>NC_136482.1:22893578-23123578 GCF_053919585.1 Euprymna scolopes
GTTGCTTTAATAGCCAATCAGCAGCAGGAGCAAATAATCATACATTTTTAGTAAAGCTCCTTATATACAACTAAAATCCGGCACAATTAAATTGTACGATTCAGCTCCTGCTGATTCAAGCAACTTTTCACATTATTTCTATATGAAACAGCAGGAGCAGTCAAGCGTACATTGATCAGGCATAATCTTGATTATACATTTTTACTAAAACCCCCAGAAAAGCTTTAAAAAGGATCTTACAAAAAATGTTGGCAATCTAACAAGATTGTTTTTCTCTTCTTTTTCTTTTTTTTTTTTCCTGTTTAAATACAGGAAAGTATTTTTGCATATCTGGAAATTCATTGCTAATATGCAAATATTTTTGGCAACAGATTGCTTCCAGAATGTAAGTAAAATTCTTACACAGAATTTCTGCATTCCGTGGCTTGAAAATTTTTAAAAGAAACCAGGTTGAGCAGTAATGCCAAACAAAAACGTGTACAAAGTTTGTTTTTTTTTTGGATGGGATGGAGTGGAAGACTTGAAAATTTTGAAGAAAATTCAAATTCATTAAATCAAATTATATATAAGAAGTTCTTTTGGAAGTTATGAAAACGCACTTTGTTAGAAAAACACTGTTGGATACTAGATTAGGTTAGATTAGGTAAACAGACATATTGGAATTTTTTTTTCTTTCTAAAGATGAGGTTTACCTAAAAAAAGAACAAAAAGAAAGTAATATGGTGTTGTGGGTCGGGTGCAAAAAACATGGTTTCCTCATTCAATGTCTGGCAACAACAGGTAGATTTGCTAGTATATTATTAAAAAAAAATAATTGTATTAAGATATAAATTCTGAAACAGAAACAGACAGCAGGCTTTGCATGCATTACACACTCACAAACATGCGCACTTATTTGTGTGCACAGACAGATACAAACTAACACAAAAGAATCAAATTCTATGAGAGTTCTATCTGCTCTATTATAGATAGAAGCAGATACCATTTCTCCTCCCAGAAAAAAAAAAAAACAGCACATTCACTTGTCTCAATATCCCAAGATGAACAGGTGATGAGCAGACGGGAATGAAAGGAGAAGGAGAGTATATTTTTCATATTATTTCACAAGAGCAGACTTTTTTTTTTTTTTTTGTAAAAGTCAAACGATCACCAAACATAGAATTGCTTTATCTCGTGCAACCAGAAAGAGGTTGTCTAACATGCAAAACACAAAATATAGGATTCGTCAAGACACACACACAGACACTTTTTTTTTTTGCAACATATACACAATCAAAACATTTCGACTTAAAAAAAAAAAAAAATCCAAATGAATCGGTGATAAATGCAAAGTGCATTGTTACGATGAATAAACTTATGCATTCATGACTTGAAAGTTTCATCTCTCTGCTGCAGATATTGACAGTGTAAGACTAAGAAAGCAACCCCCCCCCGTTATGGGCGTGCGTCATGGAATTCCTGGCAAAAGAGAATTGAGAATGACTGTGACTATGTAGAAAAATAAATTCTAGATCACAAATGGTCGCTTGTTTTAATGGTACTACTCTCAGCTTTGTAGCTCTTCAACTTTTTTTAGTTAAAAAAATAGAAGGCTTACTTTTGGAATTACCCTCGTATATACACACACACACACACACACACACATTCTGTGTGTGTGTGTGTGTGTGTTTATTCTTTATATAAATACAGTCATATCTTGTATAAAGAATAAAAAAAAATGTAATTTGCTCTCTTTGATTGAAATTATCAAAGACTTGTTGAAATTCAATTATTCTTAATTTTTGGATATCTTTCTACCTGCAATAACTAAATACACACACACACACATATATATATATATATATATATATATGAAAACAAATTTTGAAATTAAAGATTTCCAATCAAATTTAAAATAAAATCCTTAAACGACTTTAAAAAAGTTATAATTCTTTTTTTTTTAAGTTAAAAAAAAAAAGAAAAGAAAATTTCTTCAAACTTTCAATTGATAACTAACTACTTGGAAAATACAAGCAATATATATATATATATATATATATATATATATATATATATATATATATATATATATATATATATATATAAAGAACGAGAAATTTAAGTAAAAAGCGTAAACAGCAAACAAAAACGTGTGAATCAAGCCAAAACTAAAGATTGTTGCGTGCTGTACTAAGAAGCAGGAAACTCTGGTTATTCTTACACTGATAACCCGTCCTGCAAGTTCCTGAGAAAACGGTCAGTTTTTATTCTCATCACCTGGTATTCATAAGATGTTCTGTCATCCAATAAAACGAGGAATGTTCAGATAATAGACAACATTGTCTTTTAGTGAGACGAAAAAAAAACAACGAAAAAAAAGCAAATACTTATATAAAATTTATCAAATAAAAAATAGCATTTAAAAAAGAATTTTTTTTTTGCTATATGTTGCTCCATGATAAGTTAAGAGTTGAGCTTACAAACATTTCCCAGTTCCATAGATGATTATAAACTACTTATGTATCTAAATTTTTCAAAATGCAAATTGACTATTTGGACTACTATTCTCATCTTTATCATTCTCACATTGTCTCGGCCGATGTAATCTCCAGCCTTCAGGTGGTGTAGCAGATATATGGGTACTTATGCATCCTTTGAACCAGGCGTAACTCAGCATTCGGCTCAGCTTTCCCGAAAACACAACGTCAACAGATAAATGTGCTAAGTAATGATCTGTTGATGTTTGTATATTTTTGAGATGAGGCTTTTTTATTTTTATTTTATTTTTATTTTTTTTTTTTTTTGATAATTATTTTTTGGATTGTTTGAACTATTGTTCTCATCACACTGGATGCACCTGAAAACGATTGGAGGTTACATCAGCCGAAACGTTGTGGGAATAATATTAAAAAATAATACAAAAAATAATCCATTCTAATACAATTACAAATCATTTAAGACTTCTATAAAGATATAGCTGACAAAAGGAGAGCGAGTTACCACTGTGGGTTAAAATATTTGAACTTCTGTACAAGTTCTACAAGATGTACCTTAAGAAAATCAGTGGTTGCATCGACGAAAACACTGAAGAAGAGTACAGTGAATAATACAAATATAAACAGTTATTTTTTTAATAACTACTCAACCACCAGCAGTCATGGTTTACATGGGTAGTAATAGAAGTAGTGGTTACTTTTCTGAAAGGCTTATAAGATGCAGTGCTTATCCACAGTCTTATAGCGTTAGGCACAACAGATACACTGAACAGTTTCTGTATCAGTGTTATATAATGGATGATCCTCTGCCAGATAGAGTACATCAGCTGGTGTTAATCTCAACAAAGTTTGAACTAAAAGTGCAAATCAAAATGGCACAAACTTTGGGGAATAAACTAGTTAAAAGATGAACAAGATAAAGTTAGGACGGTCAAATATGTCGAAAGTAGAGTAAAACAGATGTCAGTAACATTACACATGATGTTATGGCTATTGAGGTTGACAAAGAAACAAAGGTTTCAGTAAGTTTGCCTATAAGAAGTGGCGAAAGGAAAACGTTGATGATCACCAAGAGTGAAATACCTCCTTAAGATCTGTTCACTGTGTCCACCTATTTTCCACAATAAAATAGTTAATTAGTTAAGAGAATACTCGTCTGTTTCTCATGTGTAAGCTAGTTATTTCTCTCCAAAAATAAACATTAAAAACTCCACTCGTTTTAAGTTGCCAAACAAATACTTATGAACATTTAGAAAAATTAAAACATTACATCAGCATACCAATCTGTCGATAATAGAAAGGGAGCTACCCGCAAACAAAGATTTTTTTTTATTATTCCAATTGTATATTGAAAATCAAACTGTTTTTGTTCAAAACCGAAACCTTCAGTATAGTGCTTTTGCTATTGAAAAGTCATATTCAAGGAAACAGAGTTGAAAAAGTTATTCAGAATTTAACAGAATAAAATTATCAACATTTGCCTTTTTGGCTAGGAACAAAGTGTAGTATCTGTTCTAATACTACACTAAGTTTATTCTTCCATCAGTCAGTGAAGGTGAAGTTTCTTTAGACGGAGGAAATTTTTTATTTTTGTTCTAATCCAAAGTTTCTCTTTTGGGAGGGCCGGATCTCGCCACAGTAAAAACGGACGTTGTGTTTAACTCTGCCCTCATGAGGAAGCAAGTAAATATGAATAATTATATTATTAGTAAGAAAGACAATTCACGCGCTCTAAAAGAGGGTCTACATGATGAATTTATAGTGAAGCAAGCTATGCATAATCCCTATCTGCTCTTCTAATCAGATATTGCTAAAATTTAGTTCAGAGAAGAAATCCAAAATGACTGAAAAAATCCAATTTTCATTCTCCTATACTAGTTGACCTTCAAAGGAATTAGAGTCCAGTCTATCCTACTATTTCTTACATAGAAAGGCAAATATAGGTTTATACCTTTCCCAAAAAACATGACTGTCGAAATAACTTTACACGAGAGGGGATAATTGTAATTTGCAGCTAATTCTACCCTTTGCGACCAAGACCGCCAACCCCCAATATTTCCTCCTGTATCAGAAAACACGCTATGTGATATACGTATATCTGTACGTGATGTTGCGAAGCTAATCAAAAACCTTGATTCGAGTAAAGCAACTGGCCCTGATGGTATTCCAATTATAGTACTCAAAAAACTTCAACCTGAATTAGCGCCCATACTTACAAAACTGTTTAAACGTTGTCTTAAGGAGAATAGTTTCCCATCTCCCTGGAAAATCTCATCAGTATGCCCTGTATTTAAGAATTCAGGTGATCGCTCATCCCCCTCTCAGTACAGACCAATAAGTCTCCTGTGCGTCATGAGTAAGTTGCTAGAATCTGTGTTAAATACCGAAGTAATCAAACATCTCAACAAAAATAACCTTCTTAGTGACACTCAATATGGTTTCCGTTCTGCTAGATCTACAGCAGATGTCCTTACAGTTATATCGCATAGGATTAGCAAATCTCTCGACGGTGGCAATCTTTCTAGGGCAATTGCTCTTGACATATCTAAAGCCTTTGATAGGGTATGGCATAAAGGTTTACTTCATAAGATCGCTAGCTATGGTATAGCTGGAAAAGTCTTCTCAATTATTAAATCATTTCTTTCTGATAGGTTCATAAGAGTAGTAGTTGAGGGGCAAAAATCAGAAGCTCACAGTATTAATGCCGGTGTCCCTCAGGGATCCATCCTGGGCCCAACTCTTTTCCTGATCTACATTAATGATCTTCCAAATCATATCCTTACATCATTTGTAGACATTTATGCTGACGACACTACCATTTATGGTAGCACATCTAAGACAGTAAACGACCAAGTTCTCTCCAATTCTCTCTCCTCTGATCTTGAGCACGTAGTACAATGGGGAAAGGAGTGGCTGGTTACTTTTAATGCATCTAAAACCAAGCTTCTCTCTTTACATCATCAACATTCTAATCCACATTTGTCATCAATTGAAATGAATGGCTCTCGTCTTCAGGAGGCCTCAAGTTTTGACAAGCTTCTGGGCTTGACCATTACTCCTGATCTTAAATGGAACACGTATATCAAATCTGTTGCCAAGGCCGCTGGAAAAATGGTGGGATCTTTCTATCGATCCAGTAGATATCTCACTGCTGATGCTATTCTCTACCTATATAAGAGCCAGGTACGTCCAAGGATGGAATACTGTTGCCACATCTGGGCAGGAGCTGCTAGAAAGGACTTGTCCTGCCTTGATAGAGTTCAAAATAGACTTCGTAGCCTCGTAGGAGATGTCCTTTTCTCCTCCTTGCAACCTCTATCTCACAGAAGAGATGTTGCGAGTTTGTCTCTGATGTATCGTTATTTTCATGGAAAGTGTTCAACTGAGCTTCAATCTTTGGTCCCCCCTCGCCAAACTTTCACAAGAAACACTCGTCTAGCTGTAAACACTATCAATAATTTCCCCCACTCTTTATCTGTGCCTAAACCTAAACGTAGATTCCATGAACAAAGCTTCTTTCTTAGAACTGCACGCCTGTAGAATTGTCTTCCGTTTTCCTGCTTTCCGGCTGACTACAATATGGTTGTGTTCAAGTCTAAAGTAAATAAGTTCTTGATGAGCCATTCCATATAAGTTATTAAATTTACCAAATTTTCATTACTAATGATTACTATATTGACCAATTTCTACTGTACACTCTTTAACCCTTATCCTTGAGTGGCCTCTGGGCCTTGATAATGTGGTGATGCCTTTGTAAAAAAAAAAAAAAAAAGAACAATGTTAAAAATATCTGCTGGCATTTTTGGGAATGGTGCATTTCGAGGCATACTTTGTTCAGCATACATTCCAAAGAAGTTAGATATCGGCCTGTTATCAGGATTTGCGTTCAAGCAAACAATACAGGCAGTTGTATTTAGTCATCATTGTATTGTTCAAAACGATAATCAGTTAAAAGAGAAACAAAGAACGAAGCAACGGCAATAATCTTATATTTGTCATAAAATAAATAAAGAATCCCATTATAGTAATCTTTGGCAATTTAGAAAGTTTGTTGGCGTTTGATGGACTGCAAGCTTGGATAACAAAAAAAAAAGAAACTGTTATGCATATTAAAAGAATGTGTGAGTGCAGAGATGTAGAAAAAACAAGAGTTAGTAACATGGTGCACTGTTGGTGTTATTTTACTACTGGTAGAGATGGACAACTTAGCCATTGTGAAGGCATTCTTTCTCCAAACTGATTGGTCACACTCGTGCTGGAATAATCTATCCTCACAGTCAAAATATCGCCTTTGTTCTTCCCAAAGAAAAAAAAAAAAAAACTATTCACATATACCCCCTTATGCTTGTTTATTTACTCTTGCCAATGAGACCACTGCATGAAATTGCATTTTTGCATGTGCACATTAAAGTTTCTGCAATTGGAAAACTTATGACTCAGGTGTTTGGCAAGTAATTGGGTACTTATCCCAACTTCGCATCAGCATCTTTCGGCAGATTATTGTAAGCAGCCAGAAGATAACAAGATTAGCCAATCAGCTGTAAGCAGACAAGTTTTAATGAAATCGTGAAAGTCATTTCCACAAGATTTTTTTTTTTTAACGTCAAAAATTAATTACATCACGTTATCTCCATATATAATATTTTGATTGTAGAACTTCCCCTCTGGAGCAAAGTATTGTAGGTTTTCAACAAATTCAATACATCTAACCTGATAGCCACTATCTTATGTAGTTTGCAACCACCATGTTAATCACATTTACTCGTGATAATAAAATGCTACACTGGATCCGATGAGCAACATCACAATCGTCACATCTACAGAGGAAGGAGTTTCTATTTTTCTCTATCGATATTCAGTGCTCCCATCACTACCAGTTGATGCCAGGACAATTTCTATATTTTCCAACGATATTTTGCCTGCACCGCCATTAACTGATTATTATTGGTAGATACACATACCATACTATTTCCATTTTCCACTCCACAAATAATAAAGTCTCCCTAGCCTTATTCTAGCCATTCTGATTGGCTAAGCTATCACCATTCTTATATTCTGAAATACAATTCTCCACCTTTATTATCGAACGGTTACTAAAAATGAAAGATGACGTCACTAACAGACATTATTATTACCCCCATTGATGTGTCGGATACAAAAAACACAAGTTCTATTCTTAAAGAAATTGCCAAAAACAATATTAAATGTAATTAGACATTTGCTGTATTCCTATTCCCCCACCCCCGCTCAAAACAATACGCAAGTTTATTTGCACATTTACACATCACGACCATGCGTTCTCCGTCAATGCATAAACAAAGTTTCTCGCTTTTCCGTGCCATTAAACACACTGCATGTACATTTGTGATGTTCCTATTTACTTGCCTCCCCACGAGGTCAGAGACAAACACAAGATCAGTTCATAATGTGGAGAACAACACCAAAGTAACCAATCTACGTTTATATTGATGATTTTCCAGTAATGTTGACTCTTTCCACAATCAAAAAGTCATTAACACTTAAAACTGTTATAGGTTTCCGGAGGCGCTGAAAACGAATATGTTTAAAATTCCGAGAAACAGATAGATTCTACGATATATTTACAGTTCCAAATAATGGCGGGGGGGTCACTTGTTATATTAATTTAACATATGAGCCCACACTATATGGTCACCTTTTTTGAGACACAGTTCTGTTAATTTTTTAAGGGAGGGGTTGTTTATTTCGTAATTGTGACCTGTTAGACTAACACAAAACCAACCTGCACGTACAACAATGATAAACGGTCGTTTCAAGCACACCCGAAAACTCCTACAAAAGTTCATAACCCCCCCCCACACACACACACACACACACACTAAAAACAATTGTTTTTTTAGTGTTAGGGAAAAAAAAAGGTAAAATGAAGATACTGACAGAAATGCATAGAATAAAATAATTTTTAAAAAAATGAAAAATAAAAACATGCAAATCCAACAAACTAAAAAATTCATATATTTAGCAGCAATTATTATCTGAAAAGCAGTGAATTAAAAAAAAAATTTTTTACTTTCATTTCTGTTATCGTTCAAAAATAAAAACAAAATCGATTATTGTGACAGGGCACTACTTGCTTTTTTGAACTGAATGAAAGCATCAAAATACATTACAACACAAAACTTATCTTGCCTGTGACACTTATTTATTTTTTTTTTTTTTTGGCTTCTCTTAACATAACTCTACAAAACAGTGATTAGTTACTTTTTGCCTGCAGTAATTTTTTTTAATGGCAAAATATTTTTCTACTTTATTTTTTTATTTATTTTTTTGTGCAGCAAGTATTACCTAGAAAAGCGGTGAAAAGTGAGGATACAGACTGAAATAATTAAAACTATTTCAGTAATTAAAAAACAAAAACAGAAAACAAAAAAAAAAAACGAAGTTTCATTTCCTCAGAATACGATTTAATGTTTTCGTTTTTAAATCAGCTTTCGCTTCTTAATACAACTTTGAAATGAACTATTTTTAGTTGCGGAAGCGGGTAAGGATTCGGTCAATATTACCGTTAGAATTTATCACAAAAAAAAATTAGACAATTAACAAAATACGAAAGTATTTTTTATTTTTTTATTATTTTATCACAACGACGATCGGCCACCTTTTTAGTGGGCGGGGAGGTCGTTTATTTTTGGAATGAGGGGGTGTTTATTTATTTGGTAATTGTGACCTGGTAGACCAACACAAAACCAACCTACGCATACAATAATAACAACCGGTCGTTTCAAGCACATCCAAAAACCACTACAAAATAAATAAAAATTCGTTTCATTTCCGTTGTTAAAAAAAAAAAGTAAAATCGATTATTGCGACTGGGCACTACTTGTTTTTCGAACCGATTAAAAGCATTAAAATACATTACATTAAAACCAGCTCCCCAAAAAGAGGCACTCTGGATAGGAACAAAAATAAAAATTGCCTCACTTTAGAAGGATTTCACCTTGACTGATCGAGGTCAGAAAAGGTAAAGTGCAGTATCAAAACAGATACTACACTGATCTCGGCCTCTGCAACATATTTCTCTTAAATTTTTTTTTTATATTGTATAAAATGCTATTATTTGGAAGATATACACTTCGATATATAGATATATATGAAATGTTCGTCTATAAAGCAGTTGTCTTTCCCACTCTTTATGGGACTGACAGCTGGACCACCTACAGCAGACTTCTGAAAGCCCTGGAGCAGTATCACCAGCGTTGTCTCCACAAGATCCTCAGGATCGGATGGAAGGATCGACGAACAAACGTAAGCATCCTGAAGGAGGCCAACATACCTCCCATCACTACAACTATCAAACTATCATCCGACACCAGCTGCGATGGACGGACCATGTTATGTGCATGCCTGACAACCACCTTCCAAAGCAAATGCTCTACGGTCAGCTAAAAGAGGCAAAGTGGTTCCAAGGAGGACAGAAAAAGAGATATAAGGACAACATAAAGACCCACCTGAGACCATGTCATTTCAGCCTTACCAGTTGGGAGGATGCTGCTCTTCAGAGGAGCATGTGGAGCAAGATGGTCCATGAAGGCATGGTTCACTCAGAAAAGGACTTCCACAGAGCCACAGAAAACAGGAGGAAGCAGGGAAAGGAGATCTACTACCAACACAGCTCCTTCCGCCTCTTCCACTACCCAGACAACCAACCACACATGACCCCACTGCAATAAAGTCTGTGGGTCAAGGATCGACCTCCAGTCATCTGAGGACCCACAAATGACCAGACCTAATCTCACTGATGGGAGAACAATCATACTAGTCACGAGTGATTGCCGATGATGATATATGAAATGCGTCCATGCATCACCACGATACATTCATTTTGGCCACAGGCGCCAGTGCCTGCAATTATAATGGGCGGGCAGTGAATCCAACTAACAACCAGACTTAATTTTTTTTTTTTTTTTTTTTTTTTTTACAGGTGGTATGCATACTTCCGCTGGGCAACGATGGTACATGGGTTCTGCTAGTATGAAAATAAAAAAAAAGCAAAAACAAATATTAACAGAAAACCTTTTGAAATAAGTCCATCCCAACCACACCCCAAAAAAAACAAGATTTAGCCAAAACAAACTAAATGTTTAAGACACTTTCTTTAAAAAAGAAAAAAATTCATTTTTAACAGTTGTTCTCATAAAAATATTTGCTAATTTTGTCATAAGTAAAAAAGTTGTGTTTTTTTTTTATTTGAAATTTTTCTTGAAATAAACTTTTTATATACTTTCTCAAACAAAAAAATATTTTTGAAACTGAAAATATTTTTCTCTGGATTTTTTTTTTACAGTTGGTTCCGTTTTGTATTTATAAAAATTTTTTTTTATTGAATTTGGAATTCTTTTGGGGATGAGTAATTTGTATTCTTTTACTTAATTATTTGTGAACTATTATCCTCATCTTCTAGTTGTTTTCACTACGTTTCAGCCAAATATGCCTCTGGCTTTCATCAGGTTCACCGCGACGGGATAGGAATGTTGAATCCTCCAACTACATCCACAGCAATTACTGCCTTCCATAGTTGTTGTTTCACGATGGTTTGGCCAACTAAACATCTGACCGGCTTTGGGTGGGATTGAAACCACTACCTTCAGACAATGCTCACCTGGAATTGTAGATATTCCACATCTCTATCCACTGCACCACGGTCTTATAACGTTTCACTATGATTCCAGGTAAACATTGTCTGAATGTTTACAGCAACTAACTATAACCACCGCAGAAAATTTTCCTTTCCTTTTTTTGTGTACCGAATACCAAATCAAACTTCCATGAACAGAGTTTCTTTCCAGAATTTCTCATCTGTGAAACAATACCACAGGGCTGCTCTATAATTGATTACCACATATTCGTTTTCAGTTCAATTATTAAATATTTAGCAATCAAATTAATTCCACCTATCGGTTTCAATCCTCTCATAGTATTGGTCATCATCCTACTGACAATTTCATTAACTTTTATCCCACAGTGGTCTTTGATAAATGATAACTCATTAGGACACTTGCTGTTTTACCCCCCTGTTTTTCTATTTAAACACACTTACAGATGTCTGCCGTTGTGTAACTTATTTAAAACTATATTTTATAATCTCCATCTATATTCCTTTTGTCACTGCCAGGTTTGTATCAACCTGGGTTAGTTTTTAATTATTGTACTTAACTCGAATAGCCAACATTGAAATATAAAAGGGTTTATTACTGTAAGTGAACAAGTTGAGTTACTGGCTTGTAATGTATATGAGGAACAGCTCATCTATACTCATTCTACTATAACAGCCCTTGAAACTAGCATCATTGTTGGTGATATGGCTCTCAGGATAGTTCATTATATAAAGTCAGTACTTCCACTACAAAAGTTTGTATTTAGGATAGATCAAGAAAAAAATTAGGTTTTCTTTTATAAATAAATTTTTATAGTGAATCTGTCATGCTATTTGCACTAAGCAATTATTTTATCATTGCGATTAAATGTTCTGTTCTTCTCCAAGCATAATGACTTGTCTGCACCATCTAACTTTTTATTTGCTGCGCTAGTGCACTATTATACGACAATCCATTTTCAATAACGAGACGACAATAGAACAGCCACATTGGGAGAGTCAGAGTCGGAGTCACTTCCTCAGTTAAGCCACGCTTGCTTGGGATTGAATTGCTTCTTTTCTTTTTATTTCAACACAATGAATTGGTAGAAAGGGTGGGAAACCCGTCAGGGCGTGTCGGACACAGGTTTTGTTTGTTGTTTTTTATTTTTAAGACATTGTTCAAGAAAAGTAACTTCAACATGCTAAGTTTACAGCAGTTTCTTTATTAAAAAAAATTTTTTTTTAGAGTCCTATTAAGAAATGTTCATGCAATGAATAAACAAAATAGACAAATTTAATTTGATAGTGGATCACTTGTTAAATCAGTGTTTGTATATATATATATATATATATATATATATATATATATATATAACATTCTTTCCTGTAAACATGTTTCATTAAATATAGACAATTCCTGCCTACATAGTTTGGTTCTGATCGCTTCTAGTTTTGTCTCTGGCAAAAAAGCTGGTTGATGTAAGTAATTTTATTTTTTTACCCATGTATTTTCAGATCGGTCCATATAGTCAGGGTTGGTTAACAGTTAAGATTTTCAGTAATTCACATGTTAAAAACTATTAATATAGTTAATATGTTACTTTTAAATGCATCTAAGAATATTATTGGTGTTATTGAAATTTATTTTGTTAATATCTTTTTTTATTTTATTTTTATTAGTAGAGCTTCGAGTACACGCAGACTTTGCTTATTGATGGTATGTTCAAAATTAAATGTGTTGCCTATTGAAGGTTTTCGAAATTGAGACCAAGGACAAGAATTTTTTTTTTTTTTTACATGAAGTTCACCACTTATCAAGGCCCAGAAGCCACTCGGGAATAAGGGTTATTGAGTGTACAGTAATAAATGAGATAGTATCGTAGTAATCATTACTATTAGAGATTTGATAAAGTGTCTTAATGGGGGGGGCGATTAATCAGGAATTTGTTTATGTTGGACTTGAAGACATCCAAGTTGTAGTCAGGTGGGAAACAGGCAAACGGAAGAGAGTTCCACAGGTGTGCACTTCTAAGAAAGAAGCTTTGTTCATAGAATCTACGTTTTGATTTAGGCACAGATAAAGAGTGGAAAATTATTGATAGTGCTTTCAGCTAGACAGGTGTTTTTCGTGATTTGGTTAGTCAGTTGTTTAGTAATGCCGTTTTAGTAATAAGTGTCCTTGCTAGGAACAAGAAAATTAAACTAGAAAGGACCAGAACCATTATATATATTATTACTAGTCTGGGTGTGCGGCGTTGCCCTGGTGTTTGGAGGTGTGTGTTGAGCAAAAAAAAAAAAAAGTGGTAGTAGGTAGGCAGGTTCGAACCCATACCGTAAAGGAGGAAAAGAACATGAAAAGAAAGAAAGAAAAAAAAAAAAAAACAATGTCTTTGCTGTTGCGCTCATTGCCAAACTGGAAGTGACGTAGGTTTAAATTAAGGTTAGTCAATCGAAAAGAGGGAATAACTTTTGAAAATATTGGCGAAAAAAACGACCCCTCTTTGTTAGAAAAATACTCAGTTGAGAGTGAAGGAATTAATGGTTTAGCCAATTTTCTGATATTTGTTGTCCGAAGGGTCGATCTTAAAAACGATACTGATTTCGTGAAAATCCGTCGCCTCTGTCAAAAGTTTTACGCAGACATACAAACATCCATGCATGCATGCATGCATGCATTTAAACAGACAGGTGAGATTTATATTATTAATATTAAATACACAAGAAGGATCCAATGGAAGTTCCATGCTTGCTTTCTTTGTAAATATAATAATTTTAAAAAGTTTTATTTTAAAACAAATTCTACTTTATTTTTAAAACTAGATTATTTTCAGTTTGTTTTCATTGCAACAGACCAGAAAGAGAAATCTTTCTAGACTGAGGTAGCAGTAAAGTAATTCGCTTAAACTGGTATATAGTCATCAAACGGTGTTCAATATCCGGAGAATAGTTTCTTCTCTTTGTATCTCTTCTGACGAAATATTTGGTGGAGAAGTTATCACATACTTCTTTGGGGGTGGGTGGGCGATTATATTTTCGTGTTTTTATCCGTTTTTAAGTAGGATTAATGTATCTTATTTTTGAAATTGTTGTGGGGCTATCGATGTTGCCCACGATCGAGTTGACATGATAATGAAAAAGTGCTCAAGATCCTTAGTATAGCAGGTGTGTCCAAACAGAACTTCATGTGGACCCATGAAAATTCCGGGTATCCATACTAGTAAATAATAAAAGTCATGTTTTCTCATTTAAATTCACATTTTCATTATTTGAAGCGAGTTATACAAATCAAAGTAGTTAACGTTTATAGGAATAAAATCTTAAAGACCACACAGGGTGTGTCTTTTCAGTTGATTTTGACTATAAATTTCATAAATTTGTTTTTGTTATTCTGAAAGTTGAAGTCACACTTATAATGGGAAATTGGACAACAGATTGTGTCAATCAATACAAATGTGACTGCCATTTTGCTCACAATATTTGATTAGACTAAATTATAATTAGCTTTTTTTATTTTTCAAACAGCTTGTTATAATGTGGAAATAGATTTACTTAAGCAACAGCTTCGTTGTGTGTGTTCAACAGTGGATATATTAAAAATTAGCTGTGTACCTATACGATGTTGTGTGGAGATATTTCTATTTTCATTTTTTCCTCATGCTTTTTTTTTTTTTGCTTTTAAACTATGCTGTTTGTTTTTGCTTTGTTACAATATTGTTTGAATCTTTAGAAAATCAATGTAACAATCTTCCAAAATTTCAGTTGTAAATGAGGATTTTAAAGCCAGTTTCAATGACTTTCTATTTGCATGCTTAAATGTCTCCTAATTATTTCAAAACGAAAAAAAAAAAAAATTCCCAATTATTATAAAAATTAAATGATTGACTTGTTTGCAAAGAAACTGAAATGAATTTTGGTGGAATTAATTTTGTCCGTAAATTATTTTCTGTTTCTGAATTTTTGAGATGGGGAAGGGTGATAATTCGTATTATTTGGACTACTATTCTTATCTTGTATATTATTTTCACATTTGAGTCAATGTAACCTCCAACCTTCTTGAGGTATACCTTGTCAGACTTTGAAATCTTTCCTGCCAAACTCAGGAATCTGCACAGAATTCTGAATGGAACTATTTAATCCACAGAGATAAAAATGTTTGCAAAGATGTGACAGTGGATGAAGTACCTCGTAAAATTCAGTTTTAAGTTGAACTCTTCTGGAGGTTGAAGGTTCAATCCTCAGTGTGGGCAACACTTAAAATACAATTGCAAATTAAGACTTCTATCCAGTCATGGCTGACAGAACAAAAGCATATTACCCTTGTTAACTCTACCCAGTTGTGTCCCTTGAACACTCTTCACAACAGAGAGTTAACTTCCCTACCGGCGACGGTGTAAACGGGACTTTTCGAAAAATATGGCGCGACCTGTATGCACGTGTTGAATAAACCCTCCTCAACCCTACTCCCGTTATCTGTGTTTATTTGCTTCTACATTGGTAGCAGAGCGTATCAAAACTAACAAACAAAAAAAACATGGCCTCTAAATACATTCCCCTACCAACGTTAAACACGGAAAAATATAATTCCTGGAAGAAAGAAATGCGCATATGGGAACTAGCCACTACTTTAGATGAAAGAAAACGGGCCCCCGTCGTGCTTTTGTCCTTGGAAGGAAAAGCGAGAGAGGCGCTGCTTGAATTGGATATCACTTTACTCAATGCCGAAAACGGAATGGAGATAGTATATCAAAAGTTGGACACCCTCTTTTTAGAAGACGCAAACCAGGCAGCATTTAGGGCGTACGAGGCATTCGAAAGTCACCGAAGAAAGAGCGGCATGGCAATAGATACATTTCTAATTGAATTTGAACGCCACATTGCCAAATTGAAAGAATTCAACATAATTCTTCCCGAGCCGGTCCTAGTGTTCAGAGCTCTCAAAAGCGCCAACCTCAACCCCGAAAATGAACGCTTAATAAAAGCCACCGTTCGAGAACTAACACTCGGAGAAATGTCTAAACAATTAAAAAAAATTCTTAATGACTTTGAAACTCATTCACCGCCGAAAACTCCTCCGGTTCCTATGAAAACCGAATCTGACATTATTTTCACCACTGACGAAACTGAAAACACCTACTACACCAGTAGTCGTGGTCGAGGCCGCCGCCACGGTGATAAAACAGCCAGTCTCACCAGTCGTGGGGCTGGCAGATGGGGTAGGGGTCGCAACCAAAATTCAACCCACTACAACAACAACAACAACATCAAAAGAAATTCAAACCACAAGGTTGAAAGCGACAGCAGCAGCAGCGGTGTTTGTTTCAAGTGTGGGTGTAAATACCACTGGATTCGCGACTGTCCGTATGATGAAATTGACAAGACCGACAAAGGAGGCCACTTGCTCGTTTCCAACATCGTCCTCATGAACGAGCGTGAAGAATATGGCAGCACCAGCACGTTTTTGGGAGAAACGCTCGGATCCGCTGTCTTGGATAGTGGTGCGTCTGGGACAGTTTGTGGAAGAAAATGGTTCGAGTGTTTTCTAGAAACCCTGCCAGAAGAACAAAAACTAAAAGTTCGAGATGGAAGGAAAAGCTAAAAATTTGGTGATGGGAACACCATTAAATCTACTCACACAGCAACTTTACCATGTGTCATTGCTGGCATTGAAGTCAGTATTATCACTGACGTGGTGGACGCCGAAATACCGCTTTTACTGAGCAAAAAGTCGATGAAAAGAGCCGGCACAAGCCTCAATTTCGAGAACGACAGTGTCACCATGTTTGGAAAAAAAATCCCACTGCAATGTACTTCTTCAGGGCACTACCACATTCCCATAACAAGACCTACACCAGACCGAGGTAAGTTCAAACATATTTTGTTTACCAAAGAAATTTCCAACAAAAATAGGCAAGAAAAAATAAAAATCGCCACCAAACTTCATAGACAATTTAGTCACCCTAGCGGTAAAAAGCTATGTGACTTAGTCAGGAGCACCGGAATGAAAGACAAGCAATTCATTAAGATACTTCAGGAAATTCCCAATTCTTGTGAAATTTGCATGAGATACAAAAGGGTTGAACCCAGACCTGTCGTGGGGTTTTCACTGGGAACATATTTTAATGAGAGCATTGCCATGGACATAAAAGAAATTAATGGTAACAAAGTATTACACCTTAATGATCATGGTATTAGGTACAGTGTTGCAGCTAAAATTCCGGGTAAAGAGAGCTCCGATATTATTAATACTATTTTCAAAAATTGGATTACTTATTTTGGTACCCCTGGATTTATTCTCACTGACAATGGCAGAGAATTCAACAACCAGGCGTTTAGGGACATGGCACAAAATACGAATATCGTCGTTCGTACCACTGCTGCTGAAAGCCCATGGAGTAATGGGCTAAATGAAAGGCACAATGGGATTTTAGGGGAAATGGTGAAGAAAACCCTAGAAGAAACAAATTGCAGTTTCGAGGTGGCTCTCGCGTGGGCAGTAAGTGCCAAAAATACACTTCAAAGTGTCCATGGATATAGTCCCAACCAACTCGTTTTTGGCAGAAATCCCAACCTACCTGGTTTTCTTAATGACAAACTCCCTGCACTAGAAGGTGTCTTTACCAGTGAAATTGTTGCAAATAATCTTAACGCTATGCATGCTGCTAGGAAACACTTCATAGCGAGTGAATCTTCAGAAAAGCTTAGACGAGCTCTCCGCCACCAAGTTAGAACAGGTATCACCCAATCCTATAAAAATGGAGATGCTGTTCTTTACAAAAGGAACTTGTGTGATAGGTGGCTTGGCCCTGGGACAGTCATAGGGTGTGAAAACAAACAGGTGCTTGTCAAGCATGGCGGCACCTATGTTAGAGTACATCCGTCTCGTTTAACTTTCTACCCCGAAACATACCAGACTCACAATGAGGGCAACAACGAGGAATTGAGCACTCAACAAGAGTCTGAAGGATCCCCAAGAGTGTCAAACTTCGAAGAGAACATTTTAGAAGAAAATTTAGAAATGGCAGACAACACTGAACAATGCCCTACTATGGAGACTCAAGACATAACCAATAAATGCGACATCACCACCAGGAAAGTCAAACTTCCCAAACCTGGACAAATCATAAAATGCAAGTTTGCCAACGACACAGAATCAGACTGGAAGAAGTTAAATGTCATAAGTAGAGCAGGCAAAGCCACTGGCAGAAATAAACATTTGATGAATGTAGTTATGGAACAGGGTGAAGCATTTTGGTTGGACTTTGAACATGGAGTTTCCGATTGGCAAGCTGATGAGACTGAAGAAAATGAAGAGCACCATGATTCCTGCACTGAGGAAGAAGTAATGATCACCTCTGCTGACAATAGCCTGGAACTAGAGGAAGCTAAACAAAAGGAACTTCAGAGCTGGGATAAAAATAAAGTCTATGTTCAAGTACCGGATCAGGGCCAACCAAAAATCTCCACCAGATGGATTTACACAAGCAAAAATTCCCAAACATTCAAGGCCAGACTTGCCGCCTGAGGTTTTCAGGATAAAGATGCTGAGAATCTAAGAAATGATTCTCCCACATGCTCCAAAGAAGGTTTACGTGTAGCATTAGCTATAATGGCATCCAACCATTGGGTATGTAAATCCATGGATATCAAAACAGCATTTCTGCAAAGCAAGAAGTTGGAAAGACAGGTTTATCTGAATCCTCCCAAAGAAGCTAATGTACCCCAAGGCTATATTTGGAAACTCTCCAAATGTGTATATGGCCTGACCGATGCCTCTAGGTCCTGGTATCTCACACTCAGGGAGGAATTGATGAAGTCAGGAGCTATAGCTTCAAAATATGATCAGGCTATATTTACATGGCATTTCGAAAACAAATTGCAAGGGATAATTGCTACCCATGTGGATGATTTTTGCTTTGCAGGGTCAGAAATTTTTCATAGAAAAGTTATTGACAAAATCCATCAAATATTTGCAGTTAAATCTGAAGACACTGCAGAGTTTCAGTACATAGGATTAGACATTAAACAGAATAGGGAAAATATTAAATTTTGACAGAATGAGTACGTAAAGAAATTGAAATATATCCCAGTAGAAAATGGCAGGAATATTAATGACAAAATATCCACAGCGGAAATTTCTGAAATCAGGCAAGTTATCGGCCAACTTAACTGGCTGGCTACCCAGACCAGACCTGATCTCAGCTACGATGTCAGTGTATTAAGCTCCATCCTCAAACAAAGTAATGTGAAATGTATAAAACATGCCAATAGAGTAGTAAAGAAAGCCAAGAAAGAAAAATCCCAGGTAGATATTCCTGACTTAGGAGATCTCAGTCATCTCAAGATTGTTGCCTACAGTGATGCCTCATTCGCCAACCTGACAGACTGAGGATCTCAAGGTGGTTACATAATCTTTTTAGTTAGCAATAACCACAAATATACACCAATAACCTGGCAGTCCAAGCGCATTAGAAGAGTGGTCAAAAGCACACTGGCTGCTGAAACCCTAGCCATGGTTGACATGTTGGAGGCCTGTCTGTTTTATAGGAAACTACTATTAGAAATACTGCAATTGAAGGATGAACCCGAAAATATAAAAATAATCTGCAAAACTGACAATTCCTGTCTCTTTGACTGTGTATTCATCCACCCAAATACTAGATAAAAGGCTTCGTATTGAGATGGCTATTTTGAGAGAAATGCTGGAAAGAAAAGAAATAGCAGAGTTCTCTTGGGTACCCACCAATGGACAGGTAGCTGATTGCTTAACCAAGAAGGGAGTCCCTTCATTTAAGATACTTGAGTTCGTATCTGAACCCAAAGAAACGGATATTTAAAAATATTTTTTTTTTCTTTCTTTTCTTTCTTTTTCAGTGGTCATCTAGAAGACAAGAAAAAGGGGGAAGTATTGTTAACTCTACCCAGTTGTGTCCCTTGAACACTCTTCACAAAAGAGAGTTAACCGTTCAAGTGCAACGTGAACAGACATCCTGCTGCCCAAATCCCTACATAGTACCCCAGTAGTTGTTGGCTCTGATAGTAGCCCCCTACACCAAAGTGGCAATGTTCCTTGTTTGGGGTGAAAATGTAATAAAAAAATAAAAAAAAATAAATGTGTAAGTTACGTAGAGGTGAGAAACAGTTGTCACAAAATTTTATTAATATAGAGATAAATTTAGACATGTTGGTCTAGCCTTCAACTGGCTGATTAATTGCAGCTGTCTAGTGTAGTTATTTTGATTTCTTTTGTTCATAAATCCGTTCCAGCTTTATTCTCTGAACAGGCTAAAAACTCTTCAGAAAACAGAAAGAAAATGTCATGGCAAAAACACAAAATGGAATTACTATTTCATCTGAATATCATTTCGTTTCAAGCAAACCTTTGTAAGGCGCACTTAAATGGAAGCCCATTTTTTTTTTTTTATAAGTTTCTAGGACCGACTTTTACTGCAGACCTAAAATGAAGAACTTACAGCCAATCTGTTGCTAAAGTTGCTGGGGAAATAGTTGGATCATTCTACCATTCTATAAAATACCAGATTCCTGATGAATTAGGGGTCAGATTTATAGAAATATCTGAAGTGGGGAGTTTTGCAACAAGATGCTTGTTTACATTTCAATTTCTGAATGTTGGAGCAGGAAGGGAATTCCAAAGGCAGGCATCACAAAAAAAGCTATTAGAGTAGGAAGCTATCCAGCATCTTTAGGACATCTATGGTAAAAGTGATTTTGCTAATTGTTAGGTTGGTTGAGGGGAAGGGCATATTTACATTAGAGGGGGGCACAATTGTTGTGAGTTCAGAGCACATTCCATTAAGGCACTTGTAAAACAAGCAGAGGATGCAACATTGTGTCGATGGAACAGGGGTTGGAACTTTGTTTATAGTGCATTTGATTTTTGGAACCTGTCTAAGAAGGAGAGACGAGTGGTAGATGCAGCATCCCAGATGCCACAACAATATTCTATGCATGCACGGGGTCATCTTTGTACAGATATAGTGATTTAATGTCATGTGACCAAGATTGTTAGTTGAGAAACAAAATCTTTTTTGTCCCAGTTGAAATAAATGGCCCTTGTTTTGATAAGCTCCTAGAACTGGCCTGTATTCCTGACCTAGAATGGAAAATGTATATCCAATCTGTTATTAAGGTTGTTGGAAAATGGTTGAATCATTCTACCACTCCAGTAAAACTCAACCACCGATACTAGCTACATACGAATCCGATAAGTCCTAAGACAGTACTGCTGCCACATCTAGGAAGGTGTCACTTAGAGCACACTTTCTGATCTTCAAGTACAAAATTGACTTCACAATTTAATGGGAGGGATGTTATTTTCTATTCTCTACAGCTCTAGTAGTTACTAGTCTGTCTCTATCCTATCGCTATTTCCATCAAAAGTGCTCGACTGAACTCCAATCCCTAGTTTCTCTTTGTAAGAACTTGTCTTTCTACCAAAATGATTAAAAAAATTTTTTTTTTAACTTTCCTATTTTCCTGCGTATTCCTAATATCACAGAATTTCCATGAACAGAGTTTCTTTCCAAGAACTTTTCCTTCGGTAGAACATGTTATCAAAAAATGGTTTTTAATCTCTATTTGGTTTTAGCTTAACTGGTCAGAGAGCTTAGAACTGGCTACTAAATTCAATAGATTCCATAGTCATCAGTAGTAATTAAACCAATTATGTAATCTCAAACAACAGTAGGAAAATTGGCTCAAGCGATAAAAAAACAAGGCAGAGGGGCACTAACTCCAGCAGATGATCATAACATTTTTTCTATGAAAGGTTTATGGCATAAACAATGCAATACAACAGAATTTAATTGAATACACAAATAGTATTTTGATAATCAAGTTTTCTTTTGCTTACTGTTTGATATGGACAAGTAAATTATTTCTTTCCAAAAATTTCCTTTAAAACATGTACATTTAATTCAAAACAGAAGTACAATAGGTCAAAGTTTGTTTACTCGTACTTGGCCTTTTGGCTAGGAGCAAAGTGTAGTATTGGCCTTGTACGCAATTTATTTTTCTGTTTGGTTTTTGTAACACTTCATGAAATTAAAAAAATATATACCATAAAGTGTAGTATCTATTCTGATAACCTTTTCTGTCCTCGGTCAAAGGAGAAGAAATCTTTCATGACTGGGACAATTTTAATTTTTGTTCCTATCCAGAGTTCCCCTTTTTGGGAGCTGGATTTTCCTCCACATTAAAAACCAATCTTGTGTCTAACTGTGCCCTCGTGGGGAGGCAAGTAAATAGGAACTCCAACTCTTGACAACTACAAAAATTGCCGATTCCTTATCTCCTAACTACATTTTTCAACCAAAAATTGGTGTTTGTTTATTTGTTTTACTTCTAATTACTTCAAATGAAAAATCATACCAGCAAAACAATTATTATCCATTAAAGTCTTGATATCAGTGAAACTAATTACAAATTGAAATATGCTGTATATCGAACTGCAAACAAAGTATTCACAACAAGAACTCGCCTAGTTGCAACCAAAGCAAATAATTTTCTCTGCAAAAATTTCAAATTTCATTCTAATTGAGGAGATTCTAACCAGAGTTCGATTCTCAACAGGATGAAAAATCCTTTTTACATTTATTCTTATCTTGATTATTTTCGTTTTCTCAAAGCAGGAAAGGGGGATTTACTGGTCAGGTGTGGATTAAATGAAAGTGTTTCTGTGAAACGAACTGGATTTGAACCTAGCACACCCAAGTTTTTTGTCAGTATTGTTAACCACTTATCCCCCCTCCTTCGAATGGTGAGGTGGCTAAGTGTTGATCTTCTTATCTTCCCCCTCTATGTTGTTTTACCCTTCCCCTTCATTCTATATAGCATCTACCACACTCGTTTCCATTATATTCAAAAGGGAATATCACCAAAGGTAATTATATTATTAAACACATAGCTGCAGAGAGAAAAAGAGGGAGATATATAGTATTTTGGATTTTGTCATATACATATATATATATATATATATATATATATATATATACACACACACACACACACACACACACACACACTTAACTAGCTTTGCAAACTCACTTTCCTCATACTGATTCAAACAATTCAACCTGATCTGATTACATAGTATCTATCTATGAAAATATTCATGATGAAGACGGAATAAGAGGTGGGGGCGGTGAATGCATGCATCTCTGAGTGAAGAATCCTCAACATTTATTTTGAAAGGAAATCCACATCAAATAATCAGACAAGCAAAAGAAAAATGTTAATTCTTCAAAGTTATGCAAAGCAAAATGTATTTAAGGTGAATTCTGCAAGGAATGTGTGCTCTGTCGAAGACGTCAATAACAAAGTAGGTCTTGAAGAAAGAAAGATTCCACTGACCCAGGAACGATCATATAATTGGTCAGGTGCCAAAACAATGCCAGAAAAATGGAAAGAGAAGAGAAGGCACCAATCAATGGTTTAATTGTGTAAGGTTGGATAATTAATAACACGCGCAACTTAAAATATGGTCGAAGTAAAGCTGACACTTTATTGCATTATATATATATATATATATATATATATATATATATAAAAATAAAAATTACAATTAAATTTACCAAAATGATCCAAGATGGTAAAATCATATATTATAAATATTAAAGAATTAATATTTATAAAGTTATCTCAGCCAGATGTAAAAGCTTGATAAAACCAAATAGGAGATAGAGCTTATAATACGAGCAAACAGTTAATAAAACATGTTAAAAAACACTTTGAAATGAGTTAAAAATATATTTAATCTGAAAAGGAAACACTAGATAAGTGGATAGTCCTTAATCCGCGGAGTTTTGAAGAAATACTTTCCTTCTCATCAGAGGGTAGGAATTAGCAAAATGCGGGAACGGATTTTGCAAGCAAAAGTATTTGATGAAACAACAAGTAAGTCAAAGATCTTACTTGATAACAAAAAAGTGTAGCAGAGGGAATATGGCGAAGAAAAAGGTGATTTCACGTGAATGGATAGTCTGGTGGAAGATAAATAATCCAGTGAAAGTATTTCTTCGAGACTCCACGGATTAAGGACTATCCACTTATCTAGTGTTTCCTTTTCAGATTGAAATGAGTTAAAAACATATTTAAAGTGTTTTCTAACATGTTTTATTAACTGTTTGCTCGTATATATATATAACCAAATTTACATGGTCGAGACACTGGACATGCTAATGTTTCAGACAAATGGTCGGTTAAAGCCAGCAGTCTGTGCATCTCGTTAGCTTATTGAAAAAAAAAAAAAAAAGAAATTAAAGGAAAACAAGAACACTAGAAATGTTGCAAAATACATAACACACATCAATGACAGAAATACTTTATCATTCTAAATCTATATAGGTTAATAAATGATCGTTTTCCACAGAAGAAACCAGTCCTCAAAAAAAAGAATATATATATATATATATATATATATATATATATATATATATTTCCTAATTTCGAAACAATTATCGATTCTGTCAAAAAAGTGTCACAAATTTATGCATTCTATTGTTTTGATTTTATCGTAGACATACACGAAGCAGAGGATGTCTTTGAATAAAATATTGGTTTGGAGAATGCACATATTTTCTTTTTTTTTCTTCATCATAATAAAAAATTTAAAAAATAAATAAAAATAATGAGTGTGGATTGATGCTTTCCTTTGGTCAGCTTAACAACATATATAACTTCATTGAGCTTGTTATTCAAAACAATTTGGACGATATTATAAGTGATATATACCTTAAAATATATACAAGAGGCGTTCCAAAAGTAACGGCTCCTTTGAATGGATCAGAGTGAATTGTAAATTGCATTGTTATGATAACTGAACTGATACATTCATTACTTGAAAGTTTCATCTCTCTGTTGCAGATATTGACAGAGTGAGATTAAGTAAGCAACCCGCCATGGACGGGTGTCAGAAGCCGAGATGTGTCTTGAATTCTTGGCAAAAATGCATTGAGAATAGTGGTGACTATGTAGAAAAATAAATTTTGGAGCACAATTGTCACTTGTTTTAAGGTACCACTCCTGTCTGTGTAGCTCTTCAACTTGAGTTGAAAAAAAAAAAAAAAAAAAAAAAGAGGGTTTGCTTTTGGAATGACCTTGTATATATTTATATAAACTAGGAATTATATTATATACTAGCAGGGGTACCCGGCGTTGCCCAAGTGTTTGGAGGTGTGTGTGGTTTTGGGAAAATCAAAACTCCGGGGGTTGTTATAATTAAAAAAAAAAAAGTTTTGGTAGGTGAGTGTGAGGATCGAACCTGAACCCTTGAGGCAAAGTTGGAAATTAAAGTGTGAAAAAAAAAAAAAAAAAATGTGCGACGTTAACGATTGGGCCACCACGACATACTAACGGAGACACGTTTGAATTTATTTAATTACTTAGAATTGGCAGGTGCACGTTTTAATGGCTTAATGAGGTCAACATTAACTGCGGGGTAGTATTTTATTTAATGCGGGAACGTTTTTTTTAATTTTATTTTCCCAAGATGTTGGGGGGGGGGGGCAGATCCCCTCGTCCAAATTGAATAGCAATTGTTTGATATAAGGAAAATATTTCCACATTGATCAAAGCTAATTGCTTTCGGACATTTCCGGCAATCGCGACCGGAAAAATACTACCAGAATTAGTGTCGCTTTTATTATACGAAAAAGCCTAATCCACATGTGGCGAGCGAAAAATGTTGAATATTTATCTTCCCGAAATCGAACAAATTAAATAGACAGGCGACCTCCATTATTAACTCTGAGATATTATGATTTATATGTGAAAACGTTTTAAGTTGTGAACCGACCAACCGCTTCTTGGAAAAAAGCCTTTCTTGGACATACACAAAAAGCGAACATACATACATTTTCGCTTTTATGTATATAGATGTAATATGTATAGGAATTATAAATATGTACAAATATATATTCATGCATATATACAATTATATACGAATGTGCATACAAGATACAAGCATACATATAATTACAATATGATAACACCTGTAGACATACAGAAATACACATATCCTCAACACAAAATACAAGTGTGTGCATATGTACACTTGTATTTTGTGTTGAGGATACAATGTACACACACTCATGTGAACCATGGCTGCACAGTTAGCTACTCATATGCAGATTGCACTGAGAATTACAAGATGCAGCTTTTCTTGGCCGTCCACACGCAAGAGCTCAAGATAATCTCTTTTCTTATTTCAAAGATTATCAAACGAACAAAAAGCAATAGTCGAAAGAAAAACAGATGCTACGACTTCTTGAAGGAGAGCAGTGGAAAAGGCCATGCGGCTCAACATAAAATAACCAATCACAGCTCAGACATTTTAGCAGCCATTTTCAAAATGATGGGTAAAAGAAACAAATAAAATAAGAGATTAATTTGAAAAGACAAAATAAAAAAAAATGGTAGAAAAAAATTGAACAAAAGAAAATCTTCATTCTTGATTGCTTAAGTTTTTCAATTTTTATTCATTTTGTTTTGTTTTTTTTTTGTCTTCTATCAAATAAAACTCATCCAACCAGATATTAGAACTATAGCTTGATTATTTCATTGTATGTCCGTTCATGTGTGTATTTAATTGAGTGTCCCCCTAAGAGGATGTCAGTATATGTCTCGTAATCAGTTACCTTATAACTAAAAAAAAAAAAAAAAAAAAAAAAAAAAAAAGATTAGAAATCAAATTTCCGAAAACGAAGTCAGCAGACAAAAATAAAATTTAAATGCAGCTACCTTATTTACAGAGATGCAAAGTCATTGTCGTCATCATGAAGTTACCATCTGTTTTACTCAATTACTAGTAAGAAATCATCTTTCTGCAACTTTAGTTTCAGACTGGTAAAGATCCATTCTCAACAATCAGTCCAACGGGAACTGGGCCATTTCGGTGGTTTGTATTTGTTGGGCTAAGTTATTAATCCTATGTAGTCCTAGGAGGTCCATTTTTCCAGGCCTAGCTTTCCCTCTTTGGGGTGGAATAAGTTACAAACCTTCCGGCCTTGTATCATATCTTCCTGTAGTGGGAAGGAAGTAAATACCAGTAACGGCTATCATACTGGTCAGGTTTAGCCAGCTTTCTCCAAAGCTAATACAGCATTCCTGACCATCGTAAGTTGAAGATCAATTATTTGTAGGTCTGATAGTGCTGCTAGGTTGTCTTTGTCAAAACTCGAGTCTTCAGCTCCCCCACCAGCACATTTGCACCAACCAGGTAGAAAGATGGGGGTTCATGTAAACGTTCTTCTTGTGGACAGTGAGCTGCAGAAACCTGAACCAACTTATATGGCATTGGAAGAGGGACAACAAGGAGTCATTAACAGAGATCTTGAGTTGCTACACAATTCACATGACAGAAGCGTAGAATACAGCAAGAGAATCATTGTCAAATGCTTTGAGACTGTACAGATGGCCATGTTATGAAAGAAGGGTCGCTATATTTAGTTTAATTTAGATTTATGCAAACGAGAAAAGAGGAAGTGGAAGCTCTTTGTGAAAATTCAGATACTTCTAATTTTTGTTAAATTTTAAGAACGTTTTTAAGAGATCAATTAATAAATATTCAAATTTCACGTTCTTTAAAGTATTTTTTAAAATTATTTTAGGTTACATAAAAATGGGAGATTATTTAAGGGGATATTTTAAAAAATTTAAATATTTTAAATTTGCATTAAACTTTATCTACCATCATTAGAGATCAATTAAGCGAGATTCCCTGAATTTTAATTTCTTCTTAACACTCCTTAAGCTTAAACTTTAAATTTTAGACATTTTCTAAAATAATAATGTAATGGATTTGATCAAAATTTGAGTAAGGATTCCAGCTGTAAGGTTTAGTATCATAATATCTTGATTTTAATCTTTTTGTGAAGCAGACAGAAAAGTTGTGCAAACTTTTCTCTCTGGGGAATTAATTTTACTCATCCTGGGCTGAAGATTATTCTAGTTTGTCATTATTTTATTAATCTTTTACAATTCTAGCATACAATTTACAGTTGTGAGATCATTTTAACATGTTTTATTTGTTCTGGAAACAAGAGACACAGACATTTTTTTTTTTTTTTTTTTTTTTTTACACAATATCAAATGTTCTTTTTGTATCGATTACAATTCTAATATTGTGACTGGTTTTGAGAGCTAGTTTTTGTTACACATACATTCATCCATCCATCCATGGCCTCAGTTCAGACAATGGAGAACCCTTGGTAAACAAACCTTTTGCAATCTCCAACAACACCTCTCCTTAATCGACACTTTGATTCCAATGGCAAGGAGAAGTCCAAGACAACTAGAAACAATGCAGAGATATGCGGAGTGCACATACAGCACCTGGTATTCTCAAATGGTCACCACTTAGTATAGTGTTACACATAATTCTGTCTAGTCACACACAGTTGGAATAAAAATAAAGTAAACAGCCATATAATACATCTGCTCAGTATTGTAAATGTGTTTCCATGTTTAATTGTGCCAATTGGAAAAGTTTTATATTTATTTATAAAAATAAATTGAACAAAAATTTATATATTATATATATATATATATATATATATATATATATATATATATATATAAGCAGGCTGTCTTTAATTGTTCAGTTGTAAAATGCACTTAAATATATTTTAATTTATGCAGATTTCCTACTTACTATAGAGCCAATTCTCTATTGATTATTATATTATACCTAATATATAGTAGTGATTTAAAAATAAAAAAATATACAACTAGGGTGCCATCAGCTATAATCGAAACCAAATATAGTGCTCGTTAGTCATTACCGTTTGAGCTATTCCAATTTTTTAAAATTTAGACCACTTAGTTACTAAAAACCAAATTGAATTTATGTCCCACAGGTCCAAATCCCCTAAATATCAATTGTCAAGTCTGTAGACCAAAAATTGACAGGAGTTTGATATGAACTATTTCTCAGACAGATAAGCTCACTTTTATAAGAATGTTGATAGGTTTGACTTTTTCACTTTTCTGATAAAAAAAAAAAATTTTTCACTGGAAATTTTTAAAAGTTTCCAGAACAAGTGTGAAAAATGTGTGGAAAAATTACACACTTTATACACCGATCCTCTTCAAAACAACACAATGAATATTTTTAATATATTTCAAAAAAATCTTTTCTATTTTAAGTACTCATTTCTCAAGTCAGACTAAAAAAGATTTTATATTATAATTTAAAGCAATACATCACTTCATTTCTTTGAGATATTTTGGTTAAAAAGTTACAATCTGAACAAAAAAAAAAAAATTCTTTTCTCACGGGAATATTTATGCATTTGTGAAAAAATTTGAATATACTCTGTATTGATTGTACTAAAAGTAAAAAATGTTTTCAATATGTTATTTTTTATTCACTAAATTATAACTAAATTTAAGCCCGTTATGTTAATTGCTGCTCATCAAAATCAGTAACCACATACTAATATAAGAATAAAAAATGTGAATAAATTAATTTAACTCAAGTCAGAAGCAACAAAATGAAAACGCATTTTTAATAATAGCCATAAAGTTAAAAATAAACGGGGGGGGGCAAAAAATTAAATAGGCAACAAAGGCAAAGGCAAGATAAGTTATTCTTCTACCTACCTATATAAGTTTTGTGTTTTAACTTATTCTAAAGCATTTTTTTTTTTAAATAGTGTCAGGTCTTGAATTTGGAATTAAAAACAATGTCAACCTCAATACAGCCATGTCAAGCCTCAATAACTGCTCAAGAATCGAAAATAAAAAAATATTGAAAGAATATTACATTTTCGCACGATTGGTAACATTGGATGTGTTGGGTCACAACTACTGCCACAATTTTTTTTATTTATTTCATTCAAAAATTCATAACATATATTTGTTAAGACATTCTTCTTGTATAACTGAAGTTGTTTTACTTCTATATTAGTATTATTATTATATAAAGGTATTATTCTTCATTATTCTTATATACAATTAAAGAGACTTATTTTACCATCTAATTTACATGAGACTGCGGTGTATACAGACACATCTGTAAATTAAATGACCATGCTAAAGTCGTTCTTTTAAATGCCCAGAAAGTATTAATTATGGCTAATCAGAACATTTTTTTTTTTTTTTTTTTTTAACATAGGAGTCTCCACTTATCAAGGCCCGGAGGCCACTTGAGGATAAGGGTTATTGAGTGTACAGTAGTCAATAGGATAATATAGTAATCGTTAGTAGTGAAAATTTGGAAAATTGGGTTACGTAAGGGGTACTGCTCATTAGGAACTTGTTTACATTGGACTTGAAGACTACCAAATTGTAGTCAGCTGGAAACCAGGCAAATGGAAGAGAGTTCCACAGGCATGCAGTTCTAAGAAAGAAGCTTTGTTCATGGAATCTACGTTTAGGTTAAGGCACAGATAAAGAGTGGGGGAAATTATTGATAATGGTTTCAGTTAAACAAGTGTTTTTTGTGAAAGTTTGGCGAGGGGGGACTATAGATTGGAGCTCAAACGAGCACTTGCTATGAAGATAACGATAAAGCAAAGACAGTCTTGCAACGTTTCTTCTGTGGGAAAGAGGTTGCAGGGAAGAGAAAAGGGCATCCCCCACTAGGCTACAAAGTCTATTTTAAACTGTCAATGCAGGATAAGGTCTTTCTAACAGCTCCTGCTCAGATGTGGCAACAGTGCTCCATCCTTGGACATACCTGGCTCTTATATAGATAGAGAATTGCATCAGCAGTGCAATATTTAATGAAGCGGTAAAAGCATCTCACAATTTTTCCAGCAACCTTGGCAACAGATTTGATGTATGTGTTCCATAGCCATTCATTTCAATTGATGTCGGATGAGGATCAGAGCGTTGATGATGTAAAGATAGAATCTTGGTTTTTGATGCATTAAAAATAACCAGCCACCTCTTTCCCCATTGTACTATGTGCTCAAGATCAGAGGAGAAAGAATCAGAGAGAACTTGGTCATTCACAGCCTTTGATGTGTTGCCATAAATGTAGTTAGCATAAATGTCTACAAATGATCTTGGAATTTGATTTGGGATATTACTGTAGATTAGGAAGAGATCAGGATGGACCCTTGAGGGTCTCCAGCATTAATACTGTGGGCTTCTGATTTCTGCCCAATTACCAATCACTACTCTTATGAACCTATTGGAGAGAAATGATTTGGTAATTGAGACAACATTTCCAGCTTTATACAATTCAAATATAACTCAATCCAAGAACTAAAGTATTTAGTGTTTGTTGTATATAGGAAAAAATAAAAGGCCTTATAGAAACAAACGTTGATCAACTTAAAATTTGAGATATCAAACATCTCCATCCTAATGAGAGATGGGGGTATACATCTATTCCCGTAATTCTTCCAGATAAGAGTACAGCTCACTTGCAAGCCTCAAAGACTTTTTGAGAAAGCATCAACAACAAAAGGCAATAAAATGGTGCTACTTGCCAGACAAGTTGGCATTCTACTATGCAAGTATATGCAGGTTGGACAAAATAATGGAAACGTGATTTTTACATCAATTTTAAAATACCTATAAAATTATATTTTTAAATTGCCAAAATGTTGGTTTAAAATTTTTTTTTTATTCATAGTTATTGTTGCCCTGAATTAATTGGTTAAAATATTTTATTTAATTTCAGATGGTGCATATTAGTAAGAAAAATCAAAATGACAGATCCCTTAGATTTCCAAAAAGGGCAGATTATCCATGTCAGTATTGTAGATACTACTGTAACAGAAGTGCACGCCTGTGGAACTCTCTTCTGTTTGCCTGTTTCCCACCTGACTACAACTTGGATGTCTTCAAGTCCAACATAAACAAATTCCTGATGAACCGTCCCCTTAAGTAAGACACTTCATCAAATCTCCATTACTAACGATTACTATGATACTATTCCATTAATTACTGTATACACAATAACCCTTATCCCCGAATGGCTTCTGGATCTTGATAAGTGGTGACTACCATATAAAAAAAAAAAAGTGGTCGCGATGATGGCCATATCGAGAGAAGTGTTGACAGTCTATGAAAAATGGAAAACATCCTCTTCTAAACAAAATTTTGGAAGAAAACTTGTCTGAAAGGTCATAGAGTTCTTGTAAGGGTTGTGAAGAAAGAACACAAAACAATAGCACCCAAAATTACAACAGAGCTCAACAATCATTTGGATAATCCAGTTTTAACCAAAACTGTTCGCCAGGAAGTTCACAAGGCTGAATTTCATGAGAGATCATCCGAAAAATCATTGCTTTTGATTATTTTCCATTATTTTGTCCAACCCCTGTATATGTTAGAAACAGACACAGCAATTGGATATGGACTGACTACCTGAACAAGTACAATGACAGTTACTATTTTTTCTATTCAATTTAATCGTAAACGCTCAGCTGTTACCAACTGAGACTAAATAACTAAATGAAGACTAGAAGCCAGAGAGTTGGTATATAAGCAGACTGAAATATTCTATAGTGCTTAAATGGTCAAGTCCATTCTCTAGGTTCTGGTTGGTTGTAGTCCATGAGTGAACGTGCTAATGTATAAATATTGCTAAAGTAAGGGTTTGTCAACACCGTTGGTAAGAGTCATTTTTGATCATACATTTTGTCATAATGTTCATTTCTTTGGTATGTGTTTCATTAAGCAGTTCATATATTGATGACCTTGACAGGATACGACATGACAGATGAAGCAATTAGGTGAACACGTTCAAAAGTCGATTCAAACTTGACAGCTGTCACAGTGAATCTAACTCGGTCTTGGTTGAACGTCCTTGCTTTATGATTTTGTCAAATTGGGATTTAATTTGGTAGCAGAAATATCACTATGCAGATCCGAGCACAACAGTTGGCCGGTATTACAAGAAATCTGAGAAGTTCCAATTTTATTATCTTCCAACTAAAACATCCAAAGAATTAAAACAAACTTTAGCTTCAAACGAAGAAAAACAGATTGCACCAACTGCTAAAATGCTGATGAGTTTGGCGATCGCCAATTGTTTTCCAGGTTTTATGGCATATCAGCTCCTAACTTAATGTTAAAACCAGTTCTTTTATAAATAATTTGTTACGTAGCTATTTTACTCTTAGCCGGAGGGAAATGGTTGGTTCATATTAGTGTTTAGATGATTAATCTGAATCAGGAATTTAAAAAAAACAAAAAAAACTGAAATTTTATGCATATTTTCCCATGTACAAAACGTTTCTTTTTATTGTGTTTATTTCTTTGTTTAAAACTTAATTCTCCACGGCTTGTATTAATGATGAAATGATAAATTTTAAACTAAACTATAGTGTATTTTTACATTTTCAAAAATATATACACATATTACATGGGTTTTTGTGGTAATTTGATCCTAAAAAAAAAAAAAAAAAAAAAAAAAAAAAACATTTCAAAATTTTAAAAAAAATCTAAATCAGTAATTGTATCGGAATTGGGAAAAATATAGGAATCATCTTGTCACTAGTTCGTACCTTCTCCATCAGTTTTCATGAAAAAAAATTTTTTTAAATGTGTAAAGCTGATTCTATAGTCTGACTGTATCCATTTAGCTAAATATCCAGTTCAAAGAGACTTAATGATTGTCATCAGAGTTAAACTATCACTTTTGTTGACCAAGGGAAGAATCTATTAGGCATGTTTATTAAGCAGTGTTATGTGTATCGAAGTGAAATTTGGCCGGTGAGGATTGAAGACATTCGTTGCATGGAAAGAAATGATACAAAAATGATATGATGGATACATAGTGGAAGACAAGCTTAGATCTGATCTGGGGGGGGGGATTAAATCTGGACTGAATAGAGAAATGTGTGCAAAAGAGACTTTGTTGGTATGGCCAATTGAAAGATTGAATAAGAGTTCTTGAGTTAGTAGATGTAGAACAGTTAGGTTAATTGACAGGTGAAGGCCTAAGAAATATGGGAGAAAGTTCTACGAATGGACTTGTGAGAAAGATAAATAAAGATTTGGTCAGAGATAGGCAAGTTTGTGAGTTAATTTCTTAACTTAGAAGTCGTCGGTACTTGTCTAGAATTACCGCTATATTAAAAAACAAAACAAAAATCTGTATGATGAACATAACCTTAACGGAAAGAAAATATTGTATTTAAAAAAATCATATAAATTGATAAAGTAGTTTTGTTTTTAGACTAGCAGGCCGCACAGCATTGTCCGTTTATAAAATACGCTTAAATGATATTTTGATTAATGCAGATTTCGTATATATTAATATATCATACCCAATATAGTAATGATTTAAAAAGTTAAAAAAGAAAAATTCTTTTAACGATTCGTGCACCACCACAGAGAATCAAAACCAAAACATTTAGCTTACGATTTACTTTTTTCTATGTTAATGCCTGAGCTATAAAGACATGTAAGGCTAAAAATTTAAGCATCAATTAATAGCTATTATGTTATGCATGCATATTTGTAATGCCGTCATTTGATCTTCATCTGGCAAATTTCATTTTTTCAATTTTAACACCGATTTTCCCGGGCCAAAACACAAATATAAAGTTTTGTATGGGTTCAAAATGCCCTATATATTAAGTTTCATGTCTATAGACCAAAAACTGACAAGAGTTTGGTAGGCAAAATTTTTTAAACAAATATACATACATAAATATATATAGAAAGGAGTTTGTGTTTACTATAACCTTATTATGCAAGTATAAATCGTGTAGACTATTTGCATGAATATAATTACACATAATAGTTAACTAAAGATGATCATTCTATAAGAAAACCAAAAAAAAAACTAATAGGGAATTAATTAAAATGCATGTTTAAAAGAATATGCAAATTACCTAGATCTTTTGTAAATTCAAACTTGGAAGATTTTAGAAAACATTCTTAATGTGGAGAAAGTGAGGGGGGCATTGAAAAAACTCAAATTCGTTTTAAAATGATTCTCTTAATAAAAAGAAAACTACTTGATCAATTTACATAATTTTTAAACTACAATACCCATAAATCATGCGGATTTTTTTAATTTTTGTTTTTAATATAGGGGGAAATCTAGACAAACAGCAAACCATCCAACACATGCTAGTATGTGAAACCGACATTAAACCAACGACAACGATGGCGACTGGATGTGGAGAGATTAAGTCGCTTGCCATAAACAAAATTGAATATAATAAAGAAATTCAAATGTTTTTTTTTTTGTTTTTGTTTTCTTTTGATAGCGGCTTGACTTGGAAGTTTCTTATTATTTCAGCTGAACCAAGTAAATCGAAGAATACAGAATAAAAGACGGAAAAGTGATCCAAATGATTTAAACGTCCAAAGAGAAGCACTCAAAATTTGATCTGACGGGGAAAAGAAAATAGATTTCCTAAAAGCAAATTTGCGAAAACTTTTATTTGTCGAATATTCTTTTTATTTTATTTTTGCCTTGGAAATATTTTCGGTCAATGGACTCTTGGCAAATTCTAAACCAAAACATGGAATGGCAGAGAAAGGAAAGTTTTTTAAAAAATGGTTTAAATAAAATTAAGATCATTTTTATTTTTATTTATTAAAAGAAAAGAATCTTTGCTTCACGTTTTGCAATCTCAACTTTCATAGAATTAATTATATTTGTTTTAACAACTAACAAACACGTGCATTCAACATTAAATTAGCTTGTAGCATTTTCAAAGTCAGACCCAAATAGCAATCTGTCTAATATATCTATACTTGATTCCTTGTTTTTCCTTTCACTGTTATTGGCAGAAATATATTTTATTATTCTGGCTAAAAAAAAAAACACTTTTAGAATAGATACATTTTCCGTATTAAATATTTTTAACATTTAAAAAGAAATAATCATGCAATGGATTATTTTCTTTGTACATGGAATAATCTCATTAGATCAAAGTTAAGTCTGGTCAGTACCAAATATACGACCATTTGGAAATATCAGGCTCTGTGTGTAAGAGGATGTTGACACTTTCTGCAAAAAGTTAATGTCGTCATATCTGTTGACAGGTATATACATGCAACTGGAAATAGCTTGTGAATCAGATATTTCCTAAAAATTACCTTCTTCAGAAGATACCAGTTCAATACGTCTAGGACGAGGAGGAATGTAACCATTTTTGTTCTTATTTTCTTTCACTTCTGAAAAGAAATGTCTAGAAGCACTCCATATTTTTCAACAATAAAGAAAAGTTTTTGTATTACTTTTTTCTTCTTAACAATTAATGTCAAGTGCTAAAACATTTTTTTTAATGTGTTTCAAAAAATAATTTACAAAATTTATGTCACCAAAATAAATTTTTCTTTTATTCATTTATTTTTTCTTTTATTCATCATTTTTCTTTTATTCTCCAAAAGTTGTAGTTTCTATATTTGTTCAAACAACTCTTAGAATTTTAGTGACAGAACCCAATACTAATATATATATATATATATATATATATATATATATATATATATATATATATATATACATATATGTCTATCCGTCTGTTCCACTTATGTGGCTGCAATTTTGTATGGACCTATGTTATAATAAGGTGCAACAAACTAAGTATTATAGTATCTGTTCAATGTTAGAAATTAATAGGGATTAGTGTGCCGTGCTATTAAAAAAGTGTGCCGCCGAAGTAGCTCCAGTTCTCTCCAAACTTTACAACAAATGCCTTAATGAATCTTGCTTTCTTGCCTGCTGGAAAACTGCTTCTGTGGTACCAGTTTTCAAGAATTCTAGCGAAAGAACTGACCCAGTAAATTATCACCCCATAAGCCTCCTCCCACTTTTCGCTAAAATATTTGCGACCATAATTAACCAAGCTCTAGTCCATCACCTTACAGATGCTAAACTTGACTGACCAACAATATGGATTTAGGCAAGCCTGTTCCACAGCAGACATCCTAACTAATCTCTGAACGTATATACCATTCACTGGACAAAGCGGGGAGGGTAGAGCGGTAGCTCTAGATATATATAAGGCTTTTGACAGGGTATGGCATGAGGGTTTTCTCAAGAAAATCAGATCATACTGCATCACTGGAAGAATACATAACATAATTAGATCCTTCTTAGATAAGAGAAAAATCCAGGTTGTCCTTGACAGTCATACATCTAAACAATATGATATAAATGCGGGAGTGCCTCAGGGGTCTATCCTTGGACCTCTGTTATTCCTAATATTCATAAATGACCTCCCTGACAAAATTGTCTGAGATGGGTATGTATGCTGACGACACCACACTCTATAACAGACACGACAGGAAAACAAATGAACACATATCTAAAGAAATGGCAGAAACACTAGAGGATGACCTCCGATCCGTAGTGGAATGGGGATAAAAATGGATGGTCACATTAAATGCTGCCAAGACTAAATTTGTTTCTTTCAATAATTACAAGAAACCTTCTCTTCCGCCAATAGCAATGGTCAATGACTATATCTGAAAGTACATCTTTTTAAACTCCTCGGCCTAACGTTCATAGGAAACATGAGTTGGAACAATTACATTGAGAGTATTGCCAGGACCGCTGCGAAGAAGATGGGTTCTCTCTACCGTGCTAGAAAACTAGCAGCACCTAAAAGTATCCTATACCTCTATAAGGCCACCATTCGCCCATGTATGGAGTATTGTTGTCATATTTGGGCTGGTACATCTGCCACTAGTCTCTCGCTCCTAGACAAGGTTCAAAAGAGAGTTGCCAATCTGATAGGTCCTGAACTGTCAGCTAAACTTTAGCCTCTGTCACATCGACGAAATGTTGTATCACTCTGCCTGTTCTACAAGTACTTTAACGGTGAATGCTCTGACGAACTGCAAGCACTTGTGCCCCCTCAACGTAAATACCCCCGACAAACCCGACAAGCAGCTAAATCCCACTCCTTCACAGTAGAGATCCCTAGATGCAAGAGAGCCTTCTACTCCAGTAGTTTCTTCCCCAGAACAGATAGATTTTGGAATTCCCTTCCAGATCCCTGCTCCCCGACTGTACTGACATGCAGAAGTTCAAGTGTAATGTGAACCGACATCTTGCTGCCCAACTTCCTACACAGTACCCCTGATGCTTATGTCCCTGATAATAGCTCCCTACACAGTGTCAATGTCCCGTGTTTGGGGTGAAAATGCAATAAAAAAAAAAAAAAAAAATTTTTTTTAAAAGTATTTAATACAAAAATGAGCACAAATTTAACTATATTCAATCATCAATTTGTCAAAAAGCACTAATTCTAAGTCAACAGGCTTTAACTTTTTTATGGTGTGAAACCAATTGATGTAATGAACTAAAAACAAAAAATGATTATCGAAAAGACAGGAGATGCTCACTGATCTTAGTCTTGAAAAGACTAACGCTATAGGTAGGAAGAAAATAGTCAGAAGAGAGTTCCGCAAGCCTGCAGTTCTTGGAAATAAACTACTAGAATAGCACACTGTATTACAATGAAATATTAAAACAGTAAATTGATGGAGACTACTAGACTATACAGTCAAACGAACTGGAACAAAGGAAGCCGAGAATAGAATACGATGATGTAAGGCTTGTAAGTATATCTTGTGTAGTTTTTGTCTTTTATCACTATACGCATAAGTTTCATTTATGGAAAAAAAGAAAAAAAGAAAAAAAAAAGGATAAACATTGCATGTTAAAAAAAAAGACTGGCATTTCATTATTACCTCCTCTGCTACATTTTGATTTTGAAAAAAAGATGATATTTTTAAATATTTATGCAACAGCCCTCAACAAAAAAACGATACTAAAACCAGCCGGGGGTGGTGGAGGGGATAGTGTCCTGTTTACAACAAGCTTCAGAAACATCCAACTGGCTCAACTTGTTTGTCTAAATGTAAAAAGAAACAATTCTCTAATGCAAAAGACTTTCTTTTTTTTAATAAAAAAAAATAAAATAAATAAAATGAGCTGGAGTCGTTAATCAACTTGTAATTCTATAGCATCAAAGACTTAACCATTTTTGATGCTATATCAAAACTATATGTTACCATTCCTAGTCAAAGAACAAAAACTAACAATATCCGGTGTAGAACTGACTGGGCCAGACCAAAACTTATAGTTTTTCTGATGTTTTTTTTTATAAGACCTAGTAAATTGTTTTTTGTTTTTGTTTTTACGCATAATCACACTATATAATAAACCCAAGAGGCAATTTATAAAGATTGCAGTCATGAAAAAAAACGTGAAAAAAATATTCAGGTATTAAAAGTAGTTTTATGTTGTTTATTATATCTATACTATTTCGATAACTATACGACTATAATAATTTTGTGGTACTGACATCGATATTAAAAGCCTAATTATTCTATTTAAAAATTGAAACAAACTTAGTATACTCTATCATGGATATGCAAGTGACTTCACAAAGCTTAGCAAATTTGAATATTCCTCTGAAAAACAAACTTCCATTAATTCATTTTTATAGTTTCTTATTGGATGATTGGTTTAATTTAACTATTACACTCAGTTCTATTTTCAATGTTGCACGTAATTGCATAGAAAAAGTTTGAGCACACATATATGTATTTATATATCTACATAAGTGACCTTGCTTGTATGTGTGCAGAACAGTCTCTACCAAACTTCTCTGAATTTTTATTCTACAAACTCGAAGCTTGTTTATATCGGGGGTTTCGGCCTGTGGACCTCTGGAATAATTTCAATTTGGTTTTTAGTTGGTAAAAAATAGCTACTATAAAGTCAAATTTTTTTTTTTTTTTTTGGGGGGGGGGGTACAAAAAAAAAAAAAACAATTGAATTTGGAAGCAGTAACCGGACTAAACATGTTACTTCTGCTTAACTTTTAACCTTTCTTATCCATCTGGTGATAGCTCAAACAGTAAAGACTAAAGTTGGAACACTAAATATTTTGGTTTCGATTTTAAGCTGATAGCACCCCAAATCTTTTTTTTTCTTTTAACTTTTGAACTCATTATATATATATATATATATATATGATGATTGCAACGTCTTGTCAGACGAGTGCCACTCCCTCAGACACTGAAAGTTTATGAGCCTGAAAATGACATTTAGTCCTGCCCGCAAATTCACATGCTCAAGCAGACATGACACTGAAGACGATCATTGGTATACATTATATATATATATATATATATACACACACGCACGCACACATACATATCACATATATACATTACATACACAATACATAATACGCACACATACATATACATAATATGTGCAAACATGCACAAGACGGTCATTGGCATACATACATATCTATAAACATACGCTCATATATACCTATATACATACACAATGCATAATAGACATACACACATACATATACACACACATATACAAATACATACACACATACTTACACATGTACACATATGCACATATATATACATACTTACCTACATATACATATATACGCATGCATACACATACATGCATACAAACAAATGTATATACATACACAAATATATACACATAGATATAAATACATATACACACGCACAAACATATACACATAGATATAAATACATATACACACACACAAACATATACACATAGATATAAATACATATACACACGCACAAACATATACACATAGATATAAATACATATACACACACAAACATATACACATAGATATAAATACATATACACACACAAACATATACACATAGATATAAATACATATACACACACAAACATATACACATAGATATAAATACATATACACACACACAAACATATACACAGATATAAATACATATACACACACACAAACATATACACAGATATAAATACATATACACACACATGTACATATATAAATATACATACACATACATATATAAATACATATATACATTGATACATATAATGATGGCAGATCAATTGTTACATGCATCCAGCATTTCAGGCCTACATACGTCACAGCTTTTTTTATCGCCACAGGACTTTTTTCTTTTTTTTTTTTTTTATAGACAAATGCCTGAGGGAGTATCTATACAAAGATGTTACAGAGTTTTAGCTTTGTACGACAGCTAAATCTCTCTCGGTTCAAAATGTTGACATCCAGCAACAAGCAAGAGCAACATAGCCAGCAACAAGTCAAACTGCAGACCAGCTTAATGCAGGTACTGGTCTCCCGCTTTGTGTTTTTTTTTTTTTTTTTTTTTTTTTTTTAAATCAGAGGTTTGCTTTTCCTAGAGGGGTTGCCTTCACCACGGCTTACAGGAGCCCTCTCCACAACACACACATGGAAATAAACACATGCATACATACAAATGTATGCCAACATACATATGCATGTGCACACACATGCAAACATACACACGTAGAAGCACACATAGATGCATATACATACACATGAAGGAACATTCCAAAAGTCTTAAATACTCAATGATCAGGATGACAATGATGGTGATGGGCACGATTAAATGAGATTGACAAAAAAAAAGGGGGGGGGCATGGATTTACATCTTGTTCTTATTTTTACAAAAAAGTTTGTCTTAAGACTAACACTTGCAGTAGAAAATGATGATGTGGACAATTTCACACATTATTTCACAAATATATATATATATATATATATATATATACACACACACACATACATACATACATACATACAAAATAGAGAATTGTCTTTATGATAATACGAAATCTGCATGAATTAAAATATCATATTTAAGCATATTTTATGATCAAGTAATTCTGGGCAGCTTGCCAGTATATGAGTGTGCAATATGTAATGCCCCTGACACACTTCCAGTTGTCTGATCTGGTTGAAATTTTGCATGTGCAATGATTTATATCTCTACGGGTTATGTGGCAAATTACAACTCTGAATTAATTGTGGTTTCTGTTTTACAGGTGTTTGAACTGAGTCAGGAGTGAAATGGAGCCTGTTGAATGTCGGGCAGTGATCTGGTTTTATATTTGAAAGGACGCACACCACAGGAGACTTTTGATGAAATGAAAGAAACTTGTGGTGATAATGCCCCATCATCTGACCTTGTAAAATGCTGGCATCGTGAATTCAAAAATGGCCGGAAGTCTGTGGAAACAGCTCCCAGGCTTGGTCGCCCCCCCCCCCTTCTGCTATTGATGAGGCATCTGCCCGTCAAGTTGAGGCTGCCATTTTGGAAGATCGGCGCATTACTATTTGCCAAATAGCCCAAGATGTCAAGATTAGTACAGGGTCTGTGGAAACTATCATTCATGACCATTTATATATGCATAAGGTGTCTGCCAGATGGATTCCCAGGTTACTCACACCATTCCAGAAGCGAGAACGCGTAGAGTGCTCGAGGATGAATTTGGAGATGTGCCAAATGTGTCAAAGTTTTTCAAAAAGCTGATTGCACAGGATAAAACCTGGGTCCATCACTATGATCCAGAGACCAAAGTCCAGTCAATGCAGTGGAAGCACTTGGACTCACCACCTCCAAAGAAGGCAAGGGTGCAGCCCTCCGCTGGCAAGATGATGCTCACAGTCTTCTGGGACCAGGACAGAGTAGTGATGACAGATTTTCTGGCAAAGGGTACTACGATTACAGGAGCCTATTATGTTTCATTTTGGAAGAAATTAAGGGAAGCTATCAAAATCAAGAGGCGAGGCAAGATCAGTAAAGATACCCTCCTCCTGCAGGACAATGCTCCGGTCCACAACTCGCATGTTGCCAGATCAGAAGCACGAGTGTGTGGTTATGAAATCCTCCACCATCCTCCCTACTCTCCTGACCTTGCGCCCTGTGACTTTCACCTCTTCCCAGCCATGAAGTTGTTTTTGAAAGGAAAGCGTTTACCAGATGATGCAGCCTTGATTTCTGAAGTCATGTCGTGGTTGGAGGACCAACCTGGGGTGTTATACAAAAAGGTCTTCAGAGCTGCATCAAACGATGGGAGAAATGCATAACTCTGGGTGGTTCCTATATAGACAAAGACTAATAACTGTGCCAAGTTTGTTGCTCTACTGCTATGAGAAGTGGGTCAGGGGCATTACTTATTGCACGCCCCTCGTATTACTAAATGAGGAATTATTTCATGAAACATTTACTTAGCATTATGCACCTAAAATTGAGAAAAGTAGGTTTCAAAAGTGAGAATATTATTAAAAAAACATGGCCACTAAATTAAATCTATGTTTTTAATAATATATAATTAAAATGTGAATATGAGAACATGAATATGATTGGGTGGTTAAGTCATAAATATCGTCTGGAAGACTGAATTAGAGACATCGAAAGATATGCCAAACGCCCTACACTACCCTATATACCAGCTCTGACCATGAACACCTATTCAGTAAGGCGATTTACTAGATTACTCAAATGCTCTAGACAAGATCATTCAGTCATTTCAAACAAATACATCCTTTCGCAAGACATATCAGAAAACATAAAATTACTTTTAATACCTAAATAGATTTTTTTTTTTTTTTTGCGGTCTTCCATGAATGCAATCGCCATAAATTGCCACCAAATGATGCAAAGATTAAAAGGTTAATTTGGTCATTTCTTTTTTTATTATTACCTTTTTTTTTTTTTTTTTTTTTTTTTTTTTTACATCAGGAAAAAAGGGCAAATAATGGTGAGAAAATTACTTTGTTTACTATCAATCAAATGTGTATTGTAATAAAAAAAAGAAATAATAGCATAAAATGAATTTTTTTAAATATCAAAAAATAATTGAATAATGAAATTAAATCCACCGTTTTGGCTTCTTTGTGATTAAGTCAGCCACTAAGCTTTTTTAATAGTTAAAAAAAAATTGTGACTTTTCATAATTTGGATAAAGTTAAGCTGTTGAATAGAGTTATTTAAACTGCATTTTTAAATCAGTATTAAATTAAAAAAATTGCAAATTTTGGGAGATTTTTTTTTACATCCTATTATTTTATAAATAGAAAATTAAAAACACCTTATTTCCGCATTATTTAAATTTTTTGGACTACTGTTCTCATCTTTAATGTTATTTTCATAACGTTTCGGTCAATGTAACCTCCAACTTTCTTCAGGCGTATCTTGTTGAATTTGACAAAATTTAGGAATCCGAACGGAATTTCAAATGGAACCCTTGATTTAATCTATGGGGGTAGCATGACTGAATAGAAATTCCAAGTAATTCACAATTGTAGTTTTGAAGGTCTGAAGTTACATTGACCGAAACGTTGTGAAAATAACACAAGATGAGATTAGTAATCCGAAAAATCCAAATATGAATAATCGATCCTCATCTCAAAAATTCAGAAACATAACATGTTTATAAATTTAATTTTATAACAGGAGTCAATAATTTAATAACCATTCGATGTCATGGCTGAGGGAATGCAGGTATCTACCCCCATGGATTAAATAAAGGTTCTGTTCCAAATTCTGTGTACATTCCTCGATTTTAAAAAAGATTCCCATGTTAAATAAGATACACCAACAGATCGAAGGTTACATCAGCCAAAACGTTGTGAGATTATACATAAAAGTTAATTATAGAGATTAAATTAAACTGGCAATTAAAAGCGCAAAATTACATAAACACTAAATGCATGTATTGTATTACTGGAAAATACAAGCAAAAATAAAGTTGTTTTTTTTTTTTAATTTTGCTTTTTAAATAAAAAGGTCGTTTTTTTTTTAAATAAAGTATTAAAAAAATATTAAAAAAATAAAAACGCTAATTGAAATTTATATTGAACTCGTTGATCATCATAGAAATAAAAAGAATTACAATTAACTGATAAATTTGTTTTTGTTTTACAGCATATCAACCACTTTCAGGTCATTGAATACCCAATCCAATCATTTTGGTGAAAACTTTTTTTATACTTCAAGTTTTTATTCTAATATTTATTCAAGATGTCTGCTCCAACAAGTTATGAGAAGGGAAATTTATGTGCATATTTAGTTTCTTGCCTTACATACGAGAGATTCTATTTTGACGCCCAGACGGAAAACTAACTAGTACAACCGCTCAGGGTCGACATGGACATTGAAGTAATGGCAACAGAGGGAGGATTTCCCCCAACTCAAAAACAAAAACTGTCAAATTGGGGCCACACAATCAAATGTAGTTTAATATCGAAGTGAGGACAAAAAAAATAAAATTGTAATGAAAGCTTAACGATCAGAAAAAAGACAAAAAAAAAAAAATGTGATCAATTTAGAGAAAGATTCGGATAATGTGCAACACTTACCTACAAAAAGGCAACAGCTGGGTTTTAAAGGTGAACTGCATGTGCAGTACATAATGGATCGCTTCAGTTGAATCAAGTTTAAAATATTCGGGTAACAGAACCCAAACGAATAAGTAGATAATTAGTAAATAAACAAAACCATTTTTTTACCAAGACAAAATTGTTAATTGTTAAAAATTTAACCCTTATTCAAACTTACTTGCATGTTCTAACTTAACATATCGATTTCTCTAACACATAAACAAGCATTGACTTTTTATATTGAGAGAAATTTATATAAAATTGTGGCTCCGGCAATTATTTGTTCCCGTACTCACATAGGGTTCTGGAGATAGACATCCATATTCAATTATATTACCAGGGTATTTGGATTTCATTTTCATCAAAATAAGGGTACAAAAACATCTGAGACTGCTTGACATTCATGAAAGTTAAATGTTTTGCTTTATTTTATTCATAACTTGAAAATTTTTAAATAGAAACGTTATGCGGTTTAGGGACAAGAGTGCATAAGGATAGTCATTACTTACATACATCCAACCAAATCTGAATACATTTTTGAGCCCCATCTGTAAACTTGAATTTATATATAAAAAGGTAATATGGTGCTAATTGATTGGACATAAAATGAAATAGGTATTCAATTCCAAGTAATGTTGATTCTTTCTACTAATTTTAGTTAGAAAACCAAAGTTATAATTAAAAAAAAAAAAAAAATTTGATAACTTCATCTGCTTGTTTCTCTGTAGTTGTTAAAATTTAAAAATAATATACTAATAATAATATTTTTGTTTTTTCCACTTTATAACAGTTCTAAAAATAAAGAAAAAGAAAAAAAAAGTGACTTTGTTATAAATGTTTCTGATTGACACAAAAACTTTAGGTCAGTTTCAACAGATACCACAAAACACTTTTTTGTTTGCTAAAAAAACAAACTTTTTAGAGCCTCAGAATAAATTTATCCATTTTTTTTTTTTGTAAAAATCCTGGCCGATCTGTCATGAATCATTAAAATGTGACAAGGAAAATCCACGCGATTTTAGTCCAAGAAATACAAAGTGATGTTCATTGTTTAAAAACTCAAAAGAAATTGCGAAAGTCAAACCAAGAGATTCTTGTCCTTCCTTTCTGCATTTTGTTAATTACTTTGTAAATTGGCGATTTCCTTGAAACTCTTCATTTTGATTCCGCCCTCTGCATCTACACAGGCCCATTTAATGTTGAGAAAATGAGACGTCATGTACTTGTTTCTCATTTGCATAGAGAGTGGCCACAGGAATAAGAACTCTTAAAGACAGATATTTTCTATTTTCTTTCATACAACCACTTTTCTTTTCTTTTTTTTTTCTTGTTGCAAGTGGAGAAAAAAGATGGAAGAAAAAAGGGGAAGAAACTTAAAATATTTTTCTCTTTTCTTTCGTCTGACAATGTTTATATTTTTCATTATTTTTCTTAAGTGGTTTTAAAATGTTCATTTTTGCTTCAAAATTATCTGAATTTTAGAAGCTACGTGGTTGGTGGATTGTTGCGACATGTTAAACACCATTGATTCATTTTATGCTAAAAATATATCATCTAGGTCATTGTTGAGGTGACTTGTTCTCTGTTGGTTTAGGTATGGTTCTGTGCAGCTCCAGGAAGCTTTCGCTCTTCCAAGCTTTGCTATCTCCCCATCTGAAAAGGGGGTTAGTTTACTGCTTCTTTTATTTAGATTATTTGCATATCATAATATTAGTTAAAATAATTTGATAGTAAACCAAAAAATTAACCGATTCAGTTTAGAACTAAGTTAGCAGAAAACAGTATTGGCTTAGATGTAGTGAACTACATTATTAAACTTTCTCTGTAATATAACTTCCACTGAGAGTTTGTTTTCCAAATTTATTTATTTTATATAATTGTTAGGTGAAAGTACAGAATGATTAACAAAGACCCCCCCTCTCTATGGTAAGAATGGTTTTCTAAATGATAATGTATAACATTATTTAAACACGATCTGTAAACTGCATAAGTAACAAAAAAAAAATCAAACCACCTATTTGATTACTTATTTTTGTAAAAGAGATTAATTAAAACGAAAATTAATACAAAACTTCTTTATTTCATTATTTCTTTACCTAAGATACACAAGTGATTACTTCTCCGGTGACAAACACGGCCTGGTCCTGTAAGATTTCCTGTTTTGTGTTGGTTAATATTCCAGTTTGCTAATTTTATTTCAACAACCTACTCCCAATGTTGCCTTAGTACTAAGTTTTAAGTGACTTTAAATACGAAACCTGCTAATGGCCACATGCTTTCTCATTGTTTTTCCATCAATTCTTTTTTTTTTTTTTTTACTATTAATTCGTTTGTTTTTTTACTTTGTATACAGAAATGTGACAGGTTACTCAAGATAAATAATTATCACACACTGTCAACAGCTATAAACATCATTCGTTTGTTAGCTTGCTTCAAAGTGTCTGGTAGAATTTGCAGTTAATAGTAAGTATTTCTTAACATAGTATGATGTAAACGCTACCACTATGATCCTGTTTGGAAGAGATCAATGTATGCAAAAAACTAAGCTCAGCATTTGACAACACCTGCCACGATCACAAGCTGAAGCCAACCAACCTGAACAACCTGCACCTCTTCACTGGTATTGCCCCTTTAGATATCAGGCGGAAAGTTGCTAGCCGAGTAAAGATCACAAAAATGATGAACAGCATCTCTTTTATGAACATGTACCAACGGTTCAACGACTGAAATTAAGGAGAAGCTCCCTCAGCCATTTTGAACCCTAGCAACATCTAAAAAAAAAAAAAAAAACTAGAACTGCTAGAAAATGCTGCCCTTTGCTACGAAAAGAAAAACACTAAGAAGAGGAATGGAGTGATCAGAAGTTGCTATGACCTGACGAGGTTACAAAACTGATCCAACGCTCTGCAAATGTGAAGAGAAGGACCATACAATGCAACACTGTATTGTCTGCCCTCTACTGTCCAACCGGTGAAACGTGAAAGATCTTGCAGAATACAACAAAAGACCAAGTAAAAAAAAAAAAGTGGTAAACTGTTGTATGACCGCATGCTTCAAGGACACGCAAAGATGTTAAGAACAATAAAAAAAAAAATGATTTCCTTTGCATAAATCTGCCATTATTCACTTCATTCTTACTTTCATTGTATGTTACAATATTAACCTTTACATCTGTTTTTTTTTAGTTAATTTTTGCTTTGTTTTTATACATATAAAATCAAGTTTAACACCAGGTCTCCCTGCTAGTATATGTAAAATATTTGGAAAATAAATCAGAATATGAAAAAAAAAAAAAAAAAAAAAAAAAAAAAATGAAAACTGTCATATCAGTGTTTCACTTTAATTTGTCAAAAGTTTTATCAAGAATAAAATGCAAAAAGAAAAAAAAAGTAGGCGGATAGTAGCAAAAACATGGATTTACAGAAAAACAGTTAATATTAATTTTTATGCAAAAAAAAAAAAAAAAAAAAAAAAAAAAACACATTGTGTGTATATATATATATATATATATATATATATATATATATATATATACACACACACGTATACATACTAGCAAAAGATTCCCCTCATTGACTGGGTTCAAAAATAACCTACAGAAAATGGACTCTGATTTATGAAAGTATGATAGGTTATGAAAAGGAAGGGTTGTAAAGAGATAGCTTCAAATTTGGGGGTATCAAAACCAAAGCAAAATATGATGAAAGTAAAAATAAAATAGATAAACCTCATAATTTATTATACCATACCTGTTCACACTGAAACACTTATCACAATATTCTGTGGATCTATATTAAAAAAACCTTGTTAAACTTTGTGACATATTTCCATTCTATAGAGGTCAGGCGCAAACGAACACCCCATAATTTTATTATACCATATTTCTTCAAACTGAAACATAATTATCAAAGTATACTTACACAGATAGATATGAAAAGTCTTTATTAAAGTTTGTGCCTATTTCCATTCTATGGAGGCCAGGTACGAACGCAGACCCCACAATTTTATTATACCATCCCTATTTAAGTTAAAACATACTTATCAAAGTATTATTATGTACATCTATATCAAAAACACTTGTAAACGTTTTTTTTTTAATTTTTAATTTTTTTATTTCCATACTTTGTGGACCAGACGCATACGCAGACCCCACAATTTTAATGAATCACCATTATACCAGATCAAACACACCCATTCCTGTGTCTCGATACATCTTCTATCATTATATGTGATCAGTTTTCTATAATAGTCAACCATATAGGAGCCTATTCGTGACCAGACACACACACACACAGACGTTCAGCTTTATATTATAGATTTTACCCTCTAGCATTGCCTAGTCATAAAATACACTTAAATATGATATTTTGATTAATGCATATTTCGTATTTATTATTATACTATATTGGACCCAATATATAGTGATGATTTTAAAAAGATTAAAAAAAAAAAAAATATAACTCGTGCACCACGACCGAGAACCGAAACCAAAATGTTTAGCTTACGATTTACTTTTTCCTTTGACGTTAATGCCTGAGCTATGAAGACATATTTGCTGCAAGGCTAAAAATTAAAACATGAACAAATAGCTATTATGTTACACATGCATATTCGTAATGCCGTTGTTGAATATTCACCTGGCAAATTTCATGTTTTGAATTTTCACACTTTTGCACCGATTTTCCACGGCTAAAACAAATATAAAGTTTTTTATAAATTCGAATACCCTACATATTAAGTTTTATGTCTGTAAACTAAAAACTGACACGTTTAGTAGGCAACATTTTTTAAACAAATATATACGCATACATAAATATACATACGAAGAGGTTTGGTTTTACTAAACCTTTTAACACAAACATTACGCAAGTATAAACCATGTAGAATATCTGTATGAATATAATTACACATAATAGTTAATTAAAGATGATCATCCCATAAGAAAACAAAAGAAAAAAAACAATAGGGAAGTTAAATGAATGTTTAAAAGAATATGCAAGTTAGCTAGATCTTTTGCAGTTGAATGCAATTTCACGACCCATTTATAACAAAGTTATATTTTCTTTTTAAATAAATAGAAAAAAAAATGGTTTTTAATATGAATACAAAAAGTTTTTTAGGAGTATAGATACATAGTAAAAGTATAGACATTTTAATTGTTTCATAACGGCATATTTTTAACAGAAAATTATGATTTTGTCAAAATAAAATTTAATTTTATCTGAGCTGTTGAAATAAGGATTTCTTTGACAAAGTAAAATGCTTTTTTACATACAACCACACACAGACACAGACACACACACACACACACAGGTTTAGGTTGTTATCAATTTAGGAAGTAAGCTTTCTTCTGTGTCTTTAGTTGGACCACCTATTTATCAGAGACCCCCTCTCCTCTAGCTTCCTGCTCCAAAATGACAGTTGGTTGAAAAGGGGAAATGAAAACTTGTCTTACAAGTTTTTTTGTTGTTTTTTTTTAAGGAGTAAAAACAAAATGAATGACTACAAGACTAAGAGAAATTAATCTATTTATTCTTTCATCTCCATTCATGTGAAGCTGACACAAAAATATGACACCAGTACAAACAACGAACAACTTTAGATAATAACTTGAAGTAGTAATAGTAGTAGTACTACTACGTCAAGTAATTGTCCTATCAATCTATTATTATAGTAAAACTGAGATAATCAACGTTTGTTTCTTTAACGCATATATCACACAAGATACATACAAAAAATTGTTTTTTCAAATCACAAACGCACCAAATATTTTCAATTTTTGTGGGGGTTTTTTTGGGGGGGGGTACCAAAAAAACATCACTTATCAAGGCCCAGAGGCCACTCGAGGATAAGGGTTAAAGAGTATACAGCGGTCAAAAGGACAATATAGTAATCGTTAGAAGTGTAAATTGGATTACTTAAGGGGAAAGGCTCATCAAGAACTTGTTTACATTGGACTTGAAGACGGACATATTGTAGTCAGCTGGAAAACAGGTAAATGGAAGAGTTCCACAAGTGTGCAGTTCTTAGCTTTGTTCATGGAATCTACGTTTAGGTACAAATAAAGAGTGGAGGAAATTATTGATAGTGTTTACAGCCAAACCAGTATTTCTTGTGAATGTTTGGCGAGGGAGGGGGGACCATAGATTGGAGCTCAGACGAGCACTTGCCATGAAAATAACGATTCTGTTTATATTTTATTTCTTCAAATCGATCATAAGGAAGTCTTGAAATAAAAACAAAACGTTTACTAATATATAATTTTATTTTTTTTCTTTCTCATATATATCAAGTTTCCAATTTCCTCGCATTTGTGGACACAAGAAGTGAAAATCTCTTGAACTTGTGAACAACTGTGCAACACATTCTAAATCGCTGAACAAATTGATTCGTTAGATGTTAAACCATTAATGGCAAACTGCTCAAGTTTTACCATATTGATGGTGGGTGGTGACATCTGACCTTTCACGCAGCATGTTTATATGAACAGAACCAATTAAAATGGTTGGCGCTGTAAGAGGTTTCTTTCAGTTCTCTACCCAGGAACCTACACCTGCAAGTACTTCATAATTAGTTAAAGTGTTTGTTATTTTGTATTATTACAGAGGTTAGAAGACTAATTCTAAAGACGAAAGGTGGTGGATTTACTTTTGACAAAGATTCCAACTATTGAACTATTAAGTTCATTTTTGCTAAGTGACCTTCCATTTACAAGTGTGAGATATATATATATATATATATATATATATATATATATATATATATATACTAGCATGGGTGGCCGGCGTTGACCAGGTATTTGGAGGTGTATGTTGAGCAAAAAAAAAAGCGGTCAATTTTTTTTAACTTTGACCCCTATTATGACCCCTTAAAATTTATTGTTTTGAGCTCAACTCAAGTTATTAAGTTAGATCCATGTGCAAGGAACCTATATCTAAAATTTTCAAGTGTTTAGACCCAAAATTGTCGGAGGAGTTTGGTAGAGTTTTCAAAGGTCAAATCGTTGAACTTTGACCCTTTAATCGCCAAATTTCTGGCCAAAAAACGATCACATAGATTTTCCTAAATCTCAGTATCCTGTATATCAAATTTCTAGTCTGCAGACTAAAAATTGACAGAGTTTATTGTGTAGGGAAATTTACACAGACACACACACAGACAGACTTTCACTTTTATAGGTATATAGATATAGATTGTGTATTTAAGCAGCATGTTTTCATTCAGACAAGTATTGTTAAATTCCTCAGAGTGTTTTTACTTAATGAGCTTTTTTTGTAATTTTTCAAATTGTCGTTCTTATTTCTCGGTTGAATCTGTGCAAGAAAGTTCCATAATCGTCTTTGTCCATCTGTTTTTTTTCTTTTGGTTGTTTTTTTTTTTGCAACTACGTTCGACTAAGTTTCATCAGTCGTCTTCAGGCAGATTTTGATTATTGTTCATTTAAAATCCAGATGCTTTTTTATGCTTCAGTTAAAACTATATTTAAATTTATTGAACTAGTGAAGCGTCTCGTGTGTAAATATATATATATATATATATATATATATATATATATATATATATATACCTTTTTAACGTTAAGAACGTGGCTAAAATAAATGTACAATGATTTAAAGGCGCAATTTACAAATGGTATAGAATTTACTTTTTTTGTTTTTTATAATAATTTATAACTTTACATTACAACATACACATATATATATATATACAGTGATGATCATATTTATTGGCACGGTAAAATAAAAGTTAAATTTTGTCTAATAAATTCTAAAAAAGGGATTAAATTAAAGAAAATAACAAAGTATATTATGTATTTTTAACTGGCCTTTCCGATGCAGCAATCGGATTTTAGAAAAAAATAAATAACAAAGGAACAACAAACATAATTGCAAAAAACCCTTGTTCAAAATTATTGGCACGATTTATTTAATAATCAATTGTATAGCCTTTGGCCTTGATTACCTTCCTCAGTCGCTTTTCATAGTTTACAACCAAGTTGTTGCACTCTTCAGTAGTAATTTTAGCCCACTCTTCCTGACAATAATCCTCCAATTGAATAAGATTCTTAGGCTTCCTTTGCATTACCCTCAATTTTAATGTTCTCCATAAATTTTCAATTGGATTAAGGTCTGGGCTTTGTGATGGCCACTCCAAAACATTAATATGATTGTCCTCAAGCCATTTCTTAGTCAGTTTAGCCGAATGCTTTGGGTCATTATCTTGCATGAACCACCAACGACGACCAAGTGAGAGCTCTTTAGCAGAGTCTTTCAGGTTTTCATCCAATATTTTAACATAATCTTCCTTTTTCATGCTACCTGTGACCTTAACAAGTCGCCCTGGTCCAGAGGCAGCAAAGGATCCCCAAAACATCAAACTGCCTCCACCGTGCTTCACTGTGGGTATGGTGTTCTTAGGCAGGAAAGCTTCGCCAGATTTTCTGTAAATATAAGACACTTTATTATGGCCAAATAACTCTATTTTCGTTTCGTCAGTCCATAGAACACGTTTCCAGAATGCAACATCTTTATCAATATGACGTTTTGCAAAGGCTAGCCTTGCTTTCAGGTGCATAGGCTTCAATAAGGGAGTCTTTCTCGGACGACATGCTTTTAAACCAGCTCTCTTCAAAACTCTACCAACTCTATGTCGAGATACATTCACTCCAGAGGTGCTCTGTTCATCAACAATCTCCCCAACAGAGATCCTTGGGTTTTGTTTTACTTGTCGAACAATTTTCCGTTCATCTCTTGGGGAAAGAATCCTTTTTCTCCCTCTACCCTCTAAACTCATAACGTGGCCTTGCGATTTGAACTTGTTTATTATGGCTTTAACAGTGGATTTGGGAAGGTTTAGCTTCTTTGAAATCTTATCATAGCCCTCCCCATTGGTATGGCATGCTACAACAAGCTTCCTGACGTCTTCGCTGTGTTCCTTAGTTTTAACCATGGCGATTGAAAATTATAATTTAGTCACTTATAATAGTTTAAATAAATCGCTATCTAAAAATTATCTGAAAAAAATTATTCACTGAATTAGCGTTAAACAAGCATAATATGGCTATAAAAAAGTTCAGAAAGCACGTAAACCGGAAATTGATTGATATTATACTGATACTAAAAGAAAAACAAAGCCGTGCCAATAATTTTGAACAAGGGTTTTTTGCAATTATGTTTGTTGTTCCTTTGTTATTTATTTTTTCTAAAATCCGATTGCTGCATCGGAAAGGCCAGTTAAAAATACATAATATACTTTGTTATTTTCTTTAATTTAATCCCTTTTTTAGAATTTATTAGACAAAATTTAACTTTTATTTTACCATGCCAATAAATATGATCATCACTGTATATATATATATATATATGAAACTATTTGCCGGTAGCGAATTTAAGACAGAAACTGGGAGCTTCAGTTTCAATGTCCGAGAGTGGTTTTGAAGTAAGGTTTAGAATAAGGTCTGGACGTCCTAAAGTTTTCCATTTGCTGTTTTTTTATCAATTGAGGAAGTTTGTTTTCCAATTTAAAAGTATGGCGCATGTTAAATTTTTGGATAGATCTGTTGACGTTCTTAGTTTTCTTGTAATTTTGTTGATATTCAGTAATTAATGTCTTGGCTTATCAAAAAAGATGAGAACTTTGGTGCTTTAAATATACTACAGATGGCAGAAGGTATTTTTCAATGTAATCCGGAGAAATATGGAACTATGTATATATGGATCTTTGGAAGCACATGAAAGGCCATAAACGACCAAGTTCTCTCAAATTCTGTCTCCTCTTATCTTGAGTATGTGGTACAATGAGGAAAAAAGTGGTTGATTACTTTTAATGTATCTAAAACCAAGCTTCTATTTTTAGATCAATGCTCTGATCCCCATCTGGCATCAATTTAAATGAATGGCTCTCGTCTTGGGGAGGCTCCATGTTTTGAAAAGCTTTTGAGCTTGACCTTTACTCCTGATCTAAAATGCAACACTTACTTCAAATCTGTTGCCAAGGTCGCTCGAAAAATGGTGGGATCCTTCTATCGAACCAGTAGATATCTCACTGCTGATTCAGTTCTCTACCTATATAACAGCCAGGTACAAGGATGGAGTATTGTTACCACGTCTGGGCAGGAGCTGCAAGAAAGAGCTTATCCTGCCTTGACGGAGTTCAAAATAGATTTTGTAGCCTAGTAGGGGATGCCCTTTTCTCTTCCCTGCAACCTCTTTCTCACAGAAGAGACGTTGCGAGTGTCTCTGCTTTATCGTTATTTTCATGGCAAGTGCTCGTCCGAGCTCCAATCTATGGTCCCCCACTTGCCTAACATTCACGAGAAACACTCGTCTAGCTGAAAACACTATTAATAATTTCCCCCACTCTTTATCTGTGCCTAAACCTAAACGTAGATTCCATGAACAACGTTTCTTTCTTAGAACTGCACACCTGTGGAACTCTCTTCTGTTTGCCTGCTTTCCAGCTGGCTACAATATGGTCGTCTTCAAGTCCAATGTAAACAAGTTCTTTATAAGCAGTACCCCTTAAGTAATCCAATTTTTCAAATTTACACTATTAACGATTGCTATGATATTGTCACATTGACTATACACTCTTTAACCTTTATCTTCGAGTGGCCTCTGTGCTTTGATAAGTGGTGACTCCTTTGTAATATATATATATATATATATATATATATATATATATATATATATTGGATGGTTACATACCCAGGCACTTCAAAATGTTACTATTTTCAAAATTTACATTGTTTATTTTTGGTTGCTTAATTCTTGTATATATTGCTCCCAGTATTTTTAATCTTTTAACGTTTGAGTCCATATGGATGATTTTTGTGTTTTCAACTAGAACCTTTCTAAACTGGAAATGTGGCCAGCCATGTTGTTTTAGGTGTTGGGAAATTGAGCTTGTGTCAGAAAGGTGTAGGATCAATCATCTGGACAATGTATTAGTCGTGTAGCTATTGGTATTGGAGATTTTTTTTTTTTTTTTTTTTTTTTTTACACGGTGGTCACCACTTATCAAGGCCCGGAAGCCACTCAGGGATAAGGGTTATTGCAAGTACAATACGTTAGTGTGGAGATTTAATGAAGTGTATTCTCCCAAGGGGCATTTGAATTGGTAGATTACATTGATTTCATCGACTGATCTTGTTGTCTGAGAAGTGTTCTTAACTATAAGGTTAGCAATTGTTAATTTCTTGCAGTAGATGATAAATCGGGTCTTATTATTGATTGGGGATATATATCGATGCATTACATTTCTTAATACCTTTTCATATTAGCACATGTATCTAGGATTCACTGGGTGATAACCACTATTCTGCCAGATTTCAATTTAATAAAAAATTCCAGTACTTATGCAGAATAAGGACCATGCTATTGTCAGAATTTTCCAGGCAGTTTATGTAAAATGTCAGAAGATGCCAAACGCTGAACAAAAGTTTCATTATTTTTTTCTTCCGCAAATCTTGGCCAATTTTTTTAAATGAAAACTTATTTCTGCTATTACGAAGAAGATAATTCAAGAAAAAATTGAAAAAATACCCTTTTTGTTGTTAGAAAGAAAATACAATGAATTATTGGGCAATTTTTACAAAATTTAGAAAATTGAAATCTAAGAAAAAACTCATTGTAAGGTAAGTTCCATGAATAAATATTTATTTTTGAATAAACAAACAAGTGACAGCAAACAAATTATTTTTTATTTGTTTTCTGATTGTTTTATTTTTTATTGTTGCTCAATTTAAATCAAGATAAATATTTTTTTTTATATAATAAACCAATGACAATAAAGATTTTGCTAAATGACACTGGTTGCTACAGTTCAATTAACTTAGTGTTTCGGTATCTTCCTGCATTTTAAACAAACTGCTTAGAAAATTGTGACGATAGCATGGTCCTTACTTTACATAAGTATAAAAAATTCATAAACCATGACTACTGTTATAACATTCTTCTTGCATAACATTAACTAATAAGTCTCTTTATTTCTATATTATAATTATTATGATCATCTTTATTTCTATATTATAATTATTATGATCATCTTATTATATACAAGTATTAATCTTCTTTATTATTTCTATATGGATGTAAAAAAAACACTTATTTTACCACATAATTTACATATGCTTTTGTGGTGTGCACAGACATGCATATGTACATTAGATGACGATGCTGAAAAAAAAAAGTCACTCTTTCTCTAAACTGCTCACACTAGAAACATTAAGAAATATTAGAGAGAGGCCATCGTACTCCATTCAAGAACCTCAACATCATTTATGTAGATTTCCCAATCTACTATAAACTATTATCTGAAAAAAAAAAAAAAAAGTGACGTATGTCTCATATATAGAACATGGATGACAATACACATACTGCCATCAAGCAGGTGCAGAACACGATTTGATGATAACGTGTATATAACTTGCCAGAAAATTTGTAATTTGAATTTCTGTGTAAACACGCTATGAATTCACAGATGTGTAATAGATATAAAGGAATCAATTTGATATTTGCTTTGATGAAATGGCAACAAGTTTATGCGCACCTCAAACAAGCGCTATCAGAAATAGATGTACAGTAGAAACATCCATACAAGTAAAGGAAGTAGACAAAGAAAATAGGATGGTGCAAAGAAAAAAGCAGAGAGATGAAAAACAGGTGGACGGTGGGGGAAAGCAAGAGGAAGGGAAGAGAAAGGAAGAGGAGAGGAAGAAAAGAAAAGGAGAAAAAAAAGGAAAAGAGGAGAGAAAGGAGGAAAAGATAAAAAAAAAAGGGAGGAGGATGTGAGCAGAAAAAAGAAAAAGAAAAAAGGACTTAAAAAAGAAAAAGGAAAAAAAAACAAGACAAAAAAGAGTGGAATTGAAAAGGAGAAAAAAATCAATGTCTCATTTTTTAAGAAAATAAAAAGAAAAGTGGGAAAGGTTTACTATCAACACCTTTTCTCAGTCAAGCAAATATCTGAAGGAGTTTATATATATATATATATATATATATATATATATATATATATATATATATATATATATATATACACACACACACACACACAACTATGATAGAGAAATAAGTCTGTGAAGAAAAGGGTGGGTGGTACAACATGGCTATGATAAAGATTGAGGTTACTTCAAGAAAGCTTTTGGTCAGGAACTATTTTCTGCTTTCCTCCCACACTCACAAGCACCAAGCTTAGTTGGTCATGAAAAGCAGGCATTAACAGGCAGCACGATCCACCTTCAGACTTCCATCCGCAGAGGAAGACTGATGAAATAGAAAACACAGTATCCCACACGGCTGGAAAGGATCCAAAAAAATATCGGGTTTTCTAGAATACCTAACTTTCTTTTTTTTTTTCACTGAAACCTGTTGAAGTACTGTGCATATTTATAGAGATTTACATCATCTTTTGAAGAACACCAAAAATGAGTCATAATTTTTTTTTTTTTTTAACTTAGAAAACTAAACCTAAGCATTCATGATGGAAGTAATCAGTTAAAGACAATTTGTCTCGGGCATCATCCCCATCAGTTCAATATCCGTTTTAACATACTAGCATATGTTGGATGACTTTTAAAAATTGACTTCCAAAACTAACCTATCTGTAACCAGAACTTGAACTAACCCTCTTTCTCTAAAGCTAATCCTTATCGATTCCTCCCTGTGAACTGATCTTGCTTCTTCAACTGTTCTACATCTATTAATCCAAGAACTGATTTATTATTTTAACATGGCTAGACCATTAAAGTCCTCTTTCTACACCCATTTCTTTAAATTGTCTAATTTACTTGGCCTATAAGGTTAACAGATCTAAGCCTGTCTTTAAGATTCACATTATACATCCATCATATCATTCTTATATCATTTCTTTCCATGCAACGCATGTCCTCAATCTTCACTAGTGGTCATGTTTTATTTCCATCACACTGTGCCTGATAAACATGTGTCAACTGTGGTGACACTATTAATTAGTAATGTAAAAATTTATTCCACCCACACTAGCACCTACTCCTCCCCGTGTTCCAATGACATCACCTAGGTAACAAAACTTCTGAAAAACATCAATAATCTTCATGAACAGTAAAGAAATTGTTCAATAACTTTGGAGAAGTGTTTATGCATCATCTCTAAGTGGCTCCATCTAGTTGCTAGGTTTTTCATGCTAAGTTTTAAGCAATATTTTCATTGCACTTTACACTGACTAACAAATAAGCAGAGAGAATGCAGTGAAGTTGATATGCAAGACTAGTTGCCTACTGCTAATGGCCATCCTTGTCAGTTAAAGCATCACCAACTCTCCAAAAGAATGGTGCATATATCATTAATCTAAAAGAAGCAAAACATACCAAAATCTTAAAAAAAAAAAAATAAATAAATAAATAAAAAAACTGAGCTGGAATGACTTTATAATGGTGGAAAGGTCGTTAAAAACTATCAAACAAATCATTCATTCTTTATGCCATTCATTTTCAAATCATAATTTTTTTTTTAAATAATCATTCACATTTTATACCTCACTTTCTCTATTTCCTCTTCTCAATTATTTACATCATTCGTCTGCTCCGACTACTTCCTTTATCATTCATTTTTTATTTACATGATCCAGTGTGCACGATGACAAGCAAGCAAGATCCACAGAAACAGGAGGAAGTATCAGGAAAATATTAAATACACCCACTATCCCCAGTCAGGGAAGGTGATGTCGTTAGTTCTTTTTTTTTTTTTTTCTTTTTTGCAAATCTTACATGGAAATGTTGAGGTCCTACATAGATTTAGTACTGACCAGTGACCAGGCCTTAATGTTGTTTATCAGAACACTAGAATTGTGTGCTAAGAGGGATGAGCGACCTGACCATTATCACTGATTTCATAGTCTGTATTTGTAACCATTAAGCCAACTCAACTACGTTATCCTTCAGTGGAATATCTTGATAACATCCAGCAGCTTGCGATCACAAAAGAGCTGAAAGTAAAGTCGAAACCATTGAAGAGACTAATGTATTGTTTTCAACAATCGGAATGTCTTCTTTAGGTATGTGTGTGTTACATGTCTTTCCAAAGGAAATATTTTGGAGATAAATCAACAACTACTACGACGACACAATTAGTCGCATACTTTTTGAACATGTAACTCTAGTCTATTTCAAATTAATTTTATTGAAAAGATACTTCTTTGAAGTTTTTTATAAAAATGTCTTATCTCTGCCAAAGAGGCTATGTTTTCAGTCGATTTTCTTTTAGATAACCGTAACTATTACACAGACTTTGGTCTATCTTTACATTGTAAGGTGGAGGCATGCTATCTTACAATTGACTTAAGTTCTTGTTCATATTTGTTTTGCAACAAAATTAGATATAAGGTGCTTTCAGTAAGTTTCCATAATTTTTTGTAGCTGCATTTAAAATTGTGGACTCGTGAAAATTCAGTATGTTATTGCTATTCATCTTGTGAGACTAATTTTTATGATTTTAGTTTCAAATGAACAGCTACAGCAGGAATTGGAATACAGTCGGATTGTCACAGGTGGTGAATTTCAAAAATGCAATTTAGATGTGAAGATACTATAGAAGACCGATATGCAATAAAATTCTATTTTAAACTTGGGGAAAAAAATGCCATAGAAACGTATGGAATGCTTCAGACTGCTTTTGAGCCATCTTGCATAAATCAGGCATCAGTTTTTGAGTGGCAAAAGAGATTCAATGAAGGCATGGAGTCTATGACGGATGATGAGAGATGTGGAAGGAGTAAGGAAGTTAGAACACCAAAGTTGATTGGCCAAATAAAGAATTTCATGGATACAGGTGGTCGTGTGTCTATAGATACAATAAGTGCATAGTTTGATGTTAGTGTGAGAACTGTACGCACAATTATTCGCGAGGAACTGAAGATGCAGAAGATTTCCGCAACTGCACCAGTGCACAACTCCCTCCTTGTCACAAACTATATTTGACTAAGATAGGCATCACTCTCCCTATAGTCCAGACCATTGCTCTCTGTGACTTTTGGTTATTCCCTAAGCTCAAGGAAAACCTTAGAGGCTGTCATTATGAGACAATTGAGTAGATGAAAGAGGTTGTGACACAAGGGTCATTGACATGCTCATACATAGGTCCTTCCAGAAGTTGTTGGAACAATACAGCTAGTGCATTGCAGCCGGGGGAGATTATTTCAAAGGGGACTAGAGGTTCATGCCTGTACTATTAATAAAAGCGCCCATACGAAAAAAGTCTGGAAAATTATTTAAGACACCTTTTATCAAATGTTTCTTACTATTGACTGTGTTTTAAAATCTCTGGGTGGAGTCAAAAATGTTGCTATAAACTTGCAGATACAAGAAAAAACAAACATCTTTAAATCGATGAGAAACATCACATTTTTGCAAAAGATGAATAAAATTTGTATTAGCAAGTGCAAATTACTTCTTAAGGAATATAGTGACAGCCATTTTGAAAGTAAATTAGTCAAGAAGATGTAAAGATTTTTTTTTATTTTCTTTCTACTTTTGGTTATCTCTGTAGGACTCTAAAAAAGTACATGCTTCCATTTAAATATTTGAGACCACTGAATTTATTTGTTCATGACACTCATTATACAAGTAAAAGTATGTAAGTACCTCCACTGGAAGATCTGTTGAGAGATGCAGCTTGACAGATCAACGAACGTCTGGGAACATGAACTACCACCAATAACATCAAACAGAAATGTGACCGTGTTCTATGACAAAGACATACAGGAACAAGGCCATCAAACCAGATATTATAATATGGAACAAGCCTGAAAGAACTGCGCTCATTATCAATGTCACAGTCCCAAATGATGTTGGCCTCAACAGAGCTGAACGGGAAAAGATAAAATATCAGGACCTAAAAATGATCTAAAAACGACATGGTATCTAAAAGAAATAAACATTATACCGGTTGTGATAGGGGCAACTAGCTTAAAAAAGAATCTTCATAAATACTTAGAAGCAATCCCTGGAAGACCAAGCAGTAACGAAATACAAATAGCAGCCATAAAGAGAACAGTATCTATTCTTAAAAGAGCCTTCGGATATAAATTTAAATCATAACAGAATCAAGTGTTAGCTCCAGGAGGGAGCCCCTCGATCTCTTAAAACTTACTGAAGTAACATAAAAAAGAAAAAATAAAATAAATAAATAAAAAAGTAAACATTGTAAAAATTACAGAAAATTTTGTTTAATTTTATATATATATATATATATATATATATATATATATATATATTTTTTTTTTTTTTTTTTTTTTTGATTTTTGGTGTAATACACCTTTTTTCAAAGAAGTTGATTTTATACTTTTAACCCCGAGGAGTCAGCTACTCTTTGAGACAGAAAAAGAATACATCCAGTGTTATTGATGGGTGTTGCTAGCTTGAAATAAATGTGTTTGCACAGTGGATGCGAATTTTAAAATGAAAGGAATTTGGTCACATCCTAAATATTATTTCATAAGGTTAATTTGAAATTTTAGAAAATCACTTTTTATTTTTATTAAATTTCAAATTAACCTTACGAAATAATATTTTTAAACATGTGGCCAAAATCCTATTTAAAAAAGTTATTAAAACAGAAACTTATTTTAATAATGTTTGCTTAAATGAAAAAATACTGCCTAAACACACAATTCAAATTGCATGACCTTGCAGAGCAACATGATACGACTGCTTGGACTACAGAATTTAATTCATAAGACAAATTACCATCGTTGAAGAATTAATTTGGAATCATACTGTGGAATTCAAACTTGAAAAACAAGCTGCTCACTTGCTTTTTAACTTGGTAATTCAACAGAGAATCGAAAACGTTTGTGATACATATGGAACTTACATATTTTTTTGATTTAAACACAAAATAGACCATTAGAAAAATAAAAAAAAAAATGTAATTTTAACCGAAGCTTTCTATCATTTTTATCAATGTGTGTATAACTAAAAAAAAAAAAAATGCTGGCTGAATACACTAATATATATATATATATATATATATATATATATATATATATATATATATTTCATATACATGAATTAATTTAGCCTTGCTATATGGAGCCTGAAAAGAGAAATGAAATTGTTGAACACCATAAAGGTATGACTCACTTCTCACATGGCAACCAATTTGGTTGACAATCTACGGTCTCTACCTCAATCCCAGGGCAGCGACATATGTGGCTGTTATTGATTACATAAACAAGAGACCTCACCTCCCACTTCACTAACCCAGTGCTGTAGAATTGAGGGCACACTGATTAATGGTGACTGGTTCGAGATAAAACAAATCAAGACATGAAATTTTGGCTTCTAGAAATTCTTTCTCTTTTCTGCTTGACATAAAACAAGTTATATAAATTAGCGAATTAATATTTAAAGTAAGAATACAAATTAATGCATGAAAATACTCCCGGTAGAATGAAACGATCATAAGATTTGAAATTTTGTAAAAAACTTTAATTGTATTATTTGGATTCTTTGGACTACCGTTATCATGTTCAGTGTTATTTTCACAATGTCCGTAAGGACCCATGGTATAGGGAATAAACATACTTGGTAAAATTCAATTGTAAGTTGCCCTCTTTCTAAAAGGTTGAAAGTTCAATCCTCGGTGCATATAAAACTCAAAATACAATTGCAAATTAGGAATTTCATCTGATGGAACGAGAGAATGCTACTCTCGTGGATTAAATTAAGGATTCTGTTCAAAAGTCTGTGCAGATTCCTGAGCTCAACAGAAAGATTCTCAAGTTCGGCAAAGTACTTTTCCACTTTTTCTTGGAAACTACTGAGCTGATCTGGCTGAAATTTTGTATGGACCTTTGTTATAATAAAATTCAGAAACTAAGTATTATGGTATCCATGCACAGTAAGCAAAAATTAGCACAAATTTAACGATACTCATCATCAATTTAGCATAAGGCACTCTAAGTCAACAAGCTATAATTTTTGTCAGTTTTTAACAAACTAAAAAGTCTACTTATTTTTATAATTTAGCAGAAGACTTTACTACTGTTCAGTACTCATGGTTTCTGCTCTAGGTTTTTGCATGCCTGACACCGCCATTTTCTGTTTTTGACAAAAAGTATTAAAACATACACTGATATCAACTCCAAAGCATTCTTCATTTAATAATAATGATAATAATAATATATATAAAACCATTTTTTATCATATTATGTAGTCGGACATCAATCAATATGATTGATGATTTTCTGTCGCCAACAGATAATTTGATTAAGAAAATTGATAATTTGGTAAAATGTTCTGCCATTTTCAAATTTCTTTTATTGGTTTATATTTTCATTTGAGACATTCAGTAAAATATATCCATTCCGTAAATATTGTGAAATTATTTGTATCATAAAAAAAAATTATTATAAAGTTTTAGTATTGCACAGGCAATGAGTCACATCTTATAAAGGACAAAAGCCACTCAAGAATTGAGGGTTATTAGCAAACAGACGATTTTTCCCCTCCAAATTCGGACTGTTTTTCTTTAAATCAGTAATCTAGACAAAGTCTTTGAATAATGACAAAACGTTGCAGAACACAAACCAATATTCAGGTTTCCTTGTTTTCATTACTTTAGATGAATCATTTCATAATATATACATACTAGCATGGGTGCCTGGCGTTGCCCGGGTGTTTGGCAAGTGTATGCCGAGCAAAAAAAAAAAAAAAAAAAAAGTCAATTTTTTTAACTTTGACCCCTATTATGACTCCTTAAAATTTATTGTTTTGGGCTCAAATCAAGTTATTAAGTTAGATCCATGTCCAAGGAACCTATATCTAAAATTTCAAGAGTTTGGTAGAATTCTCAAAAGTCAAATCGTTGAACTTTGACCCCTTAACAGCCAAAAGTCTGGCCGAAAACCCGATCAAAGATTTTCCCAAATCTCAGTACCCTGTATATCAAATTTCAAGTCTGTAGACTTAAAATTGACAAAATTATTGCGTAGCGAAATGTACACACAGATACAGACACATTCACTTTTATAGATATACTAGCAGTTCTGCACATAAGGTTATGTGCATATGTATATATTAAAAAGTGTGAATACGTAAAGTAATGCCTTTCTGTATAATAATCTTCCTTAACTACCATAGAGAAAAGACAGACATTTTCACTTTTATAGATATACTAGCATGGGTGCCCAGCGTTGCCCGGTGTTTGGAGGTGTATGCTGAGAAAAAAAAAAAAAAAAAAAAAAAAAAAAAAAAACGATCAATTTTTTTAAACTTTGACCCCTATTATGACCCCTGAACATTTGTTTTGGGCCTAAATCAAGTTAGATCCATGTCCAAGGAACCTATATCTAAAATTTCAAGTGTTTAGACCCAAAATTGTCGGAGGAGTTTGGTAGAGTTTTCAAAGGTAAAATCGTTGAACTTTTACCCCTTAACAGCCAAATTTCTGGCCAAAAACCGATCACATAGATTTTCCCAAATCTCAGTATCCTGTATATCAAATTTCGAGTCTGTAGAATTAAAATTGACAAAATTATTGCGTAGGGAAATGTACACAGACAGACACGTTCACTTTTATATATATATATATCATTTATTTTAAATGTTACTGCGTTTAATGGATTAAAAAAATTTTCAGAATTAAAAAGGTTATAAAAACTTTGAAAACGTCTAAGCTCAATGAAAGCCTTTTTGAGGGGGTTCCGGAGCATATATAGTGTAATATAATAATTCTCCAAGTTCTAAATATCAAATTTTGCTAGTTGGTAATTTATTACTCTTCAAAAGGTACCCATTACAAAACTGTTTTGTTCGCGACTAGCAAGTCTGCAAAATTATGTCTTTGCTGCATTATTAGCCACATGTCCATCAGATGTTCACCTTAAAAAACAGAAAAAAAAAATCCATTTTTAACAACTTCCATGGTTCGTAAAACTGACGCACTCTGCATTACTCATAATGGAAAAAAATGTCAGAGTGTGTTGGCTGTATGAACCGTGTGAGTTGTTCAAAACGGCATTTTTTCCATGTTATTTTAAGGTAGACATCTGATGAATATGTGACTAAAAAATGAAGCAAAGGCATAATTTTGCAGACTTGTTAGTAACAAAACAATATTGCAATGGTTACCTTTTAAAAAACAATAAATTACCAACTGAGAAATTTTAATAGTTGGAAGTTGGACAACTATTATACCACACTATATATTAGATATATAGATACATATAGAGAAATTCTGTGGATGACTATATATAAACTTCCCTCATTTCTTGTGTAGAGCACATTCATGAAATGATATTGCCTGCTACTTACTTAGTTTAATATAAGTTCTTTGTACAATAAACCAATTGGAGCACTTTAAAAATGGCAAAGACATAGAACTACTATTTATGTGAGAGGGAGTAACTAGAGGGTTGTAGTTTGTTTCTTGGCTTGGGGTGGATGTAAGTCTAGTGATACTGAAGAGCTGTGATACAGCGAAGCAGTCTATAGATAAATACATAATATAAGATTATTTTTTTTATTTTATTTTTAATATTTCATATCATTAAGTTTTTGAAGTGGAGCGCAAGAAATGTATTATGGGAGGTGATATAAATGATATTAATTGAAATAAATTTGAATAAATTGATACTTTTTAACAGACTAGAGGAGTTTAAAAAAAAAAAAAAAAATGTTGAATCCTGTGTATTCATGCTCCAAGCCCAAAATCTTAACTTTTTTTTTTAAATAGCTATAATTTTCAGGTTATGAATATTATAGAAATATTTTTTTTTTTTTTTTTGTATAATTTTCATGCTATGAATAAAAAAATTTTTTTAAATTTCTATAATTTTCATGCTATGGATGAAAATTTTTTTTTTAACATGAATGCAGACTCCACAATAATGATGTCTCTACTTTGATCAAAATGAAATATACTTATCCAAACACCTTGGGTAATGTTGTTTCATAATATATAAGGTTATGAGGGTCTGTCTGTGTAATGAGTTTGTAAAGAAACATTGACAAATAAATGCGTGCGTGCGTGCGTGCGTGCGTGTTGAAAATTATGAAATAATATTCCGTGATGGAAAAGTGAAAAAAAGAACAAAGCAAATTATATGTTCATCAATGTCTCATCTCTATTTCAAGACTTCATCGGAATAATTTGAAGAAAATAAAATATCAATACCAGTCATTTGCTTTTCCCATTACAAACAAGTATATTTTCAAATTATATTTTATTTTCTTGAAAGTAATCATCCCAAGGAAGTTTTGAAATAAAGATTGTGTGTGTATATATATATATATATGTGTGTGTGTGAGAGATAGAGAGAGAGAGAAGATATGTACATAATAAATTCCCTGAGAAATTTTGTTTTGGGGAGTTAGATTCATCTTTTCTTTAAAACTGATGCGACTGGTAAAATATTTTAGGCAAATGATATGAAAAATAGAACATGAAAGATGATGCCAAAGAATAAAAAGAAATACTAAAAATAGAATGAACAATTTAGATGCTTAAAAATAGTACATTTATACAACAGAAATCGTCAGCGTCAATTTTTTTTTGTTTGTTTGTTTTTTTTAATTTTTCAAATGATAAAATACTTTATAAACCGAGTAATTTCGTAGTAATTAGCTGATAATTTTTTTTTTAATATTAATTTTATGAGATGATAAAATATGAATTTATAAGATTATAAAATGCACAGACATGACAGAAAAGATCAGACACTAAGATAAATATTTTTTCCTAAGATTAATATATGCTTATTTATATTTACAGATAAGAATAGTGCTGAAATAATTGAGAGTATCTCATTAAAATTGCATCAAACAACATTAAAACCTGCCATGAACCAAAAGAGCATCAGACCTATCAGAATTTCTGCAAGGACAAATTGTCGGTCAACATGAAGGTGATCTTAGTCAACGCAAAATAGCAGGAGATATTTCAATACTCCTTTCTACTGTTAATAGAGTGATCGTACAATTCACAAAAGAGGACAATGAGTGCACAAAACCTCATCCAGGTTGCTCTGGGCCTTCTAAAAGAACCTTGTGTCTTGTGAAAAGAAATGTTGAAGAGGATCCTCATTGCAAAGCCTCTGACATTGCAACACAAGCTGGTATCAGTCCCAGAATAGCTGTCAGGTATCTTCACAAACTGCGCTACTATGCTAGAGTTGCAAGAAGGAAAACTCTTCTTCTTCCTACCAATATCAAGCACAGAAAAGATTGGACTCGTGAGATAGTGGAGAAACCTATGACCTTTTGGACCAATGTCATTTTCTCTGATGAGTCACAATTTGCATGATTTCCCAACAGTGGAAGGGTATGGAGGCTCCCTCAGCATGAGTTTGACTTAAAGACTGCAGCTAATGCTGAACCATGGGGGGTTTGTGGTTACGATATGGGGTGCAATTTGGAGTGATGCTGGAGTGCAAAGCAAACATCAATACTGCTAAATATGTTTGAACATTACATAAAGGACTCTTACTAATATTCTCAAGTGGTAAAATGAACAAAGTTAACTCCCTATTTATGAAAGATGAAGCTGCTTGTCACTCTTCTAAGGCGACACAATGGAGCCAAAATAGCATTAATATTAATAAACTTCTGGGCCAAGTCAGTCCTCGAATATGAACTCTTTGGGGCATATTAGATCGGAACCTTCACAAAAATAAAAGGAAGCAATCTTCTAAGTCTGAACCTTTAGTATTATTCCATCAGACATGGCAAGAAATTCCTCAAGATGATATTCGTCAACTGATCAATGACATGCCTAGAAGGGTCCTAGCATTAAAAACAGCAAAGGGAATGCCAATCAAGTATTAGTTATTAACTTGGTGACCATTTATTTTTAATTTTGTTGTATAAATAAAGTTTACTGAAATAAACTGTTTCTATAGGTGTCTATTCTTTTCCGTCATGTATATAAATTTATAAGATTATATATTATATAAACTTACAATATTATAAAATATAAGATTATATATTTATTGTAATCTTACATAATTGCAGACGATTACAATAAATATGTAATTGCAGACGATTACAATAAATATGTAATTGCAGACGATTACAATAAATATGTAATTGCAGACGATTACAATAAATATGTAATTGCAGACGATTACAATAAATATGTAATTGCAGACGATTACAATAAATATGTAATTGCAGACGATTACAATAAATATGTAATTGCAGACGATTACAATAAATATGTAATTGCAGACGATTACAATAAATATGTAATTGCAGACGATTACAATAAATGTAATTGCAGACGATTACAATAAATATGTAATTGCAGACGATTGCAATAAATATGTAATTGCAGACGATTGCAATAAATATGTAATTGCAGACGATTACAATAAATATGTAATTGCAGACGATTACAATAAATATGTAATTGCAGACGATTACAATAAATATGTAATTGCAGACGATTACAATAGATATAAAAAAATTTAAGACTATACTTCCTAGTAGCTTGGTATGCAGAGTTGACCTTTCTTGCGGAAGGGAAGTATGTATCCTTCTCTCCAAACATGTATAACCTCTTGATTATATACAGCATTACATGAATCAAAAAGGAAGTCATTGAAGCCACCTGTCTTCCAGACTTCTGGAGGAATGTCATCTAAACCTGCAGCTTTACGATTCTTGGTCTTCTTTATGAGTTACTCTATTGTAAAATTTCCTTTCAATATCAAGTTCCTGTTCAACAATTGGCTGAAATGGTTGGTTTGCCATTTCTTGTTTGTTTTCAAGTAACTTTTCGAAGTGTTCTTTTACTTTCAAATGTGCAAACGTTGTTACAGGAATTAAAAAAGTCTGCAAATGACACTAGTCTTTATGTTTACACGGATAAGACAAAGTTTAAGACTGTCAATGTGGAGGAGGAGATCAAAGCTCTAGATTGAACAACACTGAAAGAAGTCACAGAGTTTACGGACATGGGCAACAACAGGTTCCACGGAGAGAGAGATATCGAAATTCGCATCTCAAAAGCATGGGCTGCATTGGATAAACTGCAATCAGTATGGACTTCAAGGTTAACTGAAAAACAGAGCAATGGTGGAGTCTGTCCTTGTTTATGGTGCTAAAATCTAGACACTCACCAAAAGATTGGAAAGAAAGCTAGATGACACATATATCCATATGCTACGAACAGTGTTAATTATATCTTAAGATCATCCCACTGAGCAGCAACTTTATGGCAACCTACCTGCCATATCTACTACCATCAGGGAGTGACATCTAAGATTTGTCGGTCACTGCCAGAGAAGCAAGCAAGAGCTGGTAAGAAATGCATTGCTGTGGACTCCACAGCACTAGCGCACAAGCATAGGATGACTTGGATCCATGTACATACAGCAAATTGCACAGGACACCAACTATAATCCTAAAGATCCGAGACAGCTGATGGCAGACAGGGTAATTTAGAGAGAGAGAGAGAGAGAGAGAGAGAGAGAGAGAGAGAGTTACATTACATTGGTCCGGCCTAAAAGGCCCGACCAGATAGACAAGATAGATTATAATAAATATAATTTTTTTAAGATAATATTTAAAAAAGTAGAAAATGGATATACAGTTAACTTTCGGCAGCCTCATAACTTTCTTCCCTTATTCTTAGTTCTCGCATTCCATGAGCGATGTTTTTGACAAAAAGTGAAGAATTGCTGCTTTCTGGGCTGGAATCTAACATTTATCGTTGGTTAGTTTTTTTGTTTTTTTGTTTTTTTTACCTTTATGTAATATTATTTAGCTCCTTAGATCAAGTGGCCTTATGCTTTGTCTGGAGCGATTTCCATTAAAAATAAAATAATAGCAGCAAAATATAATTGTACATTTATTCACTTATGCAAGATATTTAAGAAGTTTTGTTCATTTCCTTAATCATTTTCAATCCTCTCATAATATCCTTCATCGTTTACTTTATCCTCGAATGGTTTTTGGTCTGTGATAACCACCGACTCATAACTAGTAGAAAAAAGTTCAGTTGGGCATGGTTTTACCGTTTTTACGAGAAGACTATTATACAAAAAAGATAATATTTATCCTTTGGTAAAAAAGAGTAAAACCATACTCATCTGAACTTTTAAATTTGAATAAAAGCTTACCAATTGGGTGATTTCTGGATTCATGTTCTATAAAATATAGCAAGTTATATAACTCGGTTTTATTATACAAATACGTTTGGCTGGTAAGTTGAATCATCCGAATAGCAATGACACGGAGGTGTCAACAATCCAGGGGGGGGGGGGCACATGCATGATTTGGTGTATACAGATATTTTTTTTAATATAGATTTTTTTTTTAGGCTAATGAAAAATTCCAAACAAAACCGTATGGTAAAAGAAGTTTCTTAAATAAAAAGTTAAATAAAAAAAAAAAAAAATTAAAAAGAAAAAAAAAAAAAAGGAATTTCAGTCTTGGTTATAACTCTTTTCCTACTGACTCTTTCTATATAGCCTTGGTCTTTTAAAGATTAAAGCCAATAGACACTTCTTGTTTTTGTGATAATCATTTTTCATTATTAGATTAAATTTACTATCAGAGCATGTATAAAGTGATGTCCTATTTGAGCTGGTGAATCTTAATTTTAATTATTTTTGGGGGGATACTCTTTCTGTTATATGTACATGTCTATAATATTTTTTTATCAACAAACATTCATTTTTTTCAAAACTACAGATATTAGTGTTTCATACTAAGACAATCATAAGTGAAGGAAACGATGATTATTGCTGGTTGGGAGATTCAAACCCAGTCAACGAAGTCAACTTTGGCTTTGCAAACTAGTATTTTTCCTCTCGACCACTGGGAATTAACCTTTAACCTTTCCACAGCGGATATATCGGCTCCAGCAACATAGCTAAAATGATAACATGGTCGATATTTCGGCCTGCCATGGTCTGCTAATAGAACGGCTCTGATTTTCTTATATTTCTGTCAACATCCAGCTTCCTGTTGCAAGAGCATGTTTTGATTTCATTGTTTTCAAGATTTTTAGTGCATTTTCTTTTTCTTTTGTTTTACTTTGTATGGAAGAATGGAGGAAAATGCAGTGAAAGTGAAGTGATAATTAGCGAGAGCGAATCGGATGGATTGAGGACGAAGTCTTGGAAAGCGATGAAACAAGTGAAAGTGATGAAAAGAATCTATTTTTATCCTTTTTCTTTTTTTTTTTTTTTAGGTGCTTTGAATGAAAAAAAAAATCAGCTGCGTTTGCTTCCAAAGTTAGAACTTTGTTATTTTGTCCTTTGAAAAATAAAACGGCCTACTGCGTTTTACTTCTATTTTCTGACATGGAAGGTAAGGCATAAATTTTCTGATGTTATCCTATTCATAAATATTTTTTTTTTCTATAAGTCTGATGTCTACATTTCTCACAACAGCCTGTCAAAAAGGGTACCCCTATGATATTAAATAATTGTGCTAATAGCCCTATCATCTTTTTGGTTAATTATTGCTTGATTGAGACAGGGTTCAAAAAGTTTAATGGAAGTGAATTTAGATACTTCTGAAGCCATGTAAGCGGGTTTATCATAAGCAAAGGCCATGAGAGTATTCTACAATCAGCAAGTTTAGAATGGTGGACATATGCTAATTGACTGCATTTGTCTCAATTTATTAGATTGGGCTCAACTTTAATTTTCTTAAAAGGGATTTTATAACTACTTTTTTTAGTAAGTTATAATTTTTTCTACCTACAAATACTAGTGTTTACATTTTATAAGTTTGATTAATAAATAAGGTGCTTCAAAGTAGTGTTGATCAGCATTTATAGAAATTGTTTAAAGTTAATTTTTTTAAACAGTAAAAAAAAAAAATAAATAAAATTGTTTCAATATTTGTTTACATCCAAATAAAATATGGGCGATTTTATAAGTAAAAAGATCTTCAAGGTGAAGACGCTACTTAACTGTATTATTAAAAAAAAAAAAAATAATCAAGAGATTTACATATATATTTATATAATCTATACGATTAATAAAATTCTAAATGTTTATTTATTTATATATGTGTGGGTGTGTGGGTGTATATATATATATATATATATATATATATATATATATATATATATATATATATATATATATATACACACACACCAATAAAACTTTTGAACGGATGCACAGAATTAAAAAATTCTTTTTTTCCCTGAAAGGTGTGAGCCCCTAGGTCCCTAGATTATCCTTATCTATATATGGTTCGTAACGAACAATGCCGATTCACACAAAAAGCCCAAAATCAGGGTTTTGGGGACGTTTCGTGCAATTTTAGAAAAAGTTACCTGCCTATGTCAATGGAATTTAGCACTGTCAGTATACAGTCGCGATAAAATCTTGGCATACAGACAGGACTTGTGACGCAATGGGTAACGTGTCTGACTATGATCCTGGCAAGTTCGCAATAATTTTAACCATCATTTTATACAACGTTAACTCATTATCCTTAGTTAGGGTATTTTTGTTCTTTCAGTGATTTTGTTTTGTGCATATGGGAACTTCCCACACTTCAAGTTCACAGGGTAAGTGTTGATGGTAAGACAATGTTGAGTGTACTTGATGTGGAGTGCAGACGAATTTTTGTGTTTGACTCGGCGTTGTGTGCCGACGCAACGTAGCTCCTAGTATTTAATATTAACTATGATATACATAATTTTAATCGTTTTATCAACACTTAAAACCTGGCAATATGCAAAATTATACTTAAACAATGCAACTTATTCAAAACTCTACGATTACATAGACATCAAGTTATGGTTAATTTATTTCAGACAGGATTTATTGGACAACAAGTTTCACATGCCTGCATGCACAAAAACATGTTTTATTGCCAAAGATAAAATTTTCAATTAAATGACATAAAATAAAAATATTTTCTACATAAAAAAAAAAAACTTTTATATAGAAAATATTTTCATGGGGAACGGGAGGGGGGGGGTAATTTTATTCTTAACACAAAATCTATGTTAATGTGTGAATAAATATGCTGTATGGAAGCCTAAGAAGAGTTCAAATGAAACTAATGGTTGATAAGTTGAACAGCATTTCGATTATAAATAGTTTTTTTTTTTTTTTGTTATTGATAAAGCCAGAAAAAACAGTTTCTTCCGAGTGGGAAGTTTGTTTACGAACTGAACTTGAAAATATAGTTTCATTTATCGAATCGCTGGCTTTTCACAGACCATACATATAAGAGCCAATAAAAAGACTTATCGTAGCCATAGAAAAAAGAAAAAAATGAAAAATATGTGTGAACATACACATAGGTGCAACAGAAAGTTTGCCTCAAAAGTAAAGCTTAGAATTGTTGATATTGATGCTCTATATATATATATATATCTATATATATAAGCAAAAATATCCGTCGTTGACTGGGTTCAAAAATAGCCTACAGAAAATGGGCTCTGATTTATGAAAGTATGATAGGTTATGAAATGGAAGGATTGTAAATTTGGGTTGAATTTGGGGGTATCAAAACCAAAGCAAAATATGATGAAAGTAAAAATAAAATAGATAAACCCCATAATTTATTATACCATACCTGTTCACACTGAAACACTTATCACAATATTCTGTGGATCTATATTAAAAAACCTTTGTGACATATTTCCATTCTATGGAGGTCATGTGCGAACGAACACCTCATAATTTTATCATACCACATTTCTTCAAACTGAAACATAATTATCAAAGTATACTTACACAGATAGATATGAAAAGTCTTTATTAAAGTTTGTGCCTATTTCCATTCTATGGAGCCCAGACCCTACAATTTTATTATACCATCCCTATTTAAGTTAAAACATACTTATCAAAGTGTTATTATGTATATCTATATCAAAAACACTTGTAAACGTTTTTTTTTTCATTTTTAAATTTTTTATTTCCATACTTTGTGGACCAGGCACAAACGCAGACCCTACAATTTTAATGAACCATCGTTCTGCCAGATCAAACATAACCATTCCTGTGTCTCGATACATCTATCATTATATGTAATCAGTTTTTTTTAAATAGTCAACCATATGGGAGCTTATTCATAACCAGACACACACACGGACATTCAGCTTTATATATATATATATATATATATATATATATATATATATATATATATTACTCTTTTTCACTCCAAACAAGACATACTATCATTTAGACACAAGAGGCTACTAATTGTGATCATGTCTACAGGGGAGTATGTGGGAAGTTGAACAGCAAGATGTCCGTTGTCATTACCTTTAATGTTTTGCAGTTTAGTATAGTCAAGGAAGCAAGAAACAGGGAAGTAATTCCAAAATCTAGCAGTCTGAGGGAAGAAACTATTAGAGTAGAAGACTCTTCGACGTCTAGGATCCTCAACAGGGAAGAGGTGAGATTTTACTGCTTGTCAAATTAATCAAGAGTATGTATGTCTAAGTGGGCACAAGTTCATTAGAGCACATTCCATGGAAGTACTTGTAAAACAAGCACTGGATACAACATTGCAGCGATGCAACAGGAACTTTGAACAGAGATTATTGCACTTTTTTTTTTTATGGAAGACGTTTTTAAAGTCCACACACATAAGACCAAAAATTAGATTTATTGTAGCCAGAGATGAAAAGTTTGGTTTGGTTGCTTTACGGCATATCAACCCTTTTCAGGTTATTTAATACTGAATCTGGTCATTTTGGTAAATGTTTTTATATCTTCCAATATTTATTATGTTTGGTTTGATTGTTTTGTAGAAGAAAAAATGTTTGTTTCTTGCTTTATAGAACATGATTGAGTTTTGTGAAGGGAGAGGAATACAAACAATAACAAATGTTTATTGTAATTTAAGTCAGGAAGAACATATTTTCAGTTAGAGAAGAAAATGCTGGAAAACTGCTTCTGTGGTAGCAGTTTTCAAGAACTCTGGCGAAAGAACTGACCCAGTAAATTACCGCCCCATTAGCCTCCTCCCACTTTTTGCCAAAATATTTGAGTCCATAATTAACCAGGCTTTAGTCCACTACCTTACAGATACTAAACTTCTGACCGACCAACAATATGGATTTAGGCAGGGGAGAGTAGCTCTAGATATATCTAAGGCTTTTGACAGGGTATGGCACGAAGGTTTTCTCAGGAAAATCAGATCATACGGTATCACTGGAAAAATACTTAATATAATTAAATCCTTCTTAGATAAGAGAAAAATCCAGGTTATCCTTGACGGTCGTATCTCTAAAAAATCTATATATATAAAAGCGAAAATGTATGTTCGCTTTTTGTGTATGTTAAAGAAAGGCTTTTTTCAGAGAAGCGGTCGGTTGCCTAACAACTTTTTAAAACTTTTTATATCACATGTAAATCGTAATATCTCAGAGTTAACGGAGCTCGCCTGTCTATTTAATTTGCTCGACTTCGGGAAGATAAATATTCAACAGTTTTCGCTCGCCGCATGTAGGTTAGGCCTTTTCCTATAATGTTTCCCCCTACCCCCAACGTCGGGGGGGGGGGAAGCATTCCCGAACTAAATGAAATGCTACCCCGCAGTCAAAAGTTGACCTCATTAAGTCATTAAAACGTGTGCACCTGCCAATTTAAGTAATTAAATAAATTCAAATGTGTTTCTGTCAGTATGTCACAGTGGCGCAATGGTTAACATCGCACGTTTGTTTTTCACACTTTAATTTCCAACTTTGCCTCAAGGGTTGGTACTTATCTACCAAAAGTTTTTTTAATTTTAAACGCCCCCGCCCCGGAGTTTTGATTTACCCAAAACCACACACACCTCCAAACACCCGGGCAACACCGGGTACCCCTTGCTAGTATGATATAAATGCGAGAGTGCCTCAGGGGGTCTATCCTTGAACCTCTATTATTCCTAATATTCATAAATGACCACCCTGACAAAATTGTTTGTGAGATGGGTATATATGCTGATGACACCATGCTCTATAACAGACACGGCAGGAAAACAAATGAACACATATCTAGAGAAATGGCAGAAACACTAGAGGATGACTTCCAATCCGTAATGGAATGGGGACAAAAACGGATGATCACATTCAATGCTGCCAAGACTAAACTTGTTTCCTTCAATAATTACAAGAAACCTTCTCTACCAACAATAGCAATGGCCAAAAACTATCTGAAAGTATATCTTTCAAACTCGTCGGCCTAAAATTCACAGAAAACACGAGTTGGAACAATTACATTGAGAGTATTGCTAGGACCACTGCGAGGAAGGTGGGTTCTCTCTACCGTGCTAGAAAGCTATTAACGCCCGAAAGTATCCTGTACCTCTATAAGGCCACCATTCGCCCCTGTATGGAGTATTGTTGTCATATTTCGGCTGGTGCATTTGCTACTAGTCTCTCGCTCCTAGACAAGGTCCAAAAGAGAATTGCCAACCTAATAGGTCCTGAACTGTCATCTAAGCTTCAGCCTCTGTCCCATCGACAAAATGTTGCATCCCTCTGCCTTATCGACAAGTACTTTAACGGTGAATGCTCTGACGAACTGCAAGCACTTGTATCCGCTCAATGTAAATAACCCCAACAGACCCGACAAGCAGCTAAATCCCACCATTTCACAGTAGAGATCCCCAGATGTAAGAAAGCCTTCTACTCCAGTAGTTTCTTCCCCAGAACCGCAAGACTTTGAAACTCCCTTCCGGGACCCTGCTTCCCCAATTGTACTGACATGCAGAAGTTCAAGTGTAAAGTGAACCGACATCTTGCTGCCCAACTCCCTACATAGTACCCCTGTAGCTTATGCCCCTGATAGTATCCCCCTACTTTAAAGTGGCAATGTGCCTTGTTTGGGATGAAAATATTATAAAAAAATTTAAAAAAATAAAAAAAATGTATGGGTGTGGATACGTACACAGGATGGAGGTTAATAAAAAAATAAAAAAAAAAATTCTCTATCTATATAAAAGCCAAGTACGTCCAAGGATGGAATACTGTTGCCATATCTGGGCAGGAGCTGCTAAAAACAGCCTATCCTGCCTTGACAGAGTACAAAATAGATTTTGTGGCTTAGTGGGGGATGCCCTTTTCTCTACCCTGCAACCTCTCTCTCACAGAAGAGACGTCGCGAGCCTATCCTTGTTTTATCGTTATTTCCATGGCAGGTGCTCGTCCGAACTCCAATCTCTGGTCCCCCCCTCGCCAATCTTTCACGAAAAACACCCGTCTAGCTGAATCCACTGTGAAAAATTTCCCCCACTCTATATCTGTGCCTAAATCAAATCCATGAACAAAGCTTCTTTCTTAGAACTGCACGCCTGTGGCACTCTGTTCTGTCTGCCTGCTTCCAACCGGACTACAACTTGGATGTCTTCAAGTCCAATGTTAACAAATTCCTAATGAACCGCCCCCTTAAGTAAACACTTCATCAAATCTCCACACTAACGTAATGTACTTGCAATAACCCTTATCCCTGAGTGGCTTCCGGGCCTTGATAAGTGGTGATCACTGTAAAAAAAAAAAAAAAAAAAAAAAAAAAACAAATAGGAAAAAACAAATAGGAAAAAAAACGCATCTCTGAAGTATATTAAATCGCATTTATTTTTTGTTTCAGATCATGCGCCAGAATATCTTGGAATGGAGAACATTGCACTTTATTTTTTTGTGGAAGAGTTTAAGAATGGTGAATCTATCAAAAATGATGCAGTGTTCCATCTGAAGGCATTTTGCCCTTTGTTGTCATGATCTGTGCTGGATGAAAAAACAATTCATTGGTGGATTTTTAACTTTAGAAAAATATGGAATTTAAACAAGTCTTGGCTGTGCAAGGACTTCTACAAGGGCAAAAATGTAGCAATTAATTGAAGACTAAGATTGATACAAGCACATCATTAATTTGGGAATCACCCCAATAAGATGGTACCACATAGTATACATCTCAGTATTTAATCAGAATTTTCCATAAAAGATTTCTGGGAAATTTTATTTCTGTGAGGGAAATATTATCCCAGATTTAGTCCCTGGAATTATCAATACTGACCAATAATTGTAGACAACATGAAGGAAATCAATAGAATAAATTGGATTGTTGCGAGAAACGTATACAAATTTCTTCTTTTCATGTCTTCATTATTTAGGACTTCTCGGTTTTAAATTTGTCTTTGGTAAAAGAAGTCAAATAATGTCAACTAACAACATCATTCACAAAATATTTGTTTTTGTAAGGCGGTAAGCTGATCTACCCATTTCAGGAATAAATGGACTTGCCCAGAACTTCAAAACCTCATAGTAGCAACTCGTGCCATTCATTTGGCAGTGGATCGTATCACAGACACATGCCGATTCAGATCTAGACAATCAATCCAGCAAAAACTCGGTCATTTCAATGGCTAAGGCATTCATTCTGGGTAGTCCTAGGAGGTTCGTCCTCCCAGGCTTTGCCCCTGTCTTTTGGGTGAATATCTATTGCTTACTACCTGATGCACCCTGATCAGGGAATCCTGACAGAGCTACTCAGGCAATTTTTAAGAGGCCTGAGTGTTCCTCCTTTAGAAGTGCTGGTTTGACTCCTCACCTTCCAACCTTGTGTTTTCCTGCAGTGAGAAAGTAAATACTGCAATTTGTGGCAGTTACAGCCTCAGAAACATGATGTATACTTTTGTAATATACTTTGGTAAATTACACGACTGTTTGTCTTGATTAGTACTGGCTTGCAAGGTCACAACAGATAGAAAACAAGATTATAAAATAGCTATGGATAATTGTAATGACAAAAACAACAAATTCCTTACCATAATAAGCATATAACAGGCAATATAAACAGAGGTATATCGTCACAATAGAAACCGATATATAAATCACAAAAACTGAGAGTTCCCTATTAGACACATGGCCTAGTGTATAACAACGTTGGTTAAGGAATATTTTACAATGAAACGTATCCTGCGCATTCAATCGATAGTGAAGGAGCTATAAAAATAGAATGGCAAAATCCAATGAATGAATTGGTTGATAAATAAATTACAAGTCAAAAATCCCTGCTGTTGATCAGATTTTACCATTTGACTATATTTACATTCATGGATCTCATTTTCAATTTATTTTTACACGTTACAATTTACAAAGTTTTTTTTATGCAAACTAGCAATTCTATAACAATTTCGTAATTTTATTTATCAAGTTATTTCCGCAAAAGAAAAAAAAAAAGCGTTATTTTTAAAACTTCATGGAAGAAAAGAAAGTCTTTCATTAAATTCCTTGTTTTTAAACTTTTGATGAATCAGCATACGTTTGTTAATCATACAATCGTATTTGTCTTAATTATTACTGACCTGCAAGCCACAACAGTTATAAAACATTTGTTTTAAACAATGTCCAATTACAGATGGAAAATGAAATAACTTTTGGCTTTACATTTCTGAATTTTTTTACGTTTCATTATTCATATTTGGATTTTTCAAACTACCGTTCTTATCTTGAATGTTATTTTCACATTTCAGTCAATGTAAACTCAGACTTTCTTCAGTTGTAGTGTGTGGCACTCGGGAATCTTTCTGTCGCACTTGGAAATTTGCACAAAATTTCAAATGAAACTCTTTATCTAATCCACGAGGGATAGGATGCTCTCGTTCTATCAGCCATGACCGAGTAGAAGTAAATAATTTGTAATTGTATCTTGAGTGTTGCTCACGCAGAGGATCGACTCTTCAACCTTCAGAAGAGTCACTTTACAACTAAATTTTACCAAGTACTTTATCCACTAAATCACTGAAATGTAATGAACACTTAAAGGTGAGAATAGTCCAAAAGAATCCAAACAAGAACTTCTGGCTCTATTTTATTTATTGTTTTAAAAGACCCTTTTTGTGTATGCTCTAGTAATGCTAATGTCATTAAAACACCCATCATTAATTTGGGGATCAGCCCAACCAAATTCCAAGTGCAGCACAGGTCAAAATAACCTGCAAGTACATACTGAAAAGACAACTTGACAGTATTTGTGTAACTCCATCCAAATACAACTAATCAACATAAATGTTTATTCGGCTTTATCGTAGTCTGAACTAAATATTTCAGATCCTTTGGGAGGAAGATGGCTGTTTTGAAGACTAAGATTGATACAAGCACAAATGTATACCCATATCAAGAGTTTCAGGAAAAATTATTTTTCTGGTTAATATGTTTGTGCCAAATTTCAGCAACGAAACCCCACTCTTTCATTTGGTGCCTTTTTTTTTCTTTTTTTTTTTTTAATTACAGAAACATTTTTTTACATAGATTGAAACCCGTTTTGTATTTTCTCTTTTTTTTATTTTGTGTCTAGGTTTCCAATTATGAATCCTGCTAATTTCGGATGAAGTCTTTTGATCAAGACAAATATTAAGATTTCATCTCATGAGTTAATTTGATTGTATTGATTTGGTACATCTACCTTTTCCATTTTAACATCTACAAACAAACACGCACATAATGTGTGTATGTGTATGAGTGTATATCTAGAATACCCGTCTCAGAACAAAAAATATTAATCCCTCAAATATAAGTTTTACACCACTTTTATATTCCCTCAAGAATATTGGAGAAAGACATTTAAATATTGAGTTTTATAAAGTACAGATAAGTGTCTTAAAAAAAAAAAAAAGGTGAGGGGCAGCTCATTCATGAAAGTTTTTAGTATTGGATATATTTCCCCCATAAATTTTCCATGTGTCATTTATATGGCTGGGACCTACATGGGATAAATGGTTTAACAGACATCTGTGAAATTAATTAAATATAAATGTTTACCTGTCTATGAATATAATATGTATATCTCATACAAAATCAGCCAAACATTTGAGGAAAGGGGGGGTATTTAGGAAAACGTGGCAAGACATGCCTTAACAGAACAACATTTCTCCTAGATGTTTGTGAATTTTCTACAGTTGGCTAAATGTCTTTGTCAACCATAGAAAAAAAAAAAGTATACATGAATACAGTATCGATGGAATGTGAGGGACTGTCAGAACCAAAGAAAGGCAAAAAGCTTTCTTTTTTTTTTTTTAATTTAATGTTTGCCCATTGTTACCATCCAGTACAATAGCCGGGTGACTCGCAGATGGTTAGTACAATTATTTGGGACATGTGAAAACCTTCTGACTGGAGTTGAAAGCAAAATAAACTTAAGCTGCCAATACAAGTTCTAGAAAAATCAAAGAAGAATGCCAAGATTAGTCAGAGGAGTTATTTGTCCAAAATGTTAATCCCCCACCCGCAAAAAAAAAAAAAAAAAGGAATTATAGTAAAGAATAATAGGAACTAGTGCACTTCAATTCGACAGAAGTATTTTTTGTTTCCATTTTCTAAAGAGCTATACTAGCAAAAAGGAAAGACAGTCCAAAATTTGTAAATTAAAAAAATAATTTGGAAATATCATCGCAAATTTTTTTTTTTTTTAATGTAATTTAATGCTTTGATATTTAACGTTTTCTGTTATGTTACTTCAGTTTTGATTTTTTTTTTAAATTAAATCTCCAAAAATAAATGTTAAAGCATTCAATTCAGAGGTACTTTTTTTTATTTTTCTATAGAGCAAATAAAAACTGATTTTTTACAAAGTAAATGTCATATTTTATTTATAGATGTTAAACACTAAATTCAACTTTAAAAAAATTATACATATCAAAATATTCTAAAATGACTGCTACAATTCTTAATATTCTTATTTTATTAAAGAAATTTATTTTTAAAAAAAATATATATATTCTTATCTTATTCTTTAACTATTGCATTTTAAAACTTTTCCATTTGTTTTTTACAATTTAAATTTAATAAATGTTTCAATAAGTAATGTTTTCTATTGTGATAGTTTGTTATTTCATTGAACTTGTTTTGAATTACCAGAAAAGTTGGTTAGAAAACAGCATTCATTTTGGATTGTCTTCTTTTTTTGCCAATATATCCATTCTAAAAATGAAAACAAAAATTACTTCCCGTGAGTTAAAGAGCACTTGTGCTAAAAAATATTTACAAATCTCTGTAATTGTTATAAGGTCCTAAGTTCAAATTTCAGGAAGCACTCTTACTCATACAACACTGTAGTGCAGTGGAGTGGGGTAGGGGTGATAAAGCGCCCAATTTTTGGTGCATCCAATCATATTCAAATTATCTCCCTTTCTTATATTTCTCAGCACTAAGACTTTGGGGCATAATCAAGGTGTTGGCCTCGGGCATCACCAGACCTATACACACTAGACAAAATTACCAAAACTCTTGCAACTGTGTAAATCATTTTTGCTGATCTATGTTTATTCTGTTTTTCAAAAGTCAATTGATGTCTACACATGCAAATTAGTTTAAACTAAAAAAATTTCACAATTCTGAGGATGAGTTTTTCCTCCGCCTTAGCAAATGACTGCGAGGCATACAAAACATCCAACATACTTTGAAACCAGTAAGTTTCTGTCTATTGTCAAAGAAATATTAAAATTTTAATTTAATAAACGAGTCTCTAAATTCTGTAGGCCAAACAGCTGACTTCAATCTAAGAAATTTGCATATACAACTATTGACCGATTCTTAAAAGTTGTACGAAATAGCATTAATTAAGGTGATTAATCAAACTTTCATTCTGACAAATTTTCACTAGTTATTGTTTTACCATGTCATTGGCAATGAGCTAACATATTCAGTATATTTTTTTTTTTAATAAATAATTTCGTTAAGCAGTTTACTAATGTAGTGACATCTACATATATAAAGTAGTAGTATTCATGTCCGTGTGTACAACTCTCCTACAGCCCACATCACTGGATCGATCATGACCAAACCTGACATGATGATGGTCTCCGACCCAGGGATGTTGCACATCATTTTTCAAGGTGAAGGTCATATCTGGTGCAGGTATTATAAAATCCACTTACTGCAAGGGTGCCTGCAAAGTGGGTACCTGAGCATACAGCAAAGTCCCACGCAAAGCGTGGGCATCTTTGCTAGTTCTTAAATAATCAACATTGATTTCTGATGGCATTGATTTGTGACTTCATACTAACTGACATCAAAACACTACACTGCATACAATTCAAGCACAATCTTCAGTATTGAAAATACAAACTTTGTTTCTGACTAGCCAATTTTCATTTGTAATTGTTGTCTCATGTTAATGGCAAGAAACTAATCTAATTTGTAACTCTTGCTTCCTTTATTTTGTCTTCTAGTCCTCACATTTTGTGCACAATGTTCTGGACAGAAGGGGAAGAATTGCTGCTTTCTGGGCTGGAACCTATCCAACACTTATCCTCAAAACTTATTTAATGAGAATAGGAATGTGAGAATAAAATCTAAGATAACAGTAATCCAAACCATCAATCGGCATCTCAAAAATTCTTGAACATTTTTCATTAACAGACTTTATTATTTTGTAATCTTTGTTTATATTGAATTTTATATTATTTAAAGTATTTTTCTTTTATTTCATTTAATTAATTTTGTTTACTCTATGAAAGTATATCATGCCGAATGAACTGATAAGCAACATATTTCTCATCGCGATTCATTAAATGTTTGACTGCTGTAAAAACTTTGCCAGAATAAAATTCATTGGAGAATAAAATTCTTGATTATTTCCAAAAAGTTAGATTCTTGTACAATTAGTGATAAGGTTTCCGTCTCTTCTATTATTAAATCATCTAAGTTTATTCAAACATTACAGCCCATCCCTTACATAAAGGATAAATATCTGTATGTCCAGTTAAAACTTCAACAATGCACAAACATCCACAAGATTAGTAATTTGTTTTTTTAATAAACCCTAATGTATAATATATATATAAAAAAAAATTTTTTTTAAAAGTCATTACTTGGTTGGGTGAAAAATGGTCATTTATATTATTTAATATTATCAAGACATACGTGCATCTTTTAATATTATGTATGCATGTATGTGTGTGTACATGTTCAGGGAGAGAAATGGGTGTAGCAAAGAAGAGAGACAAGTGTAAGGGGAGGTGGAAAAAGAGGAAGGAGAAAGAGAGAGGAATAGAAGTTATGTAATATTTTTGCTCTGCGCAATGCTGGTTAACCCTGCTAATCAAAGTTAAATGAAAACCAGTTTTAATATAAGATGAACATTGCAATATATTTGGTAATCAGAAAATGAATGAAAATGATTTATTTCCATCAGAGTCTGTGAAATTGATTGAAAATAAAAATCCCACAATTTTATAAATCGTTAATTACTTGCTTCTCGATGAACTCAAGCGTTAGACACAAAGTCGGTTTTAATGTGGGTAAAAATCAGAACTCCAAGAAAAGGAATTCTGGATTTGGACACAAAATTAGAAGTGCCACAGTCTAGAAGGATTTCTCTTCCACCAAGAGAGGATAAAACAGATACATTTTGGTCTTTACTGAAAGGCTATGGCAAAAAAGAAAAACATGATCCCAACTCTTACAAAAAAATGGTTGACTCCCACCAGATTTCTCACCTGGTTTCTACACTTGGTTATTTTTGTATATGAACTTAATTTAACACTTCCATAAATTAGTAGATACATTACTTATTATGCAATGACTATTTAAGAAATACAAACATTTATACACAGCCATTTAAAGTTGTCGGATTTAGATTATAATCCACAGGGATAGCTGGTTTTCGTTCTGTCAGCCATAACCGGATAGAAGTTTCAAGTAATTTGCAATTGTGCAACTAGTATCACCTGCACTGAGGATTGAACCTTCAACCTCTAGAAGAGTGTCACTTAGAGCTGAATTTTACTTAGTACTTTATCTGTTACACCATGGACCCTTAGATTAAATAAAGGATTCTGTTAGTTCAACAAGGTACGCCTAAAGAAGGTCGGTAATTACATTGGCCAAAATGTAGTGAAAATATCAGTCACAGGGAGAACAGTAGTCCAAATAATCCAAATTATGAATCCTCATCTAAAAAATTCAAAAACATTATGAGCACTTTTTTTTTTTTATTAATTTGGGGAATTATTTAAATTTATTAAATAGTGAATTCATTATTAATTAGTGAATTACCGCATAATCACGTTAACACACCAATTCCCGCTGTATCACTAAAGTTAAGCAATGTTGAACCTGGTCAGCACTAAATGGGTGACCATTTGGGACTTCCCGGTGCTGTATGTGCTCTCTGCTTATCTCGGCATTGTTTCCAATTGTCCTGGACTTTTCTTTGCCACTGGACTCAAAAAGTGCCAATTCAGGAGAGGTGTGGTTGGGGATTGCACAACTCTTCTCTCACAATTATACGCACAGCTGCCCCTACAAGGGGTATCCTTTGTCTTTCGAGACTGACCGGAGGTATCGAGTAGTGAACTTGAAGATGACCATGTAGTAATAGATGCAAAGAAACTGTCCAGCTGTAATGTATTCCACAGATGGAAAGTTCTTGCAAAGAAACTGTTCAATGTTAGGCATATGAGTGGAGGGGGGTTAGGGTTAGGGGGATTGCAGTTGTGAAAGGAAGGCAAGTTTCTGCTGTGAACGTCTTACAAGGAGAATCAGTCAAGCACCTTCCATGGACATAAAATGCGAGAAAGAGATTGTAGAGAACAGAAGAGATCATCTCCACTAGATTACATAGTTGATTTTGAACTTTATCAAAGCTAGAAAGTGCTAAGCAGCACCTTTCCTTTGGATGTATTTGATATCATTAGAAAGAGATTAGGAGTGAAGTACATTACAAATAATCAAAGAATGTTTATTTAAGTCTCATCTTTTTACCTTCAAACAAACAGAATGAATTGATTTGCCATTACCGAAAGATCAAGGATTTAGTCATCATTGTACAAGTAGACATTTAAGTGGTGACTCAAGAGTTAAAAATTTTTACAATAATCAGAAATTGGAGTCAAGTTGAATTTTAAACTGAGTCGCAAGTAAGATTTTTTTCTGCCGCCTCACCTCTGAAATGTGAAATTGGAGTCAAGAGTCAGATTCAATTTTTTTTTTTTAATTTACATTTCAGAATGCATTGATTTTCATTTTTCTACTCAATCTTGAAACTAAAAATTCAACAAAGCAAATTGGAAGCTCAAATCCATGAATATGAATTGTGGACAATTTCCATTCAATTGTATATAGTTCTTGTTTTTTGGACAAAGGACACTCAGAAATGGGCATCTACTTGAAAGATTCATTTAAAAACCTGGACAGAGAAACGTTTGTTGTTTTTAGCATTTCTCATCTAATTTTTATTAAACAAAACTTGCCAACTGATCATTTAATTTTTCATTTTTTCTGATATTTTTTCTCAAATCAGAGCTTAAACAAAAGCTCTTTATTCATCAAGTATTTCCAATTTTGCTAAAACCTGATTTCCAATTAAAAAAAAAAAAAAAAAAAAATGCTTAAGTTTGCAAAAATTTTAAAAATACTACGGTGGTAAATAATTTTTTTTTTCCTACCAATAATTTTAACTATTATTAAAAGAAATAAGAAAAATTTAAAAAAATGTTTATTGAAATAAAGTCTACTTATCAGCGTAGGGATTGGGCATCAAATAGAAAATTGAAACATAGGATCAAGACTCAAGTGAAGATAAACCAACTTTCTCAACCTAAGTAGGAAGCTGCTTTTTCATAATAGATTTAAATTTCTGCAGGTTTATTGCAATCACGGAACAGGGAGGGAAACAGCTATTAGAATAGAAAATCTTCAAACATTGAGACACTTTTAAAAAGTGAAGAGGTGTGATTTTGCTGCTAATTGAGTTGGTTGGAGATATTTACATTATAGGGTACAATTGTAGTAAGTTCATTGGAACACATTTCACAGTAGTAATTGTAAAACAAACACAAAGATGGGGCAATGCCACATGAGGAGCGTAGCAGACAGTCTGTGACCTATTAGGTTAGGAATTATTTTTGCACTCTACCCAAGGGGGACAAACCAGTGGTTGGTGCATCAGCCAAGACATGGCAACAATGCTCCATGCACAAACAAATGATGGCTTTATAGATATAAGATATTGTCAGGTGTGACATTTCTAACCAGGTAGAGGAAGCCCACCTTCTTTGCAGCAGACTTGGCAACATTTTCTATGTACCTATTTCACTTCATGCTGCTCGAGAATGTTAGGCCAAGGAGTTTAAATGTTGGATTTTTGAGAACGAAGCTATCCATCATGACAATGGTTGGAAAGGTTTCTTACAATTGTTAAAAGAAAATAATTTTGTTTTAGTAGCATTAAATGTAAAGATCGTTTCATATATATATATATATATATATATATATATATATATATATATATAAATTAATGCGAAATCACCTTTTTCTTCACCATATTCCCTCTGCTTCACTTTTTTGTTATCAAGTAAGATCTTTGACTTACTTGCAGTTTCATCAAATACTTGTATGCAAAATCCGATCCCGCATTTTGCTAATTTCCTACCCTTTGATGAGAAGGAAAGTATTTCTTCGAAACTCCGCGGATTAAGGACTATCCACTTATTAAGTGTTTCCTTTTCAGATTAAATATGTTTCATTAACTATTTGCTCTTTATATATATATATATATATATATATATATATATATATATATATATATATATATATATATTACACAGTACACACACACACATCAGAGGGATATATATTAAGTAAAGAAAGAGAGAAGAAAAACAGACAAAATTCTGCCTGTTGTAGTTTTAGTCAATATTTGACTTTGAGAAAAAGAAAATCAATTTTGTGGCTCAATAATCAGTTAGCACGCCATACTTAGAGGCAAAGGTTATAAATTCCAACATTTTTACTCTGATTTTATCCTCTTTCAAATTATAAATTACAGATTATTTATATTTCCTTTTACTATAATCTCCATACTTTACAGAAATTAAGATCCTGAGCAACACCAAGTAGCCCTGCTAGTGACTTTACATTTTTTTCATGCACTGGAACTATCTTTTTTTATCCACAGCTGTCTCCTTGAGGGTTAACTTGGGACGTTCCATTTCAATTTCCATCTTATTCACTGTCCTGCTAATAACAGGGTTTTGACTTTGTCTGGCCGTTGGAGGGAGGGGATGGGGGGGGGGACAGAGTCTTCTGGGAAATCAATAAGTATACGATACTTATTTGGTCATACTTTGATTTTCTTAATTAAAACGTATCTGATAACTATGGAAGTGGCACAACAGCTACAAGTACGGGCTGTGGGCTTGACATGCCAGGTAACAGTTCATATACTCTGCCTTCAGCTATGGATGATTTTTTTGTATATAATTAAATAAGTTCAAATGCATTGAACTCAAAACCAATATTTTTTGGAAAATGCTCAATAGATATGTAAAGCGATTATAAATGAAACCGAACAACCCAACATGGATTAATGTTTTGACGAGATTAATCGGCTCCTCAATGATTTAAGAGTCTTGAACCCTTGAGGATACGATTAATCCAAGTTGAGATCTCTGATGTTTACATAATTTCATTTTATATATATATATATATATATATATATATATATATATATATATATATATATAGAGAGAGAGAGAGAGAGAGAGAGAGAGAGAGAGAGATACACACACATTTTTTTATATTTTTATTTACAGAAAGCTTAGATAAGTCATCAGTGCCGTCGGTTTCAAACCTGATAATAGGGGACCGTTTTAGATATCAGGTTTGAAACCGACAATACCGATAACTGGTCTCATCTAAACTTCCTGAAACTAAAAATATAGATAATACACTCTTATTTTCAGAATTTTTTCCTTATAACAGAGCACTCTGCTGGAATCCTTTTTTCTAAAAAAAATATAACTAAGTATATATACATATGAGAAAGAGAGATAAATCGCTCCAGACAAGGCATGAAGCCATTTAATGTAAGGAACTAAAAAAAAAAAAAAAATCTGTCAAAACTAACCAACAATAAGTGTTGGATGGATAGATTCTGATCTAGAAAACAATTCTTCCGCTTTTGTAAGAAACATTGTTTGTGGAATGTAAAGAACTAAAAGACATAGTAAGGGAAACTAGTGTTATGAGCTAAAAATAAGCCCACGGTCCACTTTCTACTCTCTATGAATTTGAAATAGAATTAAATAGTAAGGTAGACTAGACTTAATCCTTTGGTTGTGCAACTAATTTAGGAGAAGGAAATTTTCTGAAATTCAGTTTGGGATTCTCCGCTTAACCTGATATTGTTTCAAGTTATTCCAGGATTCTCCTTGTCACTGGACTTAAGCAATGACGATTAGTTAAGAGGTAGGGTTGGGATTGCACAAGCCTTGCTTCATTATAAACTTCTGTTTCCTAGAAACTAAAAGGGGGGGGGTTATGTGGCTTTAATTTTATACTTATTTGGGTTGTTGCTCATCCTTGTTTGAGGTATTTCAATTTCAATTCATTCTCAGGAGATAGTAGGCCGTGAATGAGATTGTTTGAATTCATTTCTATTTACATACACACAAAAACTGAGCATAGAAAAGGAAGAACAGGACAACTATCCTTTCATACACGTTTTTTCTACATACAAGGGCATGTTTTTTTATGACATAACATTGATATGTTTAACGAAAAAGATGTCATTACAATTATAAATTAGTATAAGATGTAAGAATTACTGTTACACCATGATTAACTTTTTGAAGTTATGAAAAGTAATTATCTTTTTATTATGTTAACCTTTTCAGCATTAAAAAAAAATGTCCAAGATTTGTTAACCCCCCACCCTTTCACACAAAAATAAAACATGCAAATTTTATCTCCCTTAAAAAATATTTGGTTATATGCTCTTAAAAACGCTATTTGGTCAGAAACGTGAGAGATCATTTTATGTTAAATATATATGTGAACATAATCCTCACAAACTGGAATTGATTGTTTTGTTTTTTTGGAATCCTTTGAGATGAGGCTTTATAATTTGTGCATTCATTTTTTTTGTGAACTGTTATTCTCATCTTTATAGTTGAGGTTTCATCATATTTCAGCCAACTCATCCTCTGGCCTTCTTCAGGTGATTAGAATATAGGGATAGGAATGCTGAGTCTTGTAACTTACCACCAAAAAGAATGTTTTGTTTTTGTAATTTTTACTCCCAAGTTTTCACATTTTTTTTTTTGGGGGGGGGGGGGTACTTGTACTTACTGCGGCATTTTTTTTTTTTTTTTTTACACGGTGGTCACCACTTATCAAGGCCCGGAAGCCACTCAGGGATAAGGGTTATTCACTCTGGATCGGTTGAACCGGATCCATCCAACAAGTTCACTGCATTCCACATTCCATATAACAACCAACTGGGTACAGCGGTCCAGGGCTGTTTCTGTTACAAGTGTAAGCCAGTCGTGGTTCCATCAGTGCAGCCTGTAGAGCCCAAGTATCATTTCAGTATCCTATTTTTTTTTGTTTGTTTTTCAAGTTTTGAGTTGGCCACCGCAGTGCTTCTTCCAGTCTGATGGTGGTGCTGGTTCGATGGCTTCACGAATAAGGTCACCTGGGTTTTGACAAAGTGCATGGTCGAACCAATGAAGGCATTTGGCAAGTATGGATTGTTGAAGGGAGTGTATCTTGCAGTGTGCCCAGACCATGTTAGAGGTGATTGTTGCCAGCAGACATGTAGGATGCGACGTAGGCAATTATTGTCAAACACCTCCAGCTTGCAAAGGTCACTTGCACACACAGGCCAGGTTTTGCAGTCATCAAGTAGAATAGTGCAGATCGAGGCCTGGTAGATCTTGACCTTTGTGTTAAGCCTTATCTCTTTCGCAGTCAACAGAAGGGAAATGAGCATTGCTGATGCGGTTGTGGATATCTTCTTCTCCTTGGCCTGTTGCGGTGATGAGGGACTTAAGGTACTTAAATTGATTGATCTTTTCGAGAATTTCCATGTAGAGGACAACCGACTGTCTTTCAGCTGGAAGGAAACCAGCAGTCAGATGCTATGTCTTATTGGCGTTAATCTTCATGCTAATCATTGATGCGTAGGATTGCATCTCGTTTACGGCTGATTGGATTGGATGTCGGCGAAGCTTTCACCCAGAATCGCAATATTATCGGCATAGTTGAGGTCTGAAAATTGGAAACCATGACCAATTGTTATACCGGGAAAAGTTGGCCAAGGCCTTGGATGTGATCCAATTGATGGCATAATTGAAGTGTGAGCGAAAGAACGCAGCCTTGACTAACACTGAAATGGATATCCAAAGAGCATAATTCCTGACCATATATGCAGACTTTTGTGCGGGTGGAGTGGTAGTAGGCCTTGATATGGTTGAGCAGTTTTGTGGGATGCCATCAGCATTCATCACCTTCCAGAGGACTCCACGATCAGAGTCAAAAGCAGCAGCAAAGTCATTGAAGTAGACAATGGTTTTCTTCGGAAAGTAAATATCTGGTCAATACGGCCATAGCCTAGGCAGAATCCGCATTGGTTAGGCCTTGTAGTGTCTCTTTGTTGTTGAAACTGCTTTAACAAGATAGTGGCAAAGATTTATACGCTGATATCGATATAACTGATGCCATGATAATTACTACAAATACATTTATCTCCTTTTTTATTGAAGAAGGGAAGCAGGACAGTGCCGTTCCAATCTTGAAGAAGGTTTTCAGTTTCTTAAACGGGAGAGATAATTTGGTGAATAATTTGAAGATTTCAAATGGAAGATTATCTTCACCGGCTGTTTTGTTTTTCAGTTTTTTGATGACGTCCAGAACTTCAATTGTAGGAGGGGTGATAACAAAGTCATAAACATCAGAAGGGACAGCAGTGATCTGGGATAGTTGGTGAGTTTGGTTGCAGTGGTTAAGTAGGGAGGCAAAATGATCACTCCCGCATTGCAGGCGGTCATCAAGGTTTGTGATTTGTTCATTAAGTGGATTAAGGATTATTTCGCTGCTGCCCCCAAAAGGTTTGGTGCTCGATCAGAGAATGATGTAAAGCTTCCTTGTATCACCTACAGACAAGGCTTGCTTCATCTCTTTAGCAATTTTTTGCTAATATGTGTTGCAGTTAGCTCTTGCCAAGTGGGTGGTTTTGCGGCGTAGTTAGTGGAAGTCATCAGAGCTGGAGCATCAAGCTTGTTTTGTTAGACTTGTGAGGTCAATTGTACATATTTCAAGCTTATTGTTCTTAAGATTACAAGCATAATACAAAATAGATTTTAACTTGAAATGGTGCATCATTGACTAATTTTTAACAAAGAACAAGATAAACAATATTCATCACATTTTTAAGCCACTAAACTACAGTTTTACCGAAACAAGTGACAAGCAAATCTATGTATTAAAAGATGAAATGTTTAGCAAACTATTTTATAAATAGAGATTAAAACATTACCTTAATTATTTATAGTTTTATAATAATTTGGTTAAATTGATAATTGATGTTGACTTCAACAATACTATAATAATTAAATTTAACTTTAAAAATTATTTTTTAAATCATTTGATTAAAAAAGTTTAACTAAAAATAGTATACTTAAAAAAAAAAAAAAAAGAACTAAAAATTGCTTTTTATTTAATTCTTTACAATTCTAATGAGTTGTAAAGAATTAAAAGCAATTCGAATTTCAAAAAGGTAATTTCTGCATCCCCAAGACAGCAGCATGCCAAGTATTTTCTGGATGAATTCACCCAGAACTATATAGGAAAAAAAGGCTCTACAGCAAAAGTTGGCAACCTATAGCCCACGGGTTGGAGCCAGCTCACGAATGCATTTGTGGGAATGGAAATTCCCAGGCTAACTCGATTGTCGCCTTTTAACTCTGATAACCAGAGAGCGACCCAGCCATGTGACTTCCTGTTTCTGATATTTCTGTCTCTTTTACGCTGAATCCTCGAGCAGTCAACATGTAACGAAGAGTCGCTCCTGGTGGGGGCATCGGCCACCCAACAGCGCTCCTGACTATCCGTCAGCCTCTCGCAGTTATCAATCGCAAGTAACAAACTTTTATTCTCAACGAACACTTATTCTTTCTATCTATATTCTTAATATTTCTTGTGTAAATAAATCTGCATTCTTTCGCTGATATATACCGCAGTGTTTTCATCGTCATTATGCGACCTTTTGCCTTTCAATCCTTTTACCATCCAATACATTCACCATACACATGGGGACGGGATCGTCTATCACTGAAGCAGACCATTCTGTCCCCTCTACACATTTTAATAAGCCAACAAGCCTGATTATCAATAGGTAGGCTTTCATATTCAACAAAAGACAGCCGTTACCTTTCATCCACCCAACAGAATTTGAATACTATTATCACAAAAACATGATCAAAACTCAATCACCTCCCTTTCGGCATAACAATTTAAAAAAATAAACTTAAAACAAAAACAGAGCCGATTTGACCAACGGACAAACATTAGGCAGGTAGAGCTTCAAAACGGACAATGCTGTCTCAGTTTGCTTTCTATTTTGTTCCTCCAACAGTGCCCTCCTCCACATCACTTACCTCTGCCACATACCCCATGTAAGTTACTGAAGTCTTTTAATGGGCCAGGTTTTTTATTTTATACCCCCTTTTCTTAAACTAGTCTTTCATTGATTTTTTTTGTTTTGTTTTTTTTTTTATGCTGCCTGGCTCAACACTGGTCATATATCATACTTTTTAAAGCTTAATTACTTTGCAAATAAACTAAATAAAATTAGAAAATTTTTTTAAATTGAAATAACATTCAAATGAATGTAATCAGTGCTTTTCATATTTACTTATTAAAAAAGAAATAAATTAAGTGCAAGTGTTCACGCTTGCAGCAAGGGAACATTATACTCTCAATTATTTATGAGAGAAGAGACTGTGGTGTCTTCAAATGATTCGCTAAATAACTATATATCTTTTTGCATTCATTGTGAATATAGTAACTCATTTGAATCATTTAAATTTACTACTTCAAGGTAAAATCTACTTTACAACGAGATGTTTTGTTTTTTTTTTACAAAGGCATTATCACATTATCAAGGCCAAGAGGCCACTAGAGGAGAAGGGTTAAAGAGTGTACAGTAGAAATTGGACAATATAGTAATTAATTCAGTAAATTTGTTAACTTATATGAAACGGCTCATCAAGAACTTGTTTACGTTAGACTTGAAGACAACCATATTGTAGTCAGCTGGAAAGCAGGAAAACGGAAGACAATTCCACAGGTATGCAGTTCTAAGAAAGAAGCTTTGTTCATGGAATCTACGTTTAGGTTTAGGCACAGATATAGAGTGGGGGGAATTATTGATAGTGTTTTCAGCTAGACGAGTGTTTCTTGTAAAAGTTTGGCGAGGGGGAACCATAGATTGAAGCTCAGTCGAACACTTTCCATGAAAATAACGATACATCAGATCAAACTCGCAACATCTCTTCTGCGAGAGAGGTTGCAGAGAAGAGAAAAGGATATCTCCTATGAGGCTACAAAGTCTATTTTGAACTCTATCAAGGCAGGACAAGTCCTTTCTAGCAGCTCCTGCCCAGATGTGGCAACAATATTCCATCCTTGGACGTACCTGGCTCTTATACAGATAGAGAATTGCATCAGCAGTGAGATATCTACTGAACTGATAGAAAGATCCCACCATTTTTCCAGCGGCCTTGGCAACAGATTTGATGTATACGTTCCATTTAAGATCAGGAGTAACGGTCAAGCCAAGAAGCTTGTCAAAACTTGAGGCCTCCTGAAGACGAGAGCCATTCATTTCAATTGATGCCAGATGTGGATCAGAGTGTTGATGATGTAAAGAGAGAAGCTTGGTTTTGGATGCATTAAAAGTAACCAACCACTCCTTCCCCCATTGTACCACGTGCTCAAGATCAGAGGAGATAGAATCGGAGAGAACCTGGTCATTTACTGTCTTAGATGTGCTACCATAAATGGTAGTGTCATCAACATAAATGTCTACAAATGATGTAAGTATGTGATTCGGAAGATCATTAATGTAGATCAGGAATAGAGTTGGGCCCAGGATGGACCCCTGAGGGACTCCAGCATTAATACTGTGAGCTTCTGATTTTTGCCCCTCAAATACTACTCTTAAGAACCTATATGTATATGATGTATAATCATATTGTTGCATTTGACAAAAAGAGAACTTGTGTTGTGAGAACATCAACTTGGAAATAAAAATTATGCTCAATTCCCATCATTCCAAGTAAGAAAACCACAGTCATTTGTGAATGTAATCCAGGATTTGTTAAATGAATTTGTATCACATTTTGCCAACTTTTGTCTGCATAAAAATCATTTCAAATTGTTTGCTACGCCATTTGAAGTGGAGATGAAGACAGAGTTGAAATATTTTCAAACGGAATTGATAGAATGCAGTGTGAAGATCTATTAAGATCAAAATTTTATTTTCAAGATATTTCATTGATTGGTTTTAATGCAAAATATATTTTTCCAAGTTGAAAGTATTTCAAATTAGTGACACATACAAAAAAAGATGGCGTCTTTGTTTGGAAGAACCTGTCAATGTGAACAACTTATTTCAAATTCATGAAGCAAACTAAAACAATTTAAAAACAAGATTGGTTGATAACCATCTTAATGATATCTTGCTTGTAGCATCAACAAATTTGAAACCAAATATCGAGACACTCGATAAAAATCAAGTTTCCCATTAATTATTTGCTTGTGGGTGATAGCTTAACACATCTGCTATGTACTTATAAAAATGGCTAGTGGACACTCATTGGAAGGTCCAGAGTATGCACAAAAGCCATCAGTAAAATGTTGCTCCAGTGACGATTGGAAATGACAAAGTTGCTGGTAAAAGAGTATGAACTGTCCATGGGCATTACTCTGATCCCATTGAGCCAGAACTTGGCGGGCCTAATTACTCTGGTACCACAAATGGGACTAGAAAGGATGAAATCTGTGACTGAGCCTGTGCCTTAAACCTGTGCTGCGAGGAGTGATTAAATGACCAGTAGTCAGATCATGGAAGTACATAAGAGTAGTGGACATCGAAGCATCTGATGTACAGCGTATATCACCTGGCAGATTTGCCCAATGGTTACCAAAACTGATGAGTGGTCAGCTATTAGAGCAGGCAAAGAAGGTCAGACGATTGATCTAACCCAAGTTCATTGTACAAAAGGTAGATTAGTGGTAAAAGCTAATTGGCAAAGGCTGGTGATGGATAAAACCCACTATGATAACAGTTCCTGATGGTCACTGATTGCAGTTCAGCATGTTTTATCATTTGGCAGCCATTGTTGTGGCAGGACTCCAGAAACGTTCTTCAGCATCTTGAGTCAATATTATTTGAGTACGGCTTACTACTAGAACTGCTTATTGACAATGACATTGTTTCACTCCGGTTTCCACCAGCCGAGGAGTGTGCTTGCAGTTTCGGTGTGCTTACATGCCAGCAGTCAATAGCATTGCAGAACAATGTCATTGCAATATTAAACAGATTACAACTAAAAAGAGGTGCTCTGTTCAAGAAGCATTGTACTGGTACAACATTGCACCCAAAGACAATGCACCATCATTAACTGCACCTGCCAATGGGATCTACATTAGGTTAGAATAAGAAATATCGATCCAGTTCCCACGTTACCAGCCTTGACACAAAACAAATACAATCTGGACGACACAGTATTTGTCCAGCCACCTCATTATCAATGCATATCCAAGTTCCAGGAAGGAACAGTATCACAAGTGATTAGCCCTCAAGCAAATTATTGTTGACGTCTTGCACCATGTGGAGGACGTTCGAACTCGGAATAATGTCATCCCATTTTGCAAAGCAGATAAGGAAACTTCAGATGACTGCATGGCTGACAGATGACACAAAACGGAGAAACTCTAGAACTACCCATGTGACAAAGCACACACTGGAGATTACCAGCATGACCTTGCAAGTGCTGTCATCAAGGAGAATGTAGACAATGTGTGACAAGGCAAATGTCATGCCAGCCAACGCAGAAATCGCAATGCACATGTACAACTGGACTCAAAGCAAGGCCCGTGTTCATTTGCATACGTGCAAACCTTGTATGGTATAAAAGACAATGAATTTTCTTGCATGTACAACATTTTCAGAATCAGATTGTCATGTGTCGTTCGTCTAAGAAAGAAGGAGACAACCAAACAAAATACTCAAACACAAAATCATAAAAATGAATAATAGTTTATTTTTCAAAGAATATGAAAATTAGTTAACCTTTAGTCACTCACATATGCATGGCTGATTATATTAAATTTGTTTTAATAATTTTCCAATAGAAAATGTAGGCTTTTAATATCAATGCAAGTTTGATTAAAATAGCAAAACTAAAGCTGGCTTGCCAGGACACTATATATACAAATATAGGCAAATTTGTGCATATTTAATTGATTTGAAAATATATAGGTTCTTTTTTTTACCAATTGTCATAAAATTTTAACCATAGAATAGTATTAGGTTGGTGCAAAAACATACATAAAGTCGATTTCAAAGTTTATAAGTATTATCTGATTTGATACTGAAGATATTCATAATCGTACCCTATTTCCAACAGAGAGAAGATATAACATGTGAGAAATATTTGGAATCAAGTCTCCCCTTGCTGCTATTACAGATCATTTAAGACGATAGCAGCAAATTTTAATCTCCCTTCAATTAAGGTTTGGGGGGAAATTTCGATATAAATGATGGAGCCGAGTGAAATAATAGAAAATGAAGAAAGGCAAGCAAGAATGGGAATAGAAATCCCGACCGTGATAGAGATGGACTCAATATTTTTTTTTTTTTTTTTTTTTTTTTTTTTTTTTTTTACAAAGGCATCACCACATTATCAAGGCCCAGAGGCCACTCAAGGATAAGGGTTAAAGAGTGTACAGTAGAAGTTGGTCAATTTAGTAATCATTAGTAATGAAAATTTGGTAAATTTAATAACTTATATGGAACGGCTCATCAAGAACTTATTTACTTTAGACTTGAACAAAACCATATTGTAGTCAGCCGGAAAGCAGGAAAACGGAAGACAATTCCACAGGCGTGCAGTTCTAAGAAAGAAGCTTTGTTCATGGAATCTACGTTTAGGTTTAGGCACAGATAAAGAGTGGGGGAAATTATTGATAGTGTTTACAGCTAGACGAGTGTTTCTTGTGAAAGTTTGGCGAGGGGGGACCATAGATTGAAGCTCAGTTGAACACTTTCCATGAAAATAACGATACATCAGAGACAAACTCGCAACATCTCTTCTGTGAGATAGAGGTTGCAAGGAGGAGAAAAGGACATCTCCTACGAGGCTACGAAGTCTATTTTGAACTCTATCAAGGCAGGACAAGTTCTTTCTAGCAGCTCCTGCCCAGATGTGGCAACAGTATTCCATCCTTGGACGTACCTGGCTCTTATATAGATAGAGAATAGCATCAGCAGTGAGATATCTACTGGATCGATAGAAAGATCCCACCATTTTTCCAGCGGCCTTGGCAACAGATTTGATATACGTGTTCCATTTAAGATCAGGAGTAATGGTCAAGCCCAGAAGCTTGTCAAAACTTGAGGCCTCCTGAAGACGAGAGCCATTCATTTCAATTGATGACAAATGTGGATTAGAATGTTGATGATGTAAAGAGAGAAGCTTGGTTTTAGATGCATTAAAAGTAACCAGCCACTCCTTTCCCCATTGTACTACGTGCTCAAGATCAGAGGAGAGAGAATTGGAGAGAACTTGCTCGTTTACTGTCTTAGATGTGGTACCATAAATGGTAGTGTCGTCAGCATAAATGTCTACAAATGATGTAAGGATATGATTTGGAAGATCATTAATGTAGATCAGGAAAAGAGTTGGGCCCAGGATGGATCCCTGAGGGACACCGGCATTAATATTGTGAGCTTCTGATTTTTGCCCCTCAACTACTACTCTTATGAATCTATCAGAAAGAAATGATTTAATAATTGAGAAGACTTTTCCAGCTATACCATAGCTAGCGATCTTATGAAGTAAACCTTTATGCCATACCCTATCAAAGGCTTTAGATATGTCAAGAGCAATTGCCCTAGAAAGATTGCCACCGTCGAGAGATTTGCTAATCCTATGCGATATAACTGTAAGGACATCTGCTGTAGATCTAGCAGAACGGAAACCATATTGAGTGTCACTAAGAAGGTTATTTTTGTTGAGATGTTTGATTACTTCTGTATTTAATACAGATTCTAGCAACTTACTCATGACGCACAGGAGACTTATTGGCCTGTACTGAGAGGGGGATGAGCGATCACCTGAATTCTTAAATACAGGGCATACTGATGAGATTTTCCAGGGAGATGGGAAACTATTCTCCTTAAGACAACGTTTAAACAGTTTTGTAAGTATGGGCGCTAGTTCAGGTTGAAGTTTTTTGAGTACTATAATTGGAATACCATCAGGGCCAGTTGCTTTACTGGAATCAAGGTTTTTGATTAGTTTGGCAACATCACGTACAGATATACGTATATCACATAGCGTGTTTTCTGATACAAGAGGAAATATTGGGGGTTGGCGGTCTTGGTCGCAAAGGGTAGAATTAGCTGCAAAGTTCTTGACAAAGAGTTTGGCTTTGTCTGATGCTGACGAGATTACCTCAGATCCATTGATAATAGTTGGGATGGAGCACACGCTTCTGTTCAGGATTCTGTTTGCTATTTGCCAAAACTGGTGGGAACCAAGCCGCTGCTCAGCTACTTTGGACTTAACAGATTGAGCATACAACTCTCTTGCGTTCCTTATTACTTTCTTACAATGGTTGCTGGCAGTCCTGAAAACGGCTTTAGTTTCCATACATCTATTACGTTTGAAGCAGTGGAAAAAGTGATTTCTGTGCGCAATGGCAGCAGCACATTCTGGAGAGAACCATGGCTGGCTGTTAGGTTTTTGCTGAAACTTTTTAGAGGGTATGAAATGGTCAATACCTACAATTAACCATTCAGTTAGGTCTAATACTATAGAGGACACATCCTTTTTAAACATGGAATGCAGAGGTAGATCAGATATAAATGTACGGAAGCTATCCCAGTCAGCCTTAGTGTATCGATATACTGTACGATGAAGAGGTACGTCTGGGGACTTATTACATTTCATTTTTATCTTAATTGATACAACAGAGTGGTCGGAAGATCCAAGAGGCGACAGAACAGAAACTGAACATAGTTCAGGGCAAGTTGTGAGAAAAAGGTCTAGTAGGCTCGCATACTGGCCGTCATTATCGGGCACACGGGTAGGTTCCTGAACAATCTGAGTGAGGTCATAGGCAATGGAGAAATCATGACAGAACCTCCCCTCATCATCGGTCTTGTTTGAGTGGGTCAACCATTCGACGTTGTGAACATTGAAGTCTCCACATACGTGAATGTTAGCTGAAGGATAAGTAGAAAGGACTTGGTCAATTTTCTCAGATATGCTTTGAAAGATAGTAACTCCGCTGTTGTGGGGGCGATAGAGAGTAAATATAAATGCAGTAGTGTGAGCTAAAGCAACCCGGAAGCACATATAAGGTAAGTTAGGATCTTCCCTGGAGATGTCCCTCCCACATGGAAAGCTATCTTTAATATAGGCACATATTCCATGCCCATGGCGATCTTGGGGGTCAGATTTAGAAGTTAAGTTAGAGTATCCTGTAATTGCAAACTCATCAAGGGAAATAGCCTGTCCAATGCCAGTTTCACTTAAAAATAAAAGGTCTGGTTTAGTCTCCTGTAATTGGGTTTCAACCTCTGGAAGGTTAGAACGTAGACCCCTGATGTTGGAGAAGGAGACATGGTAGTAGGGGTCTACGTTGGAAGTTGGAGAACCGGGTTTAATCGTGTATTTTTTCTTGAAACTTGTCATGATGAAATTTTGGAATTTGTGGACTAGGTCGACAGATTTACTTAGAGCAGGACAGAGAGGGGAAACTAAGAGAGAAAAAGAAACGAAGAATTTTTTTTTTTTTTTTTTTTTTTTGTACCACATGATAAGGTAAAGCCGTAACAATTACCCACTAGTATGGCATCGAGAGGCCCCACCAGAAGCTACTGCATGGTCCAGATTCCATTCACCAAATGGCAATACAGCAGCCCCAGTACTTTGCACCTGCTGATAGGACAGCCTCCTTAGTGGTTAATCCAAGGTTCGGGTCCCTGACTATCAGGCGGATAACGTCAGCCCAGACAAAACGTTTACCTCCAGCACCCTTACTAGTGACATGGCTACAAGGATAGACATAGAAACAGAAAATTTCCACCAACTCTGCCAACTGTTCGCGCAAAAATACTGCCAACCTAGAAAACAGCTTTTTCTTCTCCCTTTGTCAGAAAAATCACTCATTTAAAAATGAGGACTGAGGGACAAATAAGAAGAAGCGAGAGTAACAGGAGCTGCCGATAACGCATCCACAATGCGTTTTCTACTCTCCATATTGTGGCTAGTTGAACTAAATACATAAACAGTCTGGTCGTTCATGTGGTTTTAATTGCAAATAGATTTAGAAATTGGCCAATCGAGTGAAATATTAATCAACATTTTTGGAGTAGATCAGTTTACCTTTTAGAATATGTCAAAAGTTAAAGTGCCGGAAAATTAAAGAATGAAATGAGATATTCCTTAAATATAAATAATTGAATTCAAGTTACATTTAATTTAGAGATTTGTTTTTAGGTTTTGGGTGTAAGGGGGAGTAAATTAAATCCTACTATGATAAAATTACACATATGGCAGAACAGTCACTCACATATTTTAAAAGCTTTTTATTTCTCTCTAGTCCTACTGCGATACAAAAAAAAAAAGGTTACATCTCGGATTCAATTATAAAGATTTCAGGTTCTTATGATTAAAATTTTAATGTTTCATGCACGTTTGCATTTTAGGTTTTCAGGGCTACTTTTTTCATTTGTTTTATTTTTCGAACAATTTTTTTTTTTCACCACTTATCAAGGCCCAGAGGCAACTCGAGGATAAGGGTTAAAGAATGTACAGTAGTCAATGGGACAATATCATAGTAATTATTAGTAGTGTAAATTTGGTAAATTGGATTACTTAGGAGAAATGGCTCAAGAACTTGTTTACGTTGGACTTGAAGACGACCATATTGTAATCAGCTGGAAAGCAGGCAAACGGAAGACAGTTGCACAGGTGTGTGCAGTTCTAAGAAAGAAACTTTGTTCATGGAATCTATGTTTAGGTTTAGGCACAGATAAAGAGTGGGGGAAATTATAGATAGTTTTTTCAGCTAGACGAGTGTGTCTCGTGAATGTTTGGTGAGGGGGGAACCATAGATTGGAGCTCAGACGAGAACTTGCCATGAAAATAACGATAAAGCAGAGACAGGTTCGCAATGTCTCTTCTGTGAGAAAGAGATTGCAGGGAAGAGAAAAGGGCATTCCCTACTAGGCTACAAAGTCTATTTTGAACTCTGTCAAGGCAGGATAAGTTCTTTCTAGCAGCTCCTGCCCAGATGTGACAACAATACTCCATCCTTTGACGTATCTGGTTCTTATATATTTTGAACTTTTTATTAATACTCCCTATGTCACCTTTTTAGAGAAAGGAGTTACCAGTTATCAAGTAGCTGAACTTAAATCCACCCACATTAAACAGTCTTGTGCCTGAACTAGGACTAATCCTTATCCTTGAGTGATCTTTGAACTTTTATAGCTCCCTTATTAAAAAAAAAAAAAATGAAACCTTATAAAAACAAATGTTTGTTTTATTTGAATTCTGCAGTTTTTGTTAATAGCTTCCTTTTTAGAGAAATAAGTTACTAGTTATCAGAAACTTAAATTCTATTTAGAAATGGTTTTAAAAAAAAATCCTAATAAAATTTTTACCCAAATCTCCACATTTGCCTTTTAGTGTATGTTTACCACCAATATTTATCTCACCGTCTGAGCTACTGGAGGCATCTTGATCAGTACTTTCTCTTTAAAAACTCGAATTCTACTCGGAACAAACAACAACTATTGAAGTTTTGACAAACATTTTGGCAAATCAAAAATACAGTATACCCTCACCTGGTTACGATGCCGCATATTCATGAGTTAGGCTCTTAACCTTATCACATTGTATATCGGGCAAGCATCACAATGTTATAAAAATGAATGCTCAGTAAACAGTATTGCCAATTTAGCTGTTTTCCCCGATAGATCTAGAGATTTCGCTTTGACTATAGCGGGTAAATTTTGGATCTTGGAGGCTAAGGTTTTTTTTTAATTTTCTCTGGTTATTTCATTTGCCATTAAGATTTGAAGAATTTCAAACAGAAAAATGCACTAATACGACACTATTAGTGTATTAATGAGTAAAAATGTTTTGGAGAAGTATTTTGTACTGTATATAATCTCAAACGTTTTAAAACCGCATACAATACTCTGGTTTTTCAACATTCTTGGGATGTAACCCTCACAAATAGTAAGAGAATATTGAACATGAAAATAACACAGTAATACAGCAGAAAACATTAATGGAACATTTATTGAATTAAATGATTGGGAGGGCTAGAAGTGCATACTATTTTCATAAATTTCAAAATATTCCAAATTGACAGTTTTAATTTATTACAAAATTCTAATTAAAGTGTTCGTTTTCAACTAGAAAATCATTTAATTCAATAAATGTTCGTGTGATTAATAATTATGCTATTTTAATGTATTTGTTTTGATTTACCAAAAATTTTGCAAAATTTCAGGATTGTCTTTCCCCCTCTCGAATGAAATTCGAGAAAATGAAAAAAAAATGTAAATGCAGAACTGCCAGTTTTATTTACACGTCGTAAATTTGTTCTTTTGACATTTGCCCAAATGTAAGTAAAGTTGGCTCCACACATTGTATTGACCAAAGTCTCATATTATTCCCCCACCAGAAGCTTGACAATGTCAGCACTTGCGATAGCCAACCAATCATGATTTCGTTAGGAGAGGGGGGGGAAGTAAAGGCGTGGGCCGAAATACGAGCTCCATATTAAATTTTGCACAACAGTCACTAGAAACAGATCCTCCTTAGCTGTGTACTAAATCGGACATATTTGGGTTTAAACACATGTTTAGAGAACACCAAGAAAATACAAGTGGAAAACTTTCCTTTGGGATTCAAAGAATGTGTAATTGACACGGTTTCAAAGAATTCTGGTTAGGGTTCTGATTGAAATTGTATGGGCGTCTTTGCACTTCCAAGAAATGATAGTATTTACGTAGATTCGCTAAAATCGCAGTTTAGTGGCCGCAATATAATGCAATGGAAACTTGTGGATATGCGACAAATATTGTTTTATCTTATATTTGTTAAATATTAATAATGAGGAATCGTTTTGCCATTAATCTATTTAATATTACATAACACACTTGAAATGTATACATATTCAGAAACAACAAATGGAAGTTTGATTATTTCAGCATATTTCAATAGTGGCCTTAGAATTGACAGCAAATAGATAAGCTTAAACTCGAAATAGTTCTTCATTTACAAATATTCAAGAAAAAAAAAAAACGATAAATATTTATCTATTTAGGAACTCACACAATATATGTTACCGTGAGATAGCCTGACATATATTCGGTGGGTTTTTAACAGTATTTTGTATAGTTTTTTTAGTTTTAACTCATTTTCCCAAACATGTTCAACACAGAGTCGGCCGCCATTTGTATTTTTCAAATATATCGATAAACACTGTTTTCCAGGCGAATAAACATTTTATATTAAATAAAAACATTAAAAAATTATTCAGTTTGGTAGAAAAGTAACTTATCTTGCCTCCGATAACATTTATTTGTTATATATTTGTTTTTTGACAACTTTTTCGAGTTTATGTGTATAGCAATACAAACCCGTTCAGTTCAAAATAAGAAAGAAAACAAATCCCACCCAATAAATGTCAATCAATATGAAATTTTCACCGATTATTCAGTGAAGAACGAACTTTATAAAAGGTGTAATTTTTGACATTCCGGCATCCTCCTCGAGACATTTCATTATTGCTTCCCCTGTTTTCTAGACAGTAATAGATGATTTAGTGTCCCCGACGAAATATTTTCCTAAAGATTATATGTATTATATTTTTTATTGTTAATATTTTATCAGAAAATCAGTGGAACAATGTGAACAAGTCTCACTTATTTTTAAAATTTGTAACATTTATTTCTTATAACTATTAACTTTCTTTTTCTTGTGAAACATTTTTAGAAGTAAATAAACTTTTTTTTTTACAGAAAAGTATCATTCTTATGCCAAACTACTTATTATAATGATACAAATACTAGAACTTCTAATAAGAAAATTAATAAGCATAATAATAATACTAATTATTTGTCTAAAAATGTGATAAATTTCTTCAGCTAAAAATTCTATTGGAAGATGTTTCGTCGGGGACACCGAATCATCTATCACCGTTTAGAAAACAAGGGCGGTAATGCAATAATGAAATGTCTTGAGGAATACGCCGGAATACCAATTTTTTTTTTTTTTTTTTTTTTTTCATATTCGAATTTTTTGCATAGATCTTTGGTCACTCTTACTCTTAAAATAAAAAGCCGGACCTGAACATGGTAATCTCCAAAAATACCGTTAGGGCTTACAACATGGCCGCCAGAAGAGTCAACAAAAAACTGCGAATAAAATATATAAAACTCGTAATTTCTGTTTTTAAAGTGGGTTGTCAATTTTCTTTATGAAATATACTTCCAAAATAAACTATTACAGTCGTTTAAAACATAATAGAAGTATTATTTTTTAAAAACAATGTTTACAAAATGTCTACGCACGTTCGTAGACATTTTGTAAACATTGTTTTTAAAAAATAAAAAATAATACTTCTATTATGTTTTAAACGACTGTAATAGTTTATTTTGGAAGTATATTTCATAAAGAAAATTGACAACCCACTTTAAAAACAGAAATTACGAGTTTTATATATTTTATTCGCAGTTTTTTGTTGACTCTTCTGGCGGCCATGTTGTAAGCCCTAACGGTATTTTTGGAGATTACCCTGAACATATACTTCTTGTTATATGAAGAGGGGCGAAAAAACAAAAAAACAAAAAAAAAACGCAGGCGTGTTTTGAATTGTAAAATTCGTTTACCGTTATAAATTATTATCTTTTAAATTAGCACAAGAAAAAATATTTTCATTATTTTTACGAAAAACAAACTTTAAATCTTAAAATAGTCCAGGGGCTACTATTCTCACCTCGACTGAGATTATTATAGCCACAACGTTTCGGTCGATATAACCTCTGATTTTCTTCAGGTGCATCTTTTACAACTTAATCTTCGTATTCAACTCAAGGATCTAGAAGTATTTTTTAAGTAGACCTCTTATTGAATCAACAGAAAATACCTACTTTATTGTAAAATATAAAATGCCTCAATATTATCAAGCACGAACCGTTCGTCGAACCGGTGTTGAATTTTTTTAATTTGATCTTCGTTCCGTGACTGGTCTGGTACATACATCATGCCGCCAAAAGTGCAATTCTGGGTGCTTGTTAGGATAGAGTCGTCAGATTGATTATTTTTTAAATATGTGGTTTTAAGCAAAAACAATGAGTACTTACTAGTCATGTCGAAAATATTTAAAAAAAATTAGTAAAGTTTTTACGACGTGTCCACTACCCCACAGCGTATTATAAACACTCCAACCTCCCCATGTTAAGAACGGCCTTGGAGGGGGGATATTCCGAAAGCCATTCTTAACATGGGGTGGTTGGGGGCGTTTTGGGTAGGTCGTAAAAAATACCGAAATTTATAGTCAAAAGTAATTTTTACGGAAAATTGGAGATAATTGCATTTTTCTTAGATGTGAACACCTTGAAGATTGCGAATACAGGGAACATTTACTTCACTTCTCGACACTTCCGACATTTGTAGTCTATAAGACTTTTTTGAATAAAGGTGCAGCAGCACTGCAGCTGCATCCTTCCACCCTCAAAAATCCTTTTAAATTATCACTAAGGGGTTTTCGGGGTACTGAAAACGAAAATAACGTTTAAAATTCCAGGAAGCAAGTAGTTTAAAGATATGAAGAAATTATCGTACTCAGGGAAAAAATAGCGTGGATACTGCATTAGCAAAGAAATTATAGTTTCAAAAAGTGGGGATCCCGGGATCACTACTTTTCTATATTAATTTAGCGTAAAATGAGTATCTAATTCATGGCCATCTATTTATGGATTTTTTTGTTTTTTGTTTTTTTTTACAAAGGATTCACCACTTAATAAGGCCCAGAGACCACTCGAGGATAAAGGTTAAAGAGTAATGGTCAAAAGGACAATCTGGTAATTTTTTATGGGGGTGTTTATTTGGTAATTGTGGCCTAGTAATTGTTTTCAACTGGTTTTCGGGTGTGCTGAAAACGAATATCGCATTTAAATTTTCCGCAAATAAGTAGTTTTCCGGATATAAAGCTATGTAATTGTTTATATGTGTTTTGTACGCGCAAGCGCGCAACAAATTTTTGCGCGCTTGCGCGTACACCAATAGTCAACGTTAATTACATTTACCAAATCCAGTTCCGTCCGTCTTTGTTTACATTCTTCGTCAGCTGATCGTCGTGCTTTAGTTTACGTTGAATGTCTAAGAAAAGACTTCTGATTAATGTTTAGCAGTTTTAAAATATGCAACCGAATTTTACCCGTTTTTCAGAATAACAGAATATTTTAAAACTGAAATATTAATCAGAAAAGACTTCTTTTTTTTTCCAGGGCATTCATCGTAAAACAACCATCAGCTGATGACGACTAAAACAAAGACGGACGGAACTTGATAACATTTATTTCTGTTGTTTTTTTTTTGTTTTTTTACTCGCTAACTTCTGCGTGATTGGATATTAATCCAGATACAAATACACATTAGTATTTATAATAGAGTGGAAAATTGTTTTATGCGATACAGGCGTGAATAACCATCGGTACTAGTGCAGTTGCAGTGCACGTGCAGTCAGTACTACTGCAGTTTAATATCTACAAGCAAATTAATTTCATTTTAAGAGTTCCGTCCGTGTCTCGTAAGTTAACAATCCCATTCTATGTTAAGAATGGCTTTTTAAATTTCCTTGGGAATGTTAAACCGCAGAAGTACCTTATTATGTCCAAACCAAATAATGTGCATACGAAATAAAACTTACATGTCAGTCGTTAGTTGATACAATGACAGTGACCACTAAATCCAATTATCACATGTGTGTTTCGTTTCACGTTTCAGAAACAACGAAACATTCTATTAGTAAAAAGAATGGCGTATAAAGTATTGATCAATTCCTATTTCAGTCATGTAGATTATTTACAGCGAAACTAGTTTTAGGATTATTTCCAAACAAATTATACTTAGACCATGTTTTAGAAAAGATAATAGCTAGCTCCATCGTATAAGTGCAGGGCGAACTGCAAATTTGCCCTAAAAGTAAAAATCGCTATCTTTATATACATATAAAAAAAAAAAAAAAAAAGTTTGGAACGAGGCTAGCTAAGCAAGGGTGATAATTCAAGTTCATAATTTTCTAGTTAAAGGGAGGTATTTTTATCGAATCACTTCCGTCTCCAAACCGAGGAGGGTCGTTTTCACCCAAACTTAGGGTTAGTGGTAACAGATTTGTTTGGAGAAGGGGAACTCAAACTTAGGATTAAAGGAGGATTATTTTCATGAGAGTAAGGGGAAAAAACGATTGGGAGTCTCCTCGCTCACACGCCCCTATTCCGAATGCAGATTGCAGCTATGGGCCATGGGGTCGGCATTAATAAAATGTTTCTCTAAATAAATTGTTTCCAAGCGGTTATGAACAACTTTTAAGTGTGATTTTTAGTTTCAAACCGATATGACTGCACATTAAAAATATTTTTTTTAAATATATTTTTTAGTTATTTGGTTTTCAGAAATCAAGTTAATAACCATTCAACTGTTACTTGATATTCAATTTCATTAAAAAAAAAAAAAAAAAATACGGGGGGGGGGGGGTATTTTTTTTTTTTTACGACCTGTCCCAGCGTAGTATAAACATCCTCAACCTCCCCATGTTAAAAACGACTTTCGAAATAAACACTCCCCCAACATCGAAAGCCATTCTTAACATGGCGAGGTTGGGGGTGTTTATTCCGAAAGCCATGCTTAACAAATTGTTAAGTGAAAGTACAGAATAGTTACAAAGCTCCCTCCCCTTATACTAAGAATGGCTTTGTAAATAACACTATTAGCACGGTAACATAAGTGCATATGTACCTCATGGCGGACCTGAACGAGAATCATCCCTCCCATATAGTAGTGTCTAATCAATAATAATCCACTGAACAAATTACAAAAAAAAAAAAAAAAAAGTTCTTAACATGGGGAGGTTGGTGGTGTTTATTCCGAAAGCCGTTCTTGGGGGGGGGGTTCTCATTTAGGTCCGCCTTATTTTATTTACTTTTAAGTAGTATCAAGTCTGAGCTAAAACGAAAAAAAATAAGGTAAAACTATACAAACACCGTGACAGCGAATTAACCCTACCCCTAACCCTAACCCCTAACCCTAACCCCTAACCCTAATCCTGTCACGGTGTTTGTATAATAATACCAAAAATAAAACAACAGTGTCATCACAGCTAGTTCGGAGATTCGATGATCGGTCAAAAATCGAAAATTAAACAAAATACTGGTAGAAATAGTACATTCAATGGACGTATTAATTTATGAACGTTTGGCGCAGGAGAGGCACAGGCAGTCTATTGATTTCGGCTCAGTCATGAATTCGCAATAGGGGTGTGCGAATGAAAAAAATCAATATCGCCCCCAATTGGGGGTGGGGGCAGATAAAATATTACAAAATATAAAAAAGACGGTTGAGGCAATATGAAACTAATAATTATTTTTCCAAACTTACCATAGTATTCTCCCTGGGGGTTATTTTCCATTTCATCCTCCAGCTGCTGGGTAAGAGCAGCTAATTTCTTCTCCGCCTCCGACGGACCCTTGCTGGGTCCAGGGGTCACTTGATATGTAAGGTGGGGCAACGTGGGTTTCGCCTTTTGGATATTACTCTCCATGGTAGGTGAATGATATCCCGGGGAAGCGTTCGATTGGTGACTATTTTGATTGGCCACCGTAGGGGTCTCGCTCGCCAGGCTCAAGGGAAGACTAGCATATTTCACTGGGGTTCTGGCCGGACTCGAACTACTATTACTATTATTACTGCCCGGCATGGGTTCCGTCTTGTGGGGACCGTGATAAGGGGGTGGAGGTTCTTTGGGCACGTCCGTTGATTTCCGGGGTGTCGTCGAGATACGCATCTCATTCTCGAGTTGCTGGGTCAAAACTGCCAGTTTCTTTTCGGCCTCCGAGGGGCCACTCTGTTTCGGAGGTATAGTTTCATAGTACAGTGGCAGGCGGGTCCCCAAATTAGAACCCTGTACATTAGGCTTGAGTATATTAGAGCCGACGCCAGTTGTAATGCTTGGGGCTTGTACCTGGTTAGTAGCGGTAGAAGGGGCCGTGGAAGTTTGCAAAAACTGGGCAGTATTAGCATAAATAGGCTGTGATGAGAGGTCGGTTGTGACATTACTTGAAGTTGAAGAAGCGGAAGATATAATTATCGGGTGTGTCCGATACCTAGGGTCATTAAAAATGTGAGGCGGTGCCGGTTCGTTAAATCTACTGTCCACTAACATCGACCTGGGCCCACCTGGGGGCTGCATCATAACAGTTTGGTGATTCAAATGTGCTGGGTACGCGTTTGAGTTGATGGCGCTGTCAGGATGTGGTCCCAGAGATCTGTTGTCGTGGTTGGTCATCACGAGGCTCCCCCGAGGGCTAGGGAAACGGTCGTACAAGGGTCCAGTCAGGCTGGCCCTTGGACTCGAATGCTTCGAATCGACGGACCCAGCACTGATGCTGGACCTAGAACTTGCGATACTTGACCGGGGACTGCCCCCTAAGCGCTGTTCATACACCAGCGGTAACGGTGCGGGCTGGGAAACCTGAGCATTTATCAAGCTAGTTCGAGGACTGGAGTTTTTGGAGTCGCCACCCCCACTGCCAAGGCTCGATCGGGGGCTGGAATAATTCGAACCAGGCTGTTGATGTTTATTGTTGACAGTCGTACCCGACGACTGGTGCGAGTTAACTTGGATAGGAATCATGGTAGGGGTGGACGATGACGAAGTCATGGCAATGCCCGGGGGTTGTTGGGAGGCGGCAGCGTGGGCTGCGGCGATAGCTGCGGCCGAAGGAGGTGGAGGAGGTGGCGGTGGAGGCGGAATCGTACAATTGGGGAAAGAAGTGGAGCCAGAAGAAGGGCTGGTGGTCTTAAACCCCATCGAACTTTGATAGCGCGGAAACCCGGACATGATCCCAACGTTATCCAGCTGAGAGTGGTGGTGGATCGGTAGAGTGCTGTTGGGAAAGGAGGGTGAAGGCGACGGTGACCCACTAGCTGATGATGTGCCGCTTTTAAATCCCATCGTGCCTGGGTAATGAGGGAAACCTCCCATCGGCATGAAGCCTACGTTGTTCATATTTTCGGCCAGCGACAGAGCGATGTTGTTTTGGCTATGTTGAAATGAAGAAGGCGGCGGAGGCGGTAACATACTGCTGGGGCCCGCCGCGTGGTGATGGGGGAACATCATAGACATGGGTCCCTGTTTGACCCCGACGGTACCAGGATGACCCAGCAGCATCGGGATCGGAGGTTTCGAGTAGGAATCGCCCCTGATGTTCATAAGGCCCGTGTGGTGTTGCTGTAGTTGGTGTTGTAAAAGGTTGGGCGTTTGGGGCGGCGTGTGTTCGCCACTCGGACTAAACCCGCGAGACGAGGTGACTAGGGTTTTCTGGGTGAATTTCATCTGCTGGCCTTGTCGATTCTGTTGGTGTTGCATGTGGCTCGTATAAAGGTTCTGCTTGCACTTAAACTCCTCACCAGCAGAGGTGTCAGATTTCTTCGTGGTGACCTCCCGCCAGTAGGTCTGGGGTGTCGGCACCTCAAACAGACTCAGGTCCTCCTTGAACCTATTGATGTCCTTGTCAGTATCATCTTGGTAGCTATCCATGACACCTTTTAATTAGGAGTCCGTAGGAGTTAGAAACTAAAACAAAATAATTGTACGTTAAAAAAAAAAATAAAACAAGTGCGTGTAGTAATAACGTACAATTTTTTGTTGTTGTTACTGACGTTACATCCAGTTATTTGTGTTACATACGCGTATTATTCTTTTTTTTTTTTTTTAACCCTGTTATATCCTGCGTCGTTTCGTATTTACATCCTTCGGATTTAATAGTGTTTAATCCATAACCAGCTCCAACAAGATGGAGTGGAGCACACACAGTGAAAACACTCTTACTACTAGGCTGTTTTTTTTGTTTTTTTTGTTTTTTTTTGTAATAACGTGTTATTGGGGAAGAGCTTTTCGGGTTGACTACTGCAATGGCGGGGGGAACCCGCGCCGCGTATTAATATCACTCGCAGTCGCACTACGACCGCCGCAGCACGCACTATTTTTTACTATCAGCCGAATCACACTCTTATCTCAATTCGAGTCTTTTTTTAACGCAAAACAAAACTATTACGTTTTTTTATTTACTAGGCCTCATATTTAAAAATCGTATTTAAAAATACTTTAACTTTTATTCAAATTATTACAAATAAGTAAATTGCCTTTAAATAATTTTTCAGTTCTTATTTAGAATTAAACCTATTTTAAAATACTAAACTGCAGAAAAATCTTTACGATGTACGTTCCTCTCATGGAACGAAGATGTCATATTCCAAAAGTCACGTAAATTTATCAAGTAGTTTTTCATAGAAAATTATTTTTTTACGATTTTTAGCGATTTAATAGTAAATAGTATCTATTACCAAATTGATTTTTATTTCGATAGTTTTCGAAGACAATGAGCGAAAATTAAGTTTTTCAAGAAAAAGAAACCTGAGTTCCATTGTTCCAATCGTAACAAAAGGGAGTTAATTATTTTCTGAAAATTGAAAATATTTGGCTAATTTAGCAAAACTTAATTTTCGCTAATTTTCTTCGAAAACTGATTTTTTTTAATAATTAATTGGTACTTGTGCACGACTGCCGTGTGCACTTTTGTCACAGTTCTTAGACCTAAATAATAACGTTATTATTTTGAAAGCTGTTCTTAACATTGGGAGAGGAGGGTGTTTTGTAACTATTCTGTGTTTCCACCTAACAATTTAATATAAAAAAAAAAAAAAGAAAAAGAAAGATATCGTGAAGCTTAAATTTAACCTGAAAAAAAAAAAATAGCGCGGTGCGGTGCGGATCGCCGGTGCGCCGTGCGTGCGGTGGCAAAAGTATAAGCATGAATTAATTTTTTACTTAGTCGTTTTTCGTAATTTTTGGATATTTTCATGATTGCAACATGACAGTTAAGTAGATGTCCATTGGTTTTACTTAAAATTCAATATTTCCATTTTCGAATTTCGTTTAATATAACAAAGTCCTTCGCTAATCGTTGCTTTGTGACTTAAAAACTTTACAGAAGTTTGAAAGCCTTTGAACTATCGAATGAAAAATCATTTAAGTTTATTAATAATAAAAAAGTTGTGTGTGAAAAAAGGGGGGAATAAAAGAAAATGAAAGGAAAACTAATAACAAGATATAAAACGATAGAAAAGTACAATCAAAATGGAAAATAAAGACAAAGAAAAAAGATTGCTGAAAAAGAAAGATAGGACGGAAAATGGATGAAAAAGGAGAAAAGATTCTAAAAAGAAGAGGAAATCAAAGAAGAAATAAACTTAAATAAACAAAAAAAATTGTCGAAAAAAAAAGAATGGTAATAATGAAGAAAAAGAAAGAAAAGAAAATACGAAAAAGAGATTGGAGAAAAAGAACAGAGAAAGAACAGAGGAAAAAAACAGAAAGAAAGAAAGAAAAATGAACGATAAATAAAGGAAAAGAAGATAAAGAAAGTTAAAATAGAAACCAAAGGAAGAAACAAAGAAAGAAAAAGATTGCTAACTAAGAAAGAAAGAAAGAGGAGAAAAGAAAAAAAAGAAAGGAAAATAAATAGATAAGGAAAGAAAAGAGACAAAGATTGAAAATTGAAGAGAAAAAAAAGAACGAAGAAAAAAACAAAAGAAGAAAAAGAAAAGAAAAAACAAAAAATTAAAAAAGAAAGAAAAAAGGAGACATAACGAAAGAAACGGGGAAAGAAAGTAAGAAGAAATAAATAAAAAAAAATGTTGACCACGTTGCTTTGTTATGTTATTTTTTCGCCGTCGACCGACGACATGAATCTTTGTTATTCACCACATTTTTTAAATACACTTTCTTCTCGAATATCTTAAGAAGAAGAAACTAATTTCCGGTTGAAATTTATTTTATGCCCCCCCCCCCCCACTGACAAATATTTAAAAAAAAAAAAAAAGTCATACACAGAAGTAGAGAGAAAAACATTAATCGGGTTTGTATTACTGTACACATAGATTCGAAAAAGTTATCAAAAAACAAATATATAACAAATAAATGTTATCAAAGGTAAGATAAGTTACTTTTCTACCTAACTGGATATATTTTTCGTGTTTTTATTCAATGTAACATGTTTATTCAGCTCGAAAAACATACAGTGTTTACCGATGTATTGGAAAATTCAAGATGGCGCCTCGCCTCACTCCCTCTTTAACACGGTAAGTTAGGGAAAAGGTGTTATAAATAAAAACTAAACAAAATACTATTAAAAAACCCGCTGAATATATGTCAACCTATGTCACGGTAACATATATTGAGAGTGTTTTTAACAGTATTTTATCCAGTTTTTTTTTTATAACACCTTTTCCCAAACTTACCGTGTTAAAGAGAGAGTCAGACGCCATCTTGAATTTTCCAATACATCGGTTCGAGCTGAATAAACATGTTACATTGAATAAAAACACGAAAAATATATCCAGTTAGGTAGAAAAGTAACTTATCTTACCTTTGATAACATTTATTTGTTATATATTTGTTTTTTGACAACTTTTTCGAATCTATGTGTCACTGTGTCAGTACAGACAAACCCCATTAATCTTAATAACTGGTAATTAATTAACTTACATGAAGTTATTTTTTTGTTTTGTTTTGTTTTATTTTATTTTTGATCAACACGACATCTTTACGGACAGTTTGCTTTGTGTTTGGAAAAAATAACTTACTTGCGACTTGCCCCCACCTCTCACTGAGATATCACTTCTTTTAGGTGATTACGTGTGAACATGAGCAACAAGCAACATTCTGAAAAACTTGGCAGAAAGAACGAAAACACAGACACGACACACACAATTAAATTTAGAATTGAGAGCGGGAGATAAGTGCTGTGTAAAAATTTTCCCAGTTTTTAGGATAGTTAACAAAATCTTTTTACCCCTCCCCTAACCAACTGCACTGTTTATGGTCATAAAACCACACGTAATCACATAAAATGTAGTCTGCGCCCCCCCAAAAAATAAACGCACAAAATTTATTTCCCATAGCAAAAAGGTTAACAAAAATGACCCGAAAATAAGGGATCCTATTATGTTAAAATTTATATGCGAAACTGTTTTAATTTCTAAAATATTTGCTTCTTTTTCTTTTTCTTTTTTTTTTTCAGCCGCCAATTTTTCAGAATGTTCAGTGTTCAGAATCGTTCAAAAAAGTAGATTCAGATTTACGGAATAGGGTAGGAATTTGCATTTAGAATTCCTCTCTATTAAAAAAAAAAAAAAAAAAAAAAAGGAGAAGAAGAAAATCTGTATGGTGTCTGTGACCAAAAGAAAATATAGTATTCCAAAAAAATTGCAAATTAATCAAATAGTTTTATTTATATAAAGAAAAGAACTTAGACAAGCACAAAATGTTCTATTTTTTCAATATTAATTAAATTGTGTGACCACTTACTTCACTTCTTGTGTGTCTGTGTGTGTTTTAACTTATATATATATACTAGCAGGGCTACCCGGCGTTGCTCGGGACCGTATAAACAATGAAAAAACAAAAGCAGATATTGAACATATGTTTTATTCTTAGGGGAGAGGAATCTTTCATCTCAAGTTTTAGCGTTAATGACAGGTTTTTTTGGGGCCCCCCTCGAAGATAACTGATCAGTTGACCAACTTCTAGTGGTCCGTTTGACGTGAAATTTCGATATTTGTCATCCGGGTGATGGGGCTTCGATATGATACCAAATTTGTCAAGTTTGGTTCCGTCTTTCAAAAGTTTTAGCGTTACAAACAAACATACATACATACACACAGACGTTTGGCTTTTATATATATAGAAGATATATATATATATATACACACACACACACACACACACACACACTCACCTTCACCCCAAACAAGGCATATTACCATTTGGATGTAAGGGGTTACTAATTGGGATCATACCTAAGAAAGATTAAGATGTTGGTTTACGTTGCATTTGAACTTCTGCATGTCAGTACAGTCAGAGAAGCAGGTAGCAGTAAGGGAATTCCAAAGTGTAGCTATTCTAGAGAAGAAGCTATTAGAGTAGAAATTGGTCTTTATTTGAATAAAATATAAATGTCTTCCCAAGGTCCTAGTTCCTTTGCACTTTTCCAGTGAAGGTCTGGTTAGTGCTGCTCTCTAAGAGCTTTCCATCCTCCTTGGTTCTTCTCGACTATTTGGTGTGGTACTAGTCGATGTTAACATTACTCACCTTCACCCCAAACAAGGCATATTGCCACTTGAACATAAGGGGTTATTAATTTTGAACCATACCTAAGAAAGATTAAGATGTTGGTTTACGTTGTATTTGAACTTCTGCACGTTAGTGCAGTTTGGGAAGCAGGTAGTAGGAAGGAAATTCCAAAGTCTAGCTGTTCTATGGAAGAAACTATTAGAGTAGAAAACTTTCTGACATTTAGGGACTTCAACAGTGAAGGGGTGTTATTTTATTGCTAAGCGGGTTTGTTGGGGATATGTATGTCGAGGGGGCACAAGTGCAATGAGTTCATCAGAGCATATTAAAATACTTGTAAACAGGCATAGGGATGGAACATTGTCGCGTTGGGACAGGGATTGGAGCCTAGTTGATAAAGTTGGACCTATTAGATTGCGGACCCTTTTTTTGATCCTATTCAAGAGGGAGAGACTAGTGGTAGATGCACCAACCCAGATATGGAAACAATACTCCGTGCATGGGTGAATGGTGGCTTTATAGATGTATAGGGTACTCTCAGGTGTGAGCAGTTTTCTAGCACGATAGAGGGAGCCTACCTTCCTTGCAGCAGCCTTCGCAATGTCCTCAATGTATTTATTCCAGTTCATATTTCCAATGAATGTTAAGCCGAGGAGTTTGAAGGAAGAATGCTCAGGTAGAGTGTTATTTGTCATGGATATTGGTGGTTGGAGAGGTTTCTTGTAATTGTTAAAGGATAGCAGCTTAGTCTTACTTGCATTAAATGTCACCATCCATTTACGTCCCTATTCAAGTATGGTTTAGGGTTAGAATGCTTTTAGGGCACAACCTAATAAAATAAATAATTCAATACAAGCTTCTGAAATGACGAACGCAACAACTTCATAAAATGTAACACAGAAAAGGTTTATTAAGGAGAATGTGATATGTTCCTTGTCAAAAGCTGGACTCTGGCTACCTGGTGCTATCGCGGTAGTTATTCCCAGTGGAATCGTTGATACCATTAGAAATCACTGAGGTGGAGAGAGAGAAGAAAAGGGAGGTTTGCTGTCTTTCTCAATAAGGACGAGTTGTTCTTCTTCAAACCGGATGCTGGCCGATTTCCTTAGGGGATAGGAAGGATCAATGCGCCGTACCCCTGATTGGTCAGTATGTGGCCAAAAAGCACAGGTGAGAGGCATTGATTCGTTAAAAGAAAAAAGTTCCATTTGTTTCTGCTAGAATGGTTTAAAGGTTGCTTTCTAATGATTCAGCCATTGTCTTGGAGTTGTCTAAGATCCGTTCTTCCCTCATGCATGTTATAGTGTTGTATCATCAGCAAATATACCCATCTCAGACTCAATATTATCGGGGAGGTCATTAATGAATATCAGGAATAATAGTGGTCCAAGGATCGACCCCTACAGCACTTCACATTAATGTTATGCTGCTTGGATGAACGTCTATCAATGACAACCTGGATGGTCCTATTGTATAAGAAGAATCTAATTATATTTAGTATTCATCGAATTATATCATATGATTTGATTTTCATTAGCAGCCTTTTATGCCAGACTTTATCAAAGGAATTGGATATATCGAAAGCTACAGCCCTAGCTTCACCTGCCTTGTCCAGTGTATGGTATTTGTGTTCAGAGGTAACTGTTAAAATATCTGCAGAAGAATGACATTTCCTAAATCCGTACTGTTGGTCAGAAAGAAGATTAGCTTTTACAAGGTGAGGAATAGTGCTTGATTGATTAGCGTCTGAAAAATTTTAGGGAAGAAGGGGAGGAGACTGATAGGGCGATAATTGAGAGGGTTGGTCTTTTTGCCAGAATTTTTGTACACTGGTGTTACAGAGGCCATCTTCCAGCTATTAGGGAAGCAGGATTCAGCAAGGCATTTGTTGTAGAGTTTGGAAGTAGTTGAGCTGAACATTTCTTAATTAGTATAGCAGAGATGAGATCAGTTTTTTGTGACATCATGGACATGTGAAGGGTGATTTTCAGATCATCAAGTGTGGCTTCCGTCCGCATAGGGAAATTTGAAAAGAAGTTGTTTGTTGGCTCTAGGGTTGAGTTGGAGGCGAATTGCTGAGCAAGCAGGTCCGCCTTTTCAGTTGCCGGGCATGCAACCTTCTGGTTGTTGGCTAGTGGAGAAATTACTGATTCCTCTTTATTCATTACACTATTTTTCCAGAAATCACGAGTTCCTATCTTCTGCAATTCTATACGTTCCCTGGTTATTTCAGCATGTTTTCTTTTGGCTGTGGTTATTACTCTCTTACAATGATTTGTAGCATCTATAAATTTTTACCTATTTGCATTTGATTTATGGCGTATGAACTGGTGGCAGCTGCACAATTTAGTGAACCATGGGGATGAGGGAGGCTTACTATAATACTTCCGTGCAGGGACATGTACTTCAATGCCCGCTTTGCACCATTCAGTTGTCTCATTTGCACACTGTTAAGCATGGAGAGAGAAGATATTAGTCCATGGGCATCTGATATGCTCTCTGATGGCTTCCCATGTAGTACCTAGTCATTTTGAGAAGTGGCTCCTCACTTTGGGGTTGAGAATTGAGTGCAATGTCTACTGATACCATTAGGTGGTCTGCATTTCCAAGTGGACTGTTGCCATTGGTTACACAATCCTCAGGTACTATGGTAAGGAATAGGTCCAGAAATGAAGCTTGCTGGTGGTCACTATCTGTGAGGCAAGTTGGGAACATGGCTGTCTGTGTGAGGGAATGAGCTAAAGAGAAGCTATAAGTAGAGCATCCAACTGCATCTGTGTGAGAAAACAAGCTTATTCTTATAATGGACATTAAAGTTACCAAACACCATTATTATCTAAGGAGAGTGCTGCATCTATACTATCAAAGACATGATCGATTAGAGTCCTGACTTCAAAGAGAATGGTAGAGAAAATATAAGTAACTAACGCAGTGATGAAGAGTTAGTCGAAAATACATAAAGGCCTGGTCATCCAATTCAAGAAGTTGCTCTCTAGTTAAGGGGAGGATGCTTCAAATATAGACTCCAAGCCTGTGCATATAGTTATCAGAGTCTTTACGGCAGAGAGGGAGATATCCTACCATGTTAAAGTAGTTAGAGGGTATTGAGGAGGGTAGGTTTGTTTCACTGAATGCTAAGATATTCGGGGAGTTTACTAAGAGGTAAGACTCTACATCATTTTGATTACTTCTAAGTCTAAGTCCATGCATATTTGTGAATGCGAGCCTCAAGGGATTGTTTGGATGGTTGTCCAGTTTAATTGTGGTATTTGTTGGGGTTGTTTGATAATTACACATTGAATATATGTTTGTTTGTTTGTGTGTGTGTGCGTGCGTGTGTGTGTGTGTGTGTGTGTGTGTGTGTGTGTGATCATGCCCAATTCTTTTTCTTTTTTTTAACGTTAAAAAATTCCATTTTATCTTATGAATCAATGCGTAAAAAATTCAATATGGACATAATAATCAATTGTTTATGCATAATGAAACAAGTGCTGTAAAAAAAATTGGAAATTTTGACATGTCGAAATAAATAAATGGTAAGATGAATAAAATCTTGGAATTTGGAATATATCTGTTTTGTCATCCATTTGTATATACACAGTGCTTAAACTTAACATACATCGAACTTCATAAATAAAACGATTAGTAGAAATAAAAGGTGAAATACAATTGAAAAAGCATATTTTTCCCATAAATATAAGGTTGGTGCAAAAAATACTGTCTACTATATATATTTTTTATATTCTACATACAACATGTGACCACATGTGCTTTTACTTTGCCCTCATCAGCCGCTAACCGGAGGTGATGACACAGTTTCGGTGGCTAAAGCGGGACTGCCACCCCTGGCGCCACCAGCAAAGCAATAAATAGGATAAAAAAAATTTAAAAAAAATTTTACCTGGCATATTCAAGCCGAGGAAAAACGCTGTTTTTAACTTTTTTCATTTTTTAACTTTAATTTTAATTTTCCCCCCTTTCTTTCTTTTTCTTTCCTTTTTTCTCCCTTTTTCCTCTTTTTTCCTCCCTTTTTTTTTCCTTTTTTTTTTCAAGAGCAGCCCGAGAACGGAAGAAGTGGACAATATTATGCTCTCTTTGCAAATGTCTTCGAATTGCGCCAGATCCAGCATGACGCCTGTCTAACAATTGTTTGCAGGCGACATTTTTGTTTTTTAAAATCCCTTCCAGTGACGCCTATTTTCGAAAGAAGCGAAATGGTGGAGTGTCCTAAAAATCCCTGACATCCAACCTCGAGAGGCATCACATTGCACATCCATCCCTTTTCTATACACTCGGCACGCACGCATTCGTACCGATCTTTCTTTCGTTCATGAGCCTCTGAGAAATTTTCTTCCCATGGGACAGTTAGCTCGATTAAAAATATACTCTTTTTAGAGTCAGACCAGAGCAAAATATCAGGCCGCTTTTCCGTTTGAATGATGTGCACTGGAAATTTCAAAGATGTCTTCAGATCTGCTGAAACTTTCCAATCCTTTGCCCCATTCAATAACTTTATATTGATATTCAATTTATTTTTCCTCTTTGATGGACATTTGCCTTCCTGGCAAAATTGAACCCTGGGTTCACTAGTTGTTACAGGCTGTTTGTTAGCTAATATACACTGGGATGATATTATCTCAACCAGCACTTCTAGAACCTGGTTGTGTCGCCATGTAAACATTGGGAGGGATTTTGAGCATGCAGACAAGACGTGACGCAAGGTACCGCGCTCTTTTTGACATATAGTTCATAGATCAGAATCTATATATCCCCATTGTTTGAGATTCGATGCGCATGGCAGTAGGTCATATGTAGACCTCAAAAGGTATGATATCACCAGTGGTTCCATTTCGATTAAGGTGTCCCATGATAATTTAACTGGTTCAATATCACTCCATGTTGTCCACGCACATTGCTTGGCTTGAGTAACAGCAGTAGCTTTTCTTTTTTCCTCCTCAAACATTTTTATTTCCTCGATCACCATTTTTCTCTTATCTTTAATGCCCATTTTGGAAAATGCCTCATAATTTGTGGATCCTAAACCAACCCTGTCAACCTGAACAAGACCCATTATTTCCTTAGTTCGAAGACTGGATTCTGCTTCTTCAATTGTTTTTGTAACTGACCACTTGGTGCCAGCTTTTACAGTTGGATGTGCTTCCCGGACAAATTCATCATTTGAGTCATTCATCATCATTTGAAGACGCACCTTTCTAACTTTGAATTCTTCTACTAATGAGGACAAAGGAAGTTGCAGGCTGCCAGAATTCGTGTATAACCCTATTTTAGAAAAACAGGGGGGGGACTCCAAGCCATTTACGTAGATATTTATTTGCGTGTTGTTCTATCCGTTCAATACGAGATAGTGCTATTTCATAAATTTGCATGGGCCACGAAAGACGGGGTACTAATCCATATTGATAGCACCAAGCTTTCATCTTTCCCGGCAAAAAAGTTTTATTTATTGCTTCAAGTCCCTTCAGGGCCATTTTTTGCAATTCCATACCCCGATGTCTGTCTGTTGGTGAAATTTCGTAAAGGCGTCCTAGACTCTTCACAGGGATTTCTTTAACTTTAACGGCACAATATCCTCTTCGACATTAAAGTGAATTTGCCTTACAGAACCTTTAATGATTGACAAACTTCGACTTTTCTTTGGTTTAATCCTCATTTTCACCGTTGTAAGAAGATCAAAATACCGGTCAAGCAAACACTTAGCAGCTGTTTTGGAAGGGACAATGATGGTAATATCGTCCATGAACGCTCTTGATGGAGGAAGAATTATTTGTTTATTAGTCGTAACTCCCATTATAGTGTTAGCGGCACTTCTTAATATAAGTTCCATTGCTGACACAAACAATAGTGGGGAGATGACGCACCCCATCATAATGCTGATTTCAAGTGACTGCCATCTTGTAGTGCATTTTTTCATTGTAAACCTCATGAAAGCCAAACGAAAATATTTCATTATAATGTCCCTAATCTTTTCCGGAAGGTGGAAATAGTTTAATGCCATATCAATTAATTCGTGGGGAAGCGACCCATATGCGTTGGCTAGGTCAAGCCAAATTACATGAAGGTCTGACTTTGTCTTTTTGGCCGACATAATTGATCCCCAAATCATTTCCGCATGCTCCAGACAACCAGGAAACCCGGGCACCACAGCCTTTTGTACTGATGTATCTATATATTTATTACTCATTATAAAGGATGTCATTCGTTGAGCAATAACACCGAAAAATATTTTTCCTTCAATATTTAAAAGTGATATAGGACGGAAATTCGGAATACCTTTTGAATTCATCTCCTTTGGTATCCAAATACCATTAGCAAGGCCCCAGTCTTGTAGCACAGTACCCTGCTTCCAAGTCCTCTGAAGGAGGCCAGTCAACTTTCTGAGGACACGAGGACAATTTTTATATAATTTATATGAAATTCCATTAACTCCTGGGGCACTACCAGCCCGAGCCTTACGTACGAAATCAAGGACTTCCCCAAATTTAATATGCTGGATGTCAAAGCTAAATATTGGGTCCTTTAGTATTGGTAGGTTTTCCATGAAAGAAATTGGAATATTACTCGACTTATCTGTATATGTTTTATATAAATGGTCCTCGATTTCCTTCTGTGATACATCGAATTGGACACTTTTTGATTCAACGAAAAGTTTCTTAGCAAATCCATATGGATTCGTATAAAATGATTTCCGGGCCTGGCGTCTTTTCTTTCGTTTCTTCCGTTGGTTTTCTGCTCTTGATATTTTTAGAATTTCTTGTTTAATTTCATTTAAGAGAATTAATATTCCCTCTTTTTCTTGCAAATGAGATTCTTTAAGACAGCGTTTTAATAACCATTGTTCGGATCTTAATTTTCCTTTTTTCATTTGTCGTCTGTTTGTTTTTTTTTCCACGTTTTTTCCTCTGCCGGATACTATGCCAAATTTATCATAACAAACGTCATATATGATCTTGCAAAATATGCCCATTTGCTTTTCAATGGGACCTTTAAGGTGAACCGATAGTAAAAACAAGAGCTCTTCATCAAGATTTGACCAAACAGCCTTCTGGTTACCTTTAGGCCATTGAATTTTTGGTTTGCTGGGAATGTCTCCTGGGGGCTGATGTTCAACAATGGAATCCTAAACACTGTGGGTGTAGTCCTGGTTCGTAATCCCATCGGTCGATTTATATTCACGGTTAGGTGAACAACGTTGTTGACACCAACGTGCCTTATGGATTTTCAAACCGCGCAAACTCTTAAAGGTTCTTCCGCAGTCACATGTTGTAGCTGGGTACAATTCCAAGTCGTTGCCATTAGAATCAGGTTGATGGGTGATATATTCTCCCTCCCCACTACAGTCACCCTGAGGGCATTTTCTGTTTGTTTTACTTCTCATGGTTTATAAGGAATTTCTTGTCTTTCCAAGATGTCACTTCGTCTTTCCAAAGAGTTACTTCGTCTTTCCAAAGGGTCATCTTACTTTCTAAAGAGTCTTAGTGTTCAAATTCTACATACAACATGTGACCACATGTGCTTTTACTTTGCCCTCATCAGCTGCTAAAAAAAATAAAATAAACAAAAATTTACCTGGCATATTCAAGCCGAGGAAAAACGCTGTTTTTAACTTTTTTCATTTTTTAATTTTAATTTTAATTTTCCCCCCTTTCTTTCTTTTTCTTTCCTCTTTTTTTTTCAAGAGCAGCCTGAGCACGGAAGAAGTGGACAATATTATGCTCTCTTTGCAAATGTCTTCGAATTGCGCCAGATCCAGCATGACGCCTGTCTAACAATTGTTTGCAGGCGACATTTTTGTTTTTTAAAATCCCTTCCAGTGACGCCTATTTTCGAAAGAAGCGAAATGGTGGAGTGTCCTAAAAATCCCTGACATCCAACCTCGATAGGCATCACATTGCACATCCATCCCTTTTCTATACACTCGGCATGCACGCATTTGTACCGATCTTTCTTTCGTTCATGAGCCTCTGAGAAATTTTCTTCCCATGGGACAGTTAGCTCGATTAAAAATAGCTCTTTTTAGAGCAAAATATCAGGCCGCTTTTCCGTTTGGATGATGTGCACTGGAAATTTCAAAGATGTCTTCCCAGTGTATATTAGCTAACAAACATATAATATATATATATATATATATATAATTGAACGTAAAAAAACGACATTATTTTTGCACCAACCATGTGTGTGTGTGTGTGTGTGTGTGTGTGTGTGTGTGTGTGTGTGCTTTTATTGATTATTAATCGATTATTTATGGAAACAAAAAACGAAAAAGTGTAAAAACGATTTTTTAAAATCTTATTTAAAAACATTTATAATTGCAAAATTAAATCTACCAGAATGCATGCTAGTGTCTTCATAAATAATTCAGCCATTTTTTACTTTTTGTTAATCATTGAAAAAAAGTATGAATTAGTTCGGTTATGTCCAAGTTTTGTCACACGGTGGTTACAAAGGTTTTGTGCAGAGCTGTCATCTGTTAAATGAAACGAGTTTCTTTTTCTTTTTTTTTTTTTGGCGAACCCGTATGAGAGTGCCCCCCCTAAAAATGCGTTTTCTTCTCCATTTTTTTCAATTTTTTCCAACGATTATCATAGATGACAGACTTAACTATCATATCATCAAAAAAAAAATGTTGAAAAAATAAATTTAATGATTATTAAGAAGGGTGTTCACTTTCTCGTTATAACGTTTTAATTACTTGCTCCCTGACTTACTGTACATCTCTTTACCGATGTGTCACGTGATTAGTCACGGTGAGATTTCCGTAAATTCCCTTACTACAAACGGTTAAAAAAAAAACAATAAAAATAAAAACGCTTTCGTTACACATAAAAAGAATATGGCGGCCAAAGCATAGTTCATAGAAGAGCGTAAAAAGGCCAAATTTTGCCTTAAAAATACCAATCTGTCAAACCTTACAAAGGCCAAATTTTAAAACAATATGGCGGCCTCGATTATCATACATTTAGTCTAATAAAAAAATGTTGAAAAAATGATAAAAATGAAATTTTTTTTTTAGTTTTATTTCAGCCTTAGGGTCTAATAATGTGTTTCATATTAAAATAGTTTTTATAAATTTTTTGTCTTTCAAATAATTTACGCCGCTAAACTACACATTTCCCCCAAAAAATGAACAAAAAAAAATATTTTTATGACTTTTATCGTCAGGGATCAGTTTTCAATTATAACGTATCGTATATCAAAAGAAATAAATTGAACACGTACTTTGTGACCATAACCGAGAAAAATATTGCGGCTCTCTCACATGACCGGTGCTTATTCCTGTCTAAAAAAAAGAGGGGGGTTAAGAAAGGGAGCTTTCTTGCCCCTCCCCCTCTCAGTCTCTGATCTATCTTATCTATTTCATCCCCGCCGTCTCGCTTAAAAGAACCCCAACTATAAGAAAATGCCCACTCCAAGAATGGACCATTTTGCAAAGTTTTACGGAAAATAATGTTACAGTAAATTACAGTAAAGTTAGACCCGTTGAATTGCCAGATGTTTTTACTCATAACCCCCAAAACTTGTTGCTTTTTATGCAATCAAACTTTGTATTCAATTTCGTTTTAATTGAATATTTTTGGAATTTTTTTCCGACGCAAAAATACAACATTACTGCGATATTCGTTTACAGCATACTGCAAATCTGTAAAAGACATCAGCGAATTGGAAAGAAAGTAAAAATTTACCCTAGCCTCTTTGTTTTAGATGGGAATAAACACCGGTCGCGTGGGAAAATTGCAATATTTTTCTCAGTGATGGTCACAAAGTACGTGTTCAATTTAGTAGAACGTTATAATTGAAGATAAAAGTCATAAAAAATATTTTTTCAAATTTTTTTTAATCTGAAAGTTAAGTTTGTAATCGATGAGATTAACGTGAAAAGAGGGGGGGCGTGTAAATTGTGGAATTTAGAGGTGAGGGGGGCAATTTCGTAAACGTTCGCCTGTAATATATATATATATATATATATATATATATATATATATATATATATATATATATATATATATATATATATGAACAAATGATTAATAAATACTTATAAATATTAACTCTTTAATATTTATAATATATTTTAAGTTTACCATTTTGATTACCTTAGTAAACTTATTGTAACTTTTATATATATATATATATATATATATATATATATATATATATATATATATATATATATATATACATATATATATATATATATATATATATATATATCGTAATAATTAAATTTAACTTGGAAATTCTATCTACAAAAACAGTACGGTGCGTATACCGTATGAACGTATAGATTACGCACGGTAATATTTTTTTTTTTTAGATAGGATTTTAAGCTCCAATAAGACAAAAAATAGAAGAAAAATAGTCGAAACAAAAATGAAAATAAAAAGAATCCCGGAAAGCGTCGTGTTGGTTGTCTACAACAAGTTTATCATGAAACTACGTAGTAAAATTAAAGTAGAATTAATTATTCACGTACTATCTGTGCAGTAGTCATATATATAAGTACTGCAGATTGTACTGTCAGAAAGTAAGGTACGCGTACGCATTACATCGTATATCAAAAGAAATAATCTCTGAGAAAATGTTTACGACGAGCAAACAGGTCACGTGATCTCCAACTTTTACTATCATTCAATGTTCGTAGTGGAGATTCTACCTTAATTTGACCTTTAGGCGAAAAAAGAAATCTCTCGTTTCGTCCATCTAAACAAAATCAAATTACGCTGCAAAAAAAAAAAAAAAAAAAAAATAATAGTAATAATAATAAAAACAAAGAAGAGAGAGGTAGAAGGATAAGTTTATAAGCTGGTGCGAAATACTGCGACGGTTGCTAAGTGGTTAACGACGCGAATTGGGGCCTGACTGTTTCGAGTTCAGTGGAAATTTTTTTTATATTAAAGAACCAAAAATGTAAAGAAAAAAATCGGAAAATTTTTACTTACTTTTCCCCTTTAAATTGACGACTTTGTCAGGTTTTCGAGTATGCTGAAAACGAATATCGTACTTAAATTTTCCGCAAACAAGTAGTTTTCCGGATATTAAGCAATGTAATTCCTTGTGTTATACGTGGTGGCCATTGTTGTACGCGCAAACGCACATATATTTTGCATTATATTGCATTGCTCAATATAGGAAAACTACTTGTTTGTGGAAATTTTAAATTCGATATTCGTTTTCAGCATACTCGAAAACTTACATGATGGAAAGTAAGTAAAAATTTTCCAAAAAAAACTGTATAATGTATGTACCCACGGCGGAAAGAAAATATCGTAAGAAAATAATCACGTAGTTCAAATTTTATGGCTAACCGAGGAGCGACTGTTTCAAAACGGTCCAAGAAAATTTTTAAAATATGTAATTTTTGGAATGCAATATTTTCCTTTCGTCATGCGTAAATACATCAGACTTTTTCTTCATTTTTGTTTTTAATATCGTGCATGTGACCTTGTGTCTAATTTTGTGAGAAAAAAAAACTGTCTACAGCATGTTTCACGACCTCTTTTACCTGCTTATATTTTAGTCATAAGTTAAAAATTAAATAAATAAAAATAATTATTATCATAGTCATAATTTAAAAATTAAATAAATAAAAATAATTATTATTTTAGTCATAAATTAAAAATTAAATAAATAAAAATAATTATTATTTTAGTTATAATTTAAAAATTAAATAAATAAAAATAATTATTATTTTAGTCATAATTTAAAAATTAAATAAATAAAAATAATTATTATTTTAGTCATAATTTAAAAATTAAATAAATAAAAATAATTATTATTTTAGTCATAGGTTAAAAATTAAATAAATAAAAAAAATATTATTTTAGTCATAACTTAAAAATTAAATAAATAAAAATAATTATTATTTTAGTCATAAATTAAAAATTAAATAAATAAAAATAATTATTATTTTAGTCATAAATTAAAAATTAAATAAATAAAAATAATTATTATTTTAGTCATAACTTAAAAATTAAATAAATAAAAATAATTATTATTTTAGTCATAATTTTAAAATTAAATAAATAAAAATAATTATTATTTTAGTCATAATTTAAAAATTAAATAAATAAAAATAATTATTATTTTAGTCATCAGTTAAAAATTAAATAAATAAAAATAATTATTATTTTAGTCATAATTTAAAAATTAAATAAATAAAAATAATTATTATTTCAGCCATAGGTTAAAAATTAAATAAATAAAAAAATATTATTTTAGTCATAACTTAAAAATTAAATAAATAAAAATAATTATTATTTAGTCACAACTTAAAAATGAAATAAATAAAAATAATTATTTTTTAGTCATAACTTAAAAATTAAATAAATAAAAATAATTATTATTTTAGTCATAACTTAAAAATTAAATAAATAAAAATAATTATTATTTTAGTCATAACTTAAAAATTAAATAAATAAAAATAATTATTATTTTAGCCATAGGTTAAAAATTAAATAAATAAAAATAATTATTATTTTAGCCATAGGTTAAAAATTAAATAAATAAAAATAATTACTATTTTAGCCGTTGGTTAAGAATCAAATAAATAGAAATGATTGCTTTCTTGAACAAAATTGAATAAAGACCTTTTTTTAACAAATGTTTATCATTTTTTTTTTCATGTTTATTTTTTTTTTTCTGTTATTTTATGTTTTTGTTTTGTTTTTATAATTGAGTCATTTTTTATCAAGGCCCCAAACCACTGGAGGATAAAGATTAATGAGATAGTTAGATTGATGGTTGTGCGATGATAAATACTATAAGAGGATAAAAAACCTCCACATATCACCCATTCAAAACAATAGTCGGCCCAGAAAGCAGCAATACTTTCTCCTCTGTCTCATGATCCGCTTCTCCATAGGTTAAGACTTAAATAGAAATAATTGCCTTCGTTCAAATATAAGAAAATACAAGAAAAAATAATTGCCTTCATTCAAATACAAGAAAAAAAATAATATGCCTTTGTTCAGATACAAGAAAAAAAATCATTGCCTTTGTTCAAATATAAGAAAAAATAATTGCCTTTGTTCAATTAGTAGAAAAAAAATAATTGCCTTTGTTAAATACAAGAAAAAATAATTGCCTTCATTCAAATACAAGAAAAAAAAATAATATGCCCTTGTTCAATTACAAGAAAAAAATAATTGCCTTCATTCAAATATAAGAAAAAATAATTGCCTTTGTTCAATTACAAAAAAAAAATAATTGCCTTCATTCAAATATAAGAAAAAATAATTGCCTTTGTTCAATTACAAGAAAAAAATAATTGTTTTCATTCAAATACAAGAAAAAAATAATTTCCTTCGTTAAAATACAAGAAAAAATAATTGCCTTTGTTCAAATATAAGAATAAAATTAAATAAATGTCTATTTTTTAATGAATGTTGATATTTATATTTTTGTTATTTTTGCCTTTTTACTTATTTTATTTTTTTTTTACTTTCTTTTATTTTTGCTATTTTTTTTTTTATTTTAACCATTGAGTCGCTTGTTATTAAGGCTAAAAATCACTGGAGGAAATTAGGTGGATAGATTAACAGTTGAGTGATGACTAATACAATGAGAGAATAGAAAATCTCCACATATCATCCACTCAAAAATAGATGTCCCAGAAAACAGCAATTCTTTCCCTTTTTTCAGAAAAATCACTCATGGAATATAACCACGAAACCATTAATCTACTTAAAAATCTACACAATGATTTAAACTGAATTGTAGCAACCGCTATACCCGGCCGGAAGAAATGCCTAGTAGAAACATTACACAACGATCACTGCTTTACAACCACGCGTATGAAAAACGCATAGGAACATGATGATATGATGCAACCACCGCAAAAGGAACTATGTTACACTCCCTCGCGTATGAATGCAGTAAACAGGCTGGAATGTTCGAGAAAGCCTGTATATAAACATTTGCCCGCCAAAATCAAATCAGTTTTCTCCCCAAATTCTCAACAGCACAACGTGCTCGAAGAGACTCCATCTATTTAGATATAAAACAGCATCGCCAAAAATACCACAGAGCAGCCAAAGTTTTGCCTTCTCCAATCCAACACGTGTCGGGGAAATTCTGTCTGCAGGAGACGTTAAAACTCCCATTATGATTTGCCATGTGACTGACATGAACTTTAATACCCAGTGCGGAAAATTACTACATCAAGGGAGGGTTTAAATCTCTTTTTAAACAATCTCATTTCGAACTACTGTTCTTATGATATGAATGCACACACACACACACACACACACACACACACACACATTTATTTACATGATTTATGGACTGTTCTTCTCAAAAATAGCAACATAGACTTAAAGCCCTCGTGTGACACACTTATACAAAAATCAGTAATTTCAAGCCTCATGCTATTCTTACAAAATTCTTGCATCCTCAAACCTTTCTATTAATTGGCGATCCCATTAAATTTACCTTCAATGATCCCACTAAAATACATTCCCAAAATTTGATCCTATGGATTAGTTGTCTCCTGACTTGCATCCTATAGAATTTTAAAGGATTTAGAATGAATTTTATTGGCAAAAAAATTTACAATTTAATTGGAAAAAAAATGGAAACTGGGGCAACAAACACTAAAAAAAAGAAAAAAAACAACGAAGGCAATAGATCAGAAGTAGGTTAAGATCTTGTCCAGAATTCTCCCTATATTTAAAAATATTTTTTTAAATCAGCATGATGCAAGTACCCATGACAGAACGAAAATGTCATATTCCAAAAATCATGTAAATTGATCAAGTAGTTTTATTTTTAACTAAGAGAATCATATTCTATGCGTGAGCAAGGAGCGACTCTCATTGCACACCTTGAAGAAACAAAGGGAGATAACTCAAAAATAATTACGCCTTGCAACATCAACTTTGTAATGCCTACGATTTCGCATAAATTGGTTTACATTGTTTAAAAGTGATTTTTTTATAAAAATAAAACTAGTTGATTAATTTACATAATTTTTGGACTATGACATTTTGTTCCATTATGGGTACATACATCATAAAGATTTTTCTGTATTTTTGTTTTTTAACTTGGAAGAAATTCTGGACAACCACCACAGATTAGTAAGATCCTTCTCAACTTTTCCAAGAATGTAATGAATAAATTAAAGCCTGAGTATGCTTAGTGCTGGGTGAATTACTTCCCCTTGTTCATTCTTTCTTTTTAGGCAGCCATTGGTTTTGGAGATAAGAAAAGCACTTGTATGGAGCATATGTCACAAACTGAGGAAAGTATGGTCATCCATCAAGGCTGAAAGTTAGACTCTTCATTGCCACACTTGAAACAATCCTACTGTACAGTACTGAGACATGAATACTAACAAAGACTCTGAAGAAGAAATTAGATGCTATAGATGGATGCTCACGATGACTTCTAATATATCTTGAAAGAGCCATACCATCAACCAACAACTATATGAAGATCTAACACCAATATGGTTTAAAGTGCAACAGAGAAGGATGCGAATAGCATTCTATTGCATGCAACATCACAAAGAGTAAGCTAGCAAACTTGTTCTCTAAATGTTTTCAGACGATTATCTCAACCGAAGTAGAAGAAGAGTTACATTCATCAACAACATATTACGAAACACAGAATTGAAGAGTATGCAGGAATTGTAAACAATTATACTAGATCAAAAGTACTGGAGGAGCCATGTGGATTTTGTGATGAAGCGTCCTGAAAGACAGTAGAGATGCTGAGATGAGGTTCTTGTAGAGACTTGATCCATAATAGAATAAATTGTAATAAGTTAAAGTATTTTTTAGTTCTTTACATCAAGTGGCTTCATGCTTTGTCTGAAGCCATTTCCATAGAAAACAATAATATATATGTAATGCTGACATACATATTAATAGTATTTAACTCATAGCTGGAGTGAAAAAGAGATAACGAGCAGAAAAATACTAATTTTGGATTTTGTTGTTTTTTTTTTTATTTTTAAAAATGTAACTATCTTTGCAAACTCACTGTTGTTTCATCATAGTTTTTGTTTTATGCAGTGTCTATCACCCTTGCTGTCATTCTCTCTCTCTCTCTCTCTCTCTCTCTCTCTCTCTCTCTCTCTCTCTCTCTCTTACATATGCATAGCCTCTCTCTCACTCTTTCTCTTACATTCTCTCTCTTTCTTACACTCTCTCTCACACTCTCTCACACATACACATGCTCTCTCTCTCTCTCACACTCTCTCTCTCTCTCTCTCTCTCTCTCTCTCTCTCTGTTTATTAAGAGAGAGAGAGTATAAGGCAGCAGATTAGAATAGTCTAGTATAAACAATAGGGAATAGCATCACAAGTAGTAATAATATTTAACTCATAACCGGAGAAAAAATGAGATAAAGAGAGGGGGAATATAGGGAACAGAAACTAATGTCGAATTTTGTCTTCTAACTTTTAAAAATTCAACAGACTTTGCAAACTCATTTTTTTTTCTTTATTCACACAATTTAAACCGAGTTCAATGGGTGACCCAAAGGGTCAATTTTTTAAATATTGTTTAAAAGTTTGTTTAAAACATTCATAATACTTTAATCATTATTACTGAACACACCGATTTACAAGACATACACATTTATTTTTTAACTTGACAAATTCGATTTATTGATATTCCTCAACACATTGTCGCATTGTGGTTGATGGCAACAACAGCTGGAAGAGAAAAGAACGTTGACAGAGAGGTTGGGAGGGGGGGGATAAATTAAGAAAACGAGATAAAACCTGAAGCAATTCATATCTCAAAAATAATCTTGAACTTTTCAACAAAACTAGGCTAATTTATCATGTTTAAGGAGGTTAATCATATACAGGAAGATGTACTGTTTTTTTTTTTTTAGATTTAACTCATAATTTCCTAAAATAAAAATTATTTTCCTTTTTATTATTTGAATCCTTTTGAGATGAGCAATTTATACATTTATTTATTTATTTATACATTTATTTATTTATTTGTTTGTTTATTTACTTATTTGTGGACTATTATCCTCATCTTGTACTTGTTGTTTAACAACATTCCGGCCGACTACTCCTCTGGCCTTCACCAGGTGGTTAACTGCAACAGAATAGGAATGCTGAGTCTCTTAACTGTATCCTCAGTAATTACTGCCTTCGATAGTTGTTATCGTCTCACCACGTTTTGGCCAACTAAGCTTAGATATATAAAACCAAAAATCTGACCTTGATCGCTCTTTGGGGCCCATGGCACAGAAGATAGAGAATTGAATCTCTACGGTTCTAGGTGAGCATTGTCTGAAGGTAGCGGTTTCAATCCTATCCAAAGCCGGCCAGAGGATTAGATGGCGAAAACGTGGTGAGACGACAACAACTATGGAAGGCAGTAATTACTGAAGTAATTACTTAAGTAATTACTTAAGTTAAGAGACTCAACATTCCTATCCAATTGCTGATGAAGCCCAAAGGAATAGTTCGTCGAAACGTTAACTAACAACTAGAAGATGAGGATATTAGTCTGTAAATAAATAAATGTATAAATTATTTATTCATCGCAAAAGAATTCCAATAATGAAAAATAATATAACATTTGGTGTCGATGATGGAAGACCAGATAAGAACGGAAAAAAAAAAATTAGATATGTAAAACCAAAAAATGTTTGTATTTTTAGAGTTTTAGCTTAACATACACACATACACATACTTTCTTAGTAATGTAAAGTAATTAAACCTAAACTGTTAAAAAAAAAACTTGACTAATCAAGGTAGTTGAGGTTGTTGACTACTACAGAGATTGTCCATAACTCCGAGCAACATTGGGTAGCTATACTAGTTGTAAATAATTAATAATGTGAAGCTAGTAAATTACCAAAACTGGTTGTTCTTCATTCTACAGAAGGGAAAATTGTTCTTTTCCTTTTCTTTAATTAATTTTCTGCTTGCTTTAAGCGTTAAGCCGCTCTTTAGAGGTGCCGTTGAAGCATGAAGTTTAAAGACTTAATTTCTTTTCTTTTTTGTTTTTAATTTAATCATTAAAACAGTGTAAAACTCTAACTTCAATGCAAATAACAGCGTGTTAAGTATTTTTAACAGTTTAGGTTTAATTACTTACTTTACTAAGAAAGCCATTATTTTCTTTTTAAAGCAAGGAAAGATAACTGTGAAACATCACTGAATAAAATGCTTATTTATGAATAAAAAATTTAATGGTTTTCTCTTTACTTTGAAAAATTCTTTTTAGGGTTAGAGTTGGGGTCAGACTAAGGGTTAAAATTATGATGTGAACACCAATCTAATTTTTATCACAATTTAGTAGACAATATTTTTAGAATCCTACATGATTGGAGAGTAGAAATAAATAACCAAACGTACTAGGAGGTAACGGTGGTCAAGTGTTTAACAACAAGCATTGACGACCTGGATGTTAAGGGAAACGGCTCATCAAGAACTTGTTTACATTGGACTTGAAGACGGCCATATTGTAGTCAGCTGAAAAGCAGGTAAACGGAAGAGAGTTCCACAGGTGTGCAGTTCTAAGAAAGAAGCTTTGTTCATGGAATCTACGTTTAGGTTTAGGCACAGATAAAGAGTGGGGGAAATTATTGATAGTGTTTACAGCCAAACGAGTGTTTCTCGTGAATGTTTGGTGAGGGGGAGGGGGTGTTCTAAGTTCAAATCCAGTTCATTTCACACACAAAAAAATCATTTTCACTTAGGATGTTAGCAACCTTCTCGTGGTCCCACCCGTAAGTACCCATTGTCATTATAGAAAGAATTCTGACTAAAAAAAATATCGGGGAAACCAATGCCAACAATAGAATCTTTATGAATGATGATGATGATGATGATGATGATGATGACCGAATGTACTTACAAACTTATGTAAATATAAAAAGGTTGAAATTCTATTGAAAAATATCAACTCGTCGTGTTTGTTTGCATCTTGGATTTTTACAACTAGATAAGTATATAGTGGCAAATAATGGATCTTAAAATTGCGTGACCTTGTGGAGTTTTAGTGGTTGTGAGTGCACGTCAAATAGTCTGCCATGACTGAAGCTTTTGATACAAACATTTTTAGTGTTCACAGATAAACTTTTAAATCCATATGAAGTAGAAATTAAAAACTAAATAAATAAAAATTTACACTCGTAGGAACAAATGGAAATCTATTACTAATGGAGATTTGATATCCGTCTGTCTGGAACCATAATTCTATTGTTACTTCTATCGTTCAATGCATAATTCAGGGGTGTAAGTAATATAGTATCAGTTCTGATGTCATTATAATCTCCTTCCAGGAATAACCTACTCTTTAGTCCGAACAATCCAAATAAAGCAAATTATTAATTCTCATTTCAGAAATTTAGAGACATAAAATAGACATCTATTACTAATGGAGATTTGGTATCTGTCTGAAGCTAAAACTCTACGGTAACTTCTATTAAATGTGCTATCTTTCAATACTCAATTCATAGGTGAGAGTAGTGTAGCATCTGTTCTGTTGTCATAATACCATCCTCCCAGCATTTCTTCCACTTCTCATTCTTCAGTAATCATATTAGCAGCCATTGAGCTTCCTGTAATGAATCCCATCTTTCATAGAAAAGAAAAAGATACAAGGAGGGAGTGTGCATTGTACAGGTCCACCATAGTTTTTTTTTTTTTTTTTTTTTTTTTTTTGTGTGTGTGTGTGTGTGTGTGTGTTAACAATCTTAAAAATATCAGAAAATAATAATTAACTGATTAATATTTAATGGTGAGACGTTTTCAAAGCAAATCTTTAAAAAAAATGAAAAGTCCCCCACACACACGTTTGGAAGTGTTTTTATGTATTTTAAAAATGTTTAGAACTTATGACCCCACCCCCACTCCATTTCCTTTTTCTGCCCCCACTCTCGCCACCAAACTTTAAAAAATGCTAGCGATTACATGTCTCACTACGTCGCCAAGAAGTGGGGTCTCATTTTATGTTCAATTTATATAGGAAAGTGATCCCCCACGCTAAAATGTTAAATTTGATTTTTTTTTTTTTTTAAATTGCTTCTTTTATATTACCTTTAAAGGCCGTTGAAACGTATTAGCCAAAAAAAGTAGATTTTGATTTCTTTTTATGCTGGGTTGGGTCATAAAGAAACCCAAATATTTTTTTTCAATATGTAAATTGATCAAGTAGATTTTATATTAGAAAACATGTTTGCTTTGGTTTTTGTTTGAAAACAATTCCAACTTGTAATGAAAAATACAAATAAAATAATTGTAAATAAATAATTTTGGGCATAAAAAACGTATTATAGTTCGTTTTTGTTTAATCAAGTTCTAGTTTTAATTATGCACAACTTGGGTAGAAAAAATATTTTTTTAAATATGTAGGTGCACCAGTCCCTTACAATTTTCTCTTTTCCTCTTTTTTTCAACTATTTCTGCAGATTATTGGACACTAAGCTACAAGATTATAAAAAAATTGAAAAAAAAAAAATCAATATTTAAAGATTGGAAAAGGGTTCAGTTTCATATACAATGTTCTAGTACATCGATCCTCTATTTCCAGAACCGATTTACAGGCCTGATTTGACGTTGGCTCCTTTAGCCACTCACCTCACCATTATCATTATTTTGTTTTCTTTTTCTTTTTTTTTGCAACTTTTCACTTTGAAAAAAGTTCAGCCTGCTCTCCCCGCCTCCGTCATTATTTTTTATTTAGTCCTCCCATTAGCCCTTAAAGGTTAAGATGAAAAGTTTTCCAAATAAAAAATGTGATTTTGAGATTATATTGTCTTTTATTGTCTCGAAAAAACATTATTTTAAGTGATGAGTGAAAAAAAATAAAGCCTAGGAAGCCTCCAGAGCACTACTGCAAGCATTAATTAAAATTACAGAGACCCTACTAAAAGAACTACTAAAACCAAGTTTCTGCCTCGCCCTTCCTTGAAGAGAAAATATTTTTTAAGTAAGGCCTGAAAAAAATAAAACATTAGAATCCACAGAAGCACTACTAAAAGCAGTAATTATGGTTTTATATTGTATATTTACATTGAAATCTGTTTGCTCTGTTTTGGTTAAATTACATTTATTTGTAAGGAAACATGTTAAAATAAGTTAAAACAAAAAAAAATATTGTTGATTTTATGTATGCTTTGAATAGCAGCTGCGGTTTTAATATCAACCTTAAATTGGGCGGCTATGAAATAGGTAAGCTAACAAATTTTTTGAAACTAGAAGTCACAAACCGGATGGACGGTTTAAACACCCAAGCAAGCAAGCAAAACGATTTGAGTTTTATAATTATATAATAGATAGATAGATAGATAGATAGATAGTATATTTAAATCATTTTTTTTTTTAACTCAACCGGGTAAATTACATTTATTTGTAAGAAAAACACATTAAAATAAAAAAATATTTTTTAAAAATTCAATTTATAACATTATATATATATATAATCAATTCTTAATGCTGTAATATTTTAAGTTATAAATTTATTATATTTTTTACTAGAATATCTTGTCCTTTTCTTTTCCAGTTTTAATAACTAGTCCTTTATTTTTCCATGTTTAAGCTTAATCATATTACTTTTCATGTTCGCATTTTTCTTGGGAAGTGATATACAAATTACCATTAGCGTATGAAGCGATGCTCTTTGTGCAAATAAATTGAGCTTAGGTACTTTGGATAATGTCAAAACATTGTTAATTCACTGCCTGCATAGTAGCAGCCATATGGCGCAACAGTTAGAAGCTCCGACTATCATTTGAGCGATCGGGTTTCGATCCTGGCTTGAGATAGTTGCTTGTCTAGCTACACTGATGAGCTATGAAACAGTGAAACAGTATTATATGTGGATGACTATATATATATATATATAATTATTACTTATATAGAACACAGTGACACAATCAAATTAAAAAGAAATAGTACAGACAGTTATTTATTAAATCAGACTTTTCATAACCTTTTATCCAAACAAGACGGGAATGAGTATTGGATGACGCTTTCAAAATAATCATATGAAACATATTACACGGCGATTGTGGGTGATTTTTATTTTTTTTTTTTTTGGGGGGGGGGGTTAAATGTCAGGATTGGGTTTATTTGTACAAATTTATTGAAATGTTTTTACCGATAAGGCATTCTAAACCTTTGCAATTTATTTTATGCATATTGTTACTATTTTCTTAAAATGTCTGTTTTCATCATCATCGTATGTTGTATCGTGCCAACCCTCCCTTCGATTTAAGTTACCTCTAGTATTTTGTCCAGATTTTTCAAAACTGTTCTTATTGTCTCTAAAATGTTCTCTATTTCTTTCATCTCTCCAATAAGCTCCATGTATTTACTTAATTTTTCTGTTTTATTTTATTTTTCTACGTGTGAGAGCAAAATCTACGATTTTGGCTGGTTCTTTTTATGTTCTTCATTATCACGTCCGGTCTCTTTGCTTGGATGAGGCTATTCGTTTGTATTTTCAGCTCGCAGACGATTTTATTATTTTAAACTACTACCACTAGCTATGTGTCGTATCTTAATTTCCTCCTCCTCCTCCTCCTCCTCCTCCTCCTTTTTCTTCTTCTTTATTGCTAATCGATTTCATCGTTTTCCTTCTTCCACTGTGGCTGTTGTCATTGTTTTCTTTTAGTGATTGCTTTGACTTCACATTCGCATTGTCGCTTGATGCGTCTAGTGTTTCTTCAGTGTAGCTAACTGAAATAAAATTTATTCGCACAGAAAAGTAGATAAAGACGTTAGTTTGAAGTTAGTTTATTTGGAAAGATATCTCACACGAGAGAGAGAGAGAGAAAGAGAGAGAGAGAGAGAGAGAGAGAGAGAGTAAATTTCTTTTGTTTGATTAGATACTAACATAAATAGAGATAGGTGGACAACGAGAGTCACCGAAATAGGAGAAGCTTTTCTCCTTAGACGATTTTATCTTTTTTTTTTTTTTTTTTTTTGTAGATGGATTACGACAGTATATTGTCTCACATCTGTTTTGCTCAGCCTCCAGCAGAACTCTCTTTGAAACTTTTGTTAACTGCGATCTTGTGACGTTACGTGCTACACCAACCGATATTTTTTGTTTTCCATATTTCGCCCCCTTTAGCCTTACATATAATTCCTTTACGTCATCTCTCGTTGGAAGAGATACATTTTCCAAATCTCGTGTCACCTCGATTTGTACTTAGTGCGCCTATTTCAAAATTCATACTAGCTCATTTATTCGTTACTCAACACAGAGACATCCAACATATAATAGAACGTGAAAAAAAGAGATATAAATATTATAGAGAAATAGATAAATACATGTGTCGCCAGGGTTAGGCAAAAAAGAGATATCCATGAGTAAGGTAAACTTACATTTTAATAACGTATGTGTAAGTTTGTCTGTGAATCTCAGTGAGTGCTACAAGAAGGGAGTCTATAGGATTTAGACTATAAAAGATGTCTTACAGAAACACATCAGAGGTGTGAAGGTTATGCCAGGATTAATGTCTTCTCTGTTATTAGCAAAGATTTTGAAAGCTTAATCAACGGCAAAGTTTGTTGATTTTCTGGAAAATCTGAATCTCTTTAGTGGTGTTGAGTATGGTTTTTGTAGTTTTCGTTCAACTGCTGAACTTTTAACTGCTGTAAATGAGTGAATCTTTTGGTTTATGGTTGGGCCATTGTGTGACACTATGGTGTCATGAATGCATGCAGTGAGGTGCATATTGCGGTGAGGTGGGGTGTTTGACCAGATGGGATGGGGTCGAGGAGTGCAGAGAATTGCAAAGACTTAGCTAGTAAAATAGGATCAACTGCCGAACTGTCATTATGGGCTTGTTACAGGCAAACCAGATGGTATATTGTCTCAAAAATGGAGACGGCATTGGAATTATCTATGAGATGCCAAAGGAGATGTTTGTATTAGAAGTGACATTAGATGATAAGGGCCGCACAAAGTGCTGGGTAAAGAAACCCAAGGTACTGTCAATAGATATCAGTGTGAGCAACCTTCCACCCCCCTCGCAGGAAAAGGAGAGAGAGAGGTGTTGAGTGGATGAGACAAAGAGATAAAGGATGTTTTTAACTATTCTCCGAGGGAGAGGTGAGGAAAAAGGGTTAGATTCAAAAAAAGGAATTCTAAAATGCGTAGCCAGCAAACTGAATGGCGTGGCTGGTCAAGCGCTCCCGACTTGGGGGCCCTCAGGGCCTAATGTTATGATGTTAACTAGCTTGTGTTAATGGGAAATCTGTGACTTTACTTGTCTGGTCATACATCGTTCACTGTTATAGTCAGTCACCTCAATTTAATTACAGTTGTCGTTGTGAAGTAATGAACTTAATAAATAGTTGTTATTGTTATAAACTGGAGTTCTGTTTGGTTGTGGTGAGGACTCTTTTCATTTTGTAGCAAGCCGCAGGGACTAGTTGAGGGATCAATATACCCAGAGACAACACAGGATAGGAGATGATTCGGTTAAGAAGTGAAGCACACCAACATGGAAACACAACAATAGGCCAACTTGTTATGGGACAACGTACAATCGAAATGCACTTGTCATATCGAGTGCAGTTTGAGAAGATTAGAGACACCCGGTGTGGATGGTGCAGTACGGGCCCGTTATAATTGCACTCAACATTTCAAAGGTGTTGAACAGAATGTGACATTCTGATTTTCTACTTAAACATAACGATTATGGTATTGGTGCTGAGGTTCTTGACATCATTAGGTTTTTTTCTTCTGATTGAAGATTGCGAGTAACTCTGGATGGTGTATATTCTTTTTCTTTTTTTTTTTCTTTTTCTTTTTCTTTTTCTATCAATGCTGGCATTCCTTAAAGCTCTATTCTGGGCCCAACTCTGTTTCTTCTCTTTATCAATGATTTTTTCAGAGAATATTGTGCAGAAAATTAATGTGTGCTGATAATACCACTCTCTATTTTCGTGTTATTTCTCGTCCAACTCCCTTGGAACAGTTGAAATATACAGCTAATCTAGGTTAACTTGGGTTCAGATATAGATTACAGATCAAAATGGTTTATTTTGTTTAATCCTGTTGAGATTGAACTTGTGTTTTCAAATCATTTCTCACACCTCTATCTCTACAAATCTATCATCACACCATGTATGGATTATTGTTGTCATATTTGAGCTGGTGAATCTCTGTCTAATTTGAGCGTCCTTGATAAAATACAGAAACATATTTGCAATTTAATTGACCCATCCTAACTTCTTCTCAGCAACCTTTCTCTAACAGACGTAATGTTGCTAGTTTCAGTCTTTTTTATAAATACTATTATGGCACGTGTTCTTTGGAATTATTTGATCTATTCCCTGCTTCTTTTGTTCCTGCTCATTTGACTCTTTGGTCTAGTGGTTGCCATCAATTTGCTTTTTTTTATACCTCATTATAATACAACCACAGACTCGTGGAACTCTCTTTCTGCTGACTGTTTTCCCCTTACTTTTAACCTTGGTCTTTTCAAGACTAAGATCAATAGGCATTTCCTGATTTTATGATTTTGTTCTTGTTAGCTTCACACCTTGTTTAGAGCGATTTCCATAAAACAATCCAATTGTGCGTATGTTTGATGGTTTTAAAACAGCCAGGAAATAGGATAATATACGGTTCTGTATACTTAAGTAGGTGGAAATAGGTATATTTAATTTATGGAATAGGTAATCACATTCTATGGTTGGCCAGCATGATTCAAGGGAGACAATTTTGAAATAATCCAAGGGACATCACTCTGAATAAATGCTGGATCGAACACACCAATTACTCAGAAGAGACTGGAAGCAAGTCAACTTCACCAAGAAAAATAAAGTGTAATTAAGGATATAATACTAAGCTATTTTATGAGTGATTCCAAGAGTAAAGCCTCCTATTTTTTTTTTTTTTAACTTAAAACGATAAAAAAAAACTATGAATATGAAAGTGGTATGATGAACGACCATTTGTGCTCTAGAATTTATTTTTCTAGATAATCCCCATTATTCTCATTTCACTTTTGCCAGGAATTCAATGGCACATCTCTGCTTTTAACGCACGTCTATGACAGAGGTTGCTTTCTTATAGTCTCACACTGTTAATTTAATATCTACAACAGAGAGATGAAACTTTCAGGTCATGAATGCATTAGTTCAGTCATCATAATAATGCAATTTTTAATCCCCCTCTGATCCATTCAGGCGGATAAAAAAATAGGAGGCATTACTTTCGGAACAACCCTAGTGGTTAACATTATAAGTTCTCAATTTGACTCCACAACAGAAGATCCATAAAGCAATCCGACATAAAAGATGCAATAAGCCAGTTGCTAACTATATACAAATGTCTCATGTTCCCAAAGAATAGTACATCATCATCATCATCATCATCATCATCATCATCTGTCTTAGGTATTTAAGATGCTGGAAGCGCCCCAGATTTGGAGGTAGGCAACACCAGACAAGGTGTCATGCTTGTTTATCATGCAGTCTGGTCCAGAGGGTTGACATAAACCAAGTTTTATGCAGTTATATTGTTTCTTACGCACTTGGACCACACTGAGGATATAGGAGTTGTATTCATCTCGCTTTCACAATGAGAAAATGTGACATAAGGGTCAAAAAGTGGGATTGAAGAGCCAACACCTCCATAGAAAGAACACTCTAGTTTACAAAAAATGCCTGGGCAGCTCTGGCAGCATTCTCTAGTAGGGGCGCCTCAGGCAATTAACAATAAACTAACCCTTTCTCAAAGAAAGAAGGCAAAGTCTGAGGAGGGTGAACCTCCTAGAATTGCACAAGACTAGCAACATACTGCAGTAAAGAGGGAAAAGGCCATTTCAGAAATGGTTCATTTTGGTGTTGAGGGAAAAATATGCTGGACTAGTCAACAAGTATACCTAATCGTTTCTGTTTTATCCAATGTTGTATTTAGGGTGCAGTGAGTGTCCTTGGTTCCCAGAATGTGCAACATCAGGTAACATCTCACGCCTACTCTCCATGTGGTCTGGTTCAAAGCACTGATATCAGCGAGTAGAGTAAATGAGTCGTGACCCTGTGTTATACTTCCAATAACAACTGTTTTTTTTTTTTATTATATGCAGGGTTTTTATACATGTTTTTTTTTATTGTAGTTTCTTTTTTTAATTGCTTCTTTTCATCGTCGCTATTTTGTCTGTGCTATACAATAAGCTTCTTTTTATACAGAAAGCAATACAAGGTGACTAGTTTGCTGCATTCACTTATGTGGTTTATCGTTTTGCTTCTTTGTACACAGAGTCTACATTTACTGTCTTCCTTGGTTTTATCTATTTTAGCATAATGTTGTTAGTTTTAATAACATTGTTTCGTCTGTGGTTGCTATGCAATAATTTTTCTTTTATACAGAAAGCAATACATCGTGACTAATTTTATTTGAAGACAATTGACTCAGGAGAGAGAGACACTAATGTTATCTTAGCTAATTATTTGGTTCTTAACCTCCCAACTTAATTGAAATGAGTGACACACACGGACAGAAACATTGAGTCAAAATTTTGCTTAGATTATCAAATTTTCTACATTATTGGCCAACTGTCTCATACAATCCATGGCAGATTCATATTATTCAATATCTCATGATTGGCTTCCACAGACATACTGATTTCCAAACCTTTGTTTCTCCCAGCTCAAAAAACATGTCATTCAGGGACGTGCACAGGGGCGCTGCTAGGTGTGCCCAAGCACCTGCACCTTTTACTTCTGTTTTAAAAGTGCCTTTTTCTGAGGAATGTATTATAGGTTTGTGCTCCACCGAGACGTTGTTCATTACTATATTTTTGCCGTTTTTTTTCACTTGAGCACTTGCCCTGAAAACGTTCTCTGCTCATCACTGACATCATTCATCCCTGCTCAACTCTGTTTTGTCTACCGTTTGATCTGATGCCTCCTCCTCAACTTTACGTCACTCATATCTGGGAATGATTCTATTTTACGGGTTAGAATTATTATGACATGCACTAAGTGCAACCTTTGTCAAAATTAACACTAGCTAAATAAATCTCTATTGATGTAGGGTCTCTAATATGTAACATCTGTTTTGTTTTTTGGTACTAGAGAGCCTCCAAAAGATGCCCACACACAACATTTTTTTTTATCCTGGTCACTCTTAAATATATTATATTATTATTTGCTATATTATATTATTGTTTCATATATTATATTATTATTTGATATATTATATTATTATTTTATATATTATATTATTATTTGATATATTATTATTTGATATATTATATTATTATTTGCTATATTATATTATTATTTGATATATTATATTATTATTTGCTATATTATATTATTATTTGCTATATTATATTATTATTTGATATATTATATTATTATTTGCTATATTATATTATTATTTGCTATATTATATTATTATTTGATATATTATATTATTATTTGCTATATTATATTATTATTTGATATATTATATTATTATTTGCTATATTATATTATTATTTGCTATATTATATTATTATTTGATATATTATATTATTATTTGATATATTATATTATTATTTGCTATATTATATTATTATTTGATATATTATATTATTATTTGCTATATTATATTATTATTTGCTATATTATATTATTATTTGATATATTATATTATTATTTGCTATATTATATTATTATTTGCTATATTATATTATTATTTGCTATATTATATTATTATTTGATATATTATATTATTATTTGCTATATTATATTATTATTTGATATATTATATTATTATTTGATATATTATATTATTATTTGATATATTATATTATTATTTGATATATTATATTATTATTTGATATATTATATTATTATTTGCTATATTATATTATTATTTGATATATTATATTATTATTTGATATATTATATTATTATTTGCTATATTATATTATTATTTGATATATTATATTATTATTTGATATATTATATTATTATTTGATATATTATATTATTATTTGCTATATTATATTATTATTTGATATATTATATTATTATTTGATATATTATATTATTATTTGCTATATTATATTATTATTTGATATATTATATTATTATTTGATATATTATATTATTATTTGATATATTATATTATTATTTGATATATTATATTATTATTTGATATATTATATTATTATTTGATATATTATATTATTATTTGCTATATTATATTATTATTTGATATATTATATTATTATTTGATATATTATATTATTATTTGCTATATTATATTATTATTTGATATATTATATTATTATTTGCTATATTATATTATTATTTGATATATTATATTATTATTTGATATATTATATTATTATTTGCTATATTATATTATTATTTGATATATTATATTATTATTTGATATATTATATTATTATTTGCTATATTATATTATTATTTGATATATTATATTATTATTTGCTATATTATATTATTATTTGCTATATTATATTATTATTTGATATATTATATTATTATTTGCTATATTATATTATTATTTGCTATATTATATTATTATTTGATATATTATATTATTATTTGATATATTATATTATTATTTGCTATATTATATTATTATTTGCTATATTATATTATTATTTGATATATTATATTATTATTTGCTATATTATATTATTATTTGCTATATTATATTATTATTTGATATATTATATTATTATTTGCTATATTATATTATTATTTGCTATATTATATTATTATTTGCTATATTATATTATTATTTGATATATTATATTATTATTTGCTATATTATATTATTATTTGATATATTATATTATTATTTGCTATATTATATTATTATTTGCTATATTATATTATTATTTGCTATATTATATTATTATTTGATATATTATATTATTATTTGCTATATTATATTATTATTTGATATATTATATTATTATTTGCTATATTATATTATCGTTTGCTATATTATATTATTATTTGCTATATTATATTATTATTTGCTATATTATATTATTATTTGATATATTATATTATTATTTGCTATATTATATTATTATTTGATATATTATATTATTATTTGCTATATTATATTATTATTTGCTATATTATATTATTATTTGATATATTATATTATTATTTGATATATTATTATTTGATATATTATATTATTATTTGCTATATAATATTATTATTTGATATATTATATTATTATTTGATATATCATTATTTGATATATTATATTATTATTTGCTATATTATATTATTATTTGCTATATTATATTATTATTTGATATATTATATTATTATTTGCTATATTATATTATTATTTGCTATATAATATTATTATTTGATATATTATTATTTGATATATTATATTATTATTTGCTATATTATATTATTATTTGATATATTATATTATTATTTGATATATCATTATTTGATATATTATATTATTATTTGCTATATTATATTATTATTTGCTATATTATATTATTATTTGATATATTATATTATTATTTGCTATATTATATTATTATTTGCTATATTATATTATTATTTGCTATATTATATTATTATTTGATATATTATTATTTGATATATTATATTATTATTTGCTATATAATATTATTATTTGATATATTATATTATTATTTGCTATATTATATTATTATTTGCTATATTATATTATTATTTGCTATATTATATTATTATTTGATATATTATATTATTATTTGCAATATTATATTATCGTTTGCTATATTATATTATTATTTGATATATTATATTATTATTTGATATATTATATAATTATTTGCTATATTATATTATTATTTGCTATATTATATTATTATTTGATATATTATATTATTATTTGATATATTATTATTTGATATATTATATTATTATTTGATATATTATATTATCGTTTGCTATATTATATTATTATTTGATATATTATATTATTATTTGATATATTATATTATTATTTGATATATTATATTATTATTTGATATATTATATTATTATTTTATATATTATATTATTATTTGCTATATTATATCATTATTTGATATATTATATTATTATTTGCTATATTATATCATTATTTGATATATTATATTATTATTTGATATATTATATTATTATTTTATATATTATATTATTATTTGATATATTATATTATTATTTGATATATTATATTATTATTTGGTATATTATATTATCATTTGCTATATTATATTATCATTTGATATATTATATTATCATTTGATATATTATATTATCATTTTATATATTATATTAATATTTTATATATTATATTATTATTTGCTATATTATATTATTATTTGATATATTATATTATCATTTGCTATATTATATTATTATTTGATATATTATATTATTATTTGGTATATTATATTATCATTTGCTATATTATATTATCATTTGATATATTATATTATTATTTGCTATATTATATTATTATTTGATATATTATATTATTATTTGCTATATTATATCATTATTTGATATATTATATTATTATTTGCTATATTATATCATTATTTGATATATTATATTATTATTTTATATATTATTATTTGATATATTATATTATTATTTGATATATTATATTATTATTTGGTATATTATATTATCATTTGGTATATTATATTATCATTTGCTATATTATATTATCATTTGATATATTATATTATTATTTGATATATTATTATTTGATATATTATATTATTATTTGATATATTATATTATTATTTGATATATTATATTATTATTTGATATATTATATTATTATTTGCTATATTATATCATTATTTGATATATTATATTATTATTTGATATATTATATTATTATTTGATATATTATATTATTATTTGATATATTATATTATTATTTGATATATTATATTATTATTTGATATATTATTATTTGATATATTATATTATTATTTGATATATTATATTATTATTTGCTATATTATATTATCATTTGCTATATTATATTATCATTTGATATATTATATTATTATTTGATATATTATATTATTATTTGATATATTATATTATTATTTGCTATATTATATCATTATTTGATATATTATATTATTATTTGCTATATTATATCATTATTTGATATATTATATTATTATTTGATATATTATTATTTGATATATTATATTATTATTTGATATATTATATTATTATTTGGTATATTATATTATCATTTGCTATATTATATTATCATTTGATATATTATATTATTATTTGATATATTATTATTTGATATATTATATTATTATTTGATATATTATATTATTATTTTATATATTATATTATTATTTGCTATATTATATCATTATTTGATATATTATATTATTATTTGCTATATTATATCATTATTTGATATATTATATTATTATTTGATATATTATATTATTACTTGATATATTATTATTATTATTATTTTTTTTTTTTTTTTTAATTCAATTTTCACCCCAAACAAGGCACAGTGCCACTTTGAAGCAGGGGGCTACTATTAGGGAATTAATTAGTGGGGTCATTATGAAGGGAGAAGAGTAGAAAGATGTTTGTTAACATTACACTTGAACTTCTGCATATCATTGCAGTTGGGAAAGCAGAATCCCGGAAGGGAGTTCCAAAGACCTGCAGTTCTGGGGAAGAAACTATTGGAGTAAAAGGCTTTCTTGCACCTAGGGATCTCCACTGTAAAGGGATGAGACTTAGTAGCTTGTCGGGTTTGTCGGGGGTAGTTACGTCGGGGAGGTACAAGTGTTTGCAGTTCGTCAGAGCATTCACCATTAAAGTATTTGTAGAACAGGCAGAGGGATGCAACATCTCGTTGATGGGACAGAGGTTGAAGCCTAGATGACAGTTCAGGACCTATCAGGTTGGCGACTCTTTTTTGAACCCTGTCCAGGAGCGAGAGACAAGCAGCAGATGCACCAGCCCAGATGTGACAACAGTACTCCATACATGGGCGAATGGTTGCCTTATAGAGGTATAGGATACTGGCAGGCGTAAGTAGTTTTCTAGCACGGTAGAGGGAGCCAACCTTCTTTGCAGCAGCCTTGGCAATGCTCTCAATGTATCTATTCCAGTTCATATTCCTTGTAAACGTTAGGCCGAGGAGTTTAAAAGAAGTACTTTCAGGCAATGTGTTCTTGGCCATTGCTATTGGTGGTAGAGAAGGTTTCTTGTAGTTATTGAATGAAACAAGCTTAGTCTTAGCAGCATTGAATGAGACCAACCATTTTTGTCCCCATTCCACTACGGATTGGAGGTCATCCTCTAGTGTTTCTGCCATTTTCTTGGATATGTGTTCATTAGTTTTCCCCTCATATCTGTTATAGAGAGTGGTGTCATCGGCAAATATACCCATCTCCGAAACAATATTATCAGGGAGGTCGTTTATGAATATCAGGAACAATAGAGGTCCAAGGATAGACCCCTGAGGCACTCCCGCATTTATGTCATATTGTTTGGATGTACGTCCGTCGAGGACAACTTTGATTTTTCTATTACTTAAGAAGGATTTAATTACGTTATGAATTCTTCCAGTGATTCCATATGATCTAATTTTCCTTAGAAGACCATCGTGCCATACCCTGTCAAAAGCCTTAGATATATCAAGGCCACCGCTCTACCCTCTCCTGTTTTATCCAATGAACGGTATATACGTTCAGAAACTACAGTTAAGATATCTGCTGTTGAACGGGCTTGCCTGATATTATATTATCATTTTATATATTATATTAATATTTGATATATTATGTTATTATTTGATATATTATATTATTATTTGCTATATTATATTATTATTTGCTATATTATATTATTGTTTGCTATATTATATTATTATTTGATATATTATATTATTATTTGCTATATTATATTATTATTTGCTATATTATATTATTATTATTTGATATATTATATTATTATTTGATATATTATATTATTATTTTATATATTATATCATTATTTGCTATATTATATTATTATTTGATATATTATATTATTATTTTATATATTATATTATTATTTAATACATTATATTATTATTTGATATATTATAATATTATTCGATCTATTATATTATTATTTGATATATTATATTATTATTTGATATATTATATTATTATTTGATATATTATATTATTATTTGCTATATTATATTATTATTTGCTATATTATATTATTATTGGATATATTATATTATTATTTGCTATATTATATTATTATTTGATATATTATATTATTATTTGCTATATTATATTATTATTGGATATATTATATTATTATTTGCTATATTATATTATTGTTTCATATATTATATTATTATTATTTGATATATTATATTATTATTTGATATATTATATTATTATTTGATATATTATATTATTATTTGATATATTATATTATTATTTGCTATATTATATTATTATTGGATATATTATATTATTATTTGCTATATTATATTATTATTTGCTATATTATATTATTATTTGCTATATTATATTATTATTTGATATATTATATTATTATTTGCTATATTATATTATTGTTTCATATATTATATTATTATTATTTGATATATTATATTATTATTTGATATATTATATTATTATTTGATATATTATATTATTATTTGCTATATTATATTATTATTTGCTATATTATATTATTATTTGATATATTATATTATTATTTGATATATTATATTATTATTTGCTATATTATATTATTATTGGATATATTATATTATTATTTGCTATATTATATTATTGTTTCATATATTATATTATTATTATTTGATATATTATATTATTATTTGATATATTATATTATTATTTGATATATTATATTATTATTTGATATATTATATTATTATTTGCTATATTATATTATTATTGGATATATTATATTATTATTTGCTATATTATATTATTATTTGCTATATTATATTATTATTTGCTATATTATATTATTGTTTCATATATTATATTATTATTATTTGATATATTATATTATTATTTGATATATTATATTATTATTTGATATATTATATTATTATTTGCTATATTATATTATTATTTGCTATATTATATTATTATTTGATATATTATATTATTATTTGATATATTATATTATTATTTGCTATATTATATTATTATTGGATATATTATATTATTATTTGCTATATTATATTATTGTTTCATATATTATATTATTATTATTTGATATATTATATTATTATTTGATATATTATATTATTATTTGATATATTATATTATTATTTGATATATTATATTATTATTTGCTATATTATATTATTATTTGATATATTATATTATTATTTGCTATATTATATTATTATTTGCTATATTATATTATTATTTGCTATATTATATTATTGTTTCATATATTATATTATTATTATTTGATATATTATATTATTATTTGATATATTATATTATTATTTGATATATTATATTATTATTTGATATATTATATTATTATTTGATATATTATAATATTATTTGATCTATTATATTATTATTTGATATATTATATTATTATTTGATATATTATATTATTATTTGCTATATTATATTATTATTTGATATATTATTATTTGATATATTATATTATTATTTGATATATTATATCATTGTTTGCTATATTATATTATTGTTTGCTATATTATATTATTATTTGATATATTATTATTTGCTATATTATATCATTATTTGATATATTATATTATTATTTGATATATTATATTATTATTTGCTATATTATATTATTATTTGATATATTATATTATTATTTGATATATTATATTATTATTTGATATATTATATTATCATTTGATATATTATTAGCCCCTAATCTCATTTAGAAACTGACCTGCTTGTTTTTTGGGTTACCTGAGAAAAAAGTGGCCAGTGTATCACTTATTAGGGTTTGGTTGGGAGGGTGTTATTAAGCCACATTTCTTTATCTTCTTCTATAATATAAATCTCAAACGTCTGTTAGTGTGTGTGTGTGTGTGTGTGTGTGTGTGTGTGTGTGTGTGAATGTGTGTATGGTTATATGTCTCACTAAAACTTTCAACATACGACCAACACAGGACAAAATTGATATCGTTTTAAAGCGCGGTCTCTCAGATGACAAATATCCAAAAATTGGCCAAAAATATTCATTTTTTGACTGTAAAATGGGCTGTTTTTCACTAAAAGGGGTCAGTTTATTCATCGACATTTTTTGGAATGACCTTACTTCGAACGCCGCCGATGTTGCTTGTCGCAATAGGCATGGGGGTTAAGCAGTTGGCTTTTTTTTCACCTTCTTTTCCTCCTTTGCGTTACAGGTTCGAGCCTGTCTATCTGCCTACTACTTTTCTTTTTTTTGCGATCGCACAGGTACTAGTTATTATTTTCATTTTTTTAGGGGATTGGTTAATTTAAAAAAATTTTTTTCATTTTTTTCAGGCTCCGTTCCTCAATACCCTTACCATAAAACCTCTCCACACCCGGGGAACGCCGGGTACCCTCGCTAGTATATTATGAATGTTGTTTCACACCATACAATGAATTATTAGTAAAAAAATCTTTTAAAAATCAAACTGGGGATCAACCACATAAAGTGAATGCAATATTTTGGTGAGGGTGTCTAGCGTAGAGTAAGTCAAAAGGTAATTGACAAATTGCATGGTCATCGACCCTCCTCCTCCTACAACAACAAAATAAAAAACGATTCGGGCTTCATACCTAAGATAGTGGGTAGACTTTTGTGACTTTCGTTTTTGTAAAAAAAACACATTGTTGTGAATATATATAATTTTTTGTCAAAATAAAATCAGTCAGTTTGCATGCAGTTGTGGTACAATCACCTTGGTCACCTTATGGCATGGTCCCTAACCTTGGTAAAGGCCATCTTGGATGACAATAGCATCTTTGAGTGTTATGCAGAACCATTATTGAGTATAAATGTTATGTTTTAGTGAAGGAAGAATATGCAAGGTATTTTAGGAGGTGCATGCATAATAAAATCGAACTAAATGAAAAACTAGAGGAGTCACCAGGTAGTTAGTACTACTTAGAACATAAACAAAGTTTTGTAAACATTTAAGTTAAGTGTGTATAGATGTGAGTAGCAATTCGTTTCTGTTCACCTGACTATTGTTAGTGTGAAGAAACGTGTGTGTGTGTGAAACGCAAAATAAAGAAAGTAAGCCATAGAGTCCTTTCCACCTTCCCACCTTTCCAGGATGTTGAGCAGACGTTCTAGAGTCCTGCTCCGGGTGAGGTTTGAGAATTCTGGAAAAAACTGATTTTGTTAACCAAGTCTTATAGGAATTGCTACGTTGGCACTGGCTTATTATTTTCACATGTATGTATTATTTTTTTTAGAGTTTGGAACGATTTTCATTGTTTGAAAATATTTTGAGTTCACATGTTTCTGTGAAAGCTCCCTTGCTTTGGGGGAAGAGAGCAAATTCCAATGAAGCAGAAAAGGAAAGCGAGTTGGCAATTAGAGGCATTTGCGTTTTAGTGTTCATAGGAATCACTTAGGAATTCAACCGTCACACAATCATGTCGTTTCTAATGCACTTAAGCTAGGTCTTTCTCTGACTACCATGCTAAATAGTGTCAGGGAAATCTAGGCATGTTATGAAGTCGATACAAGAGGTGGTGTACACACTAAATAGCCGAACCACCTGAGGAGCCGAGTGCATAAAGTCTCTATAACCTCACCACAAGTTTCTGATAAAGCACGCTTAAAGGATGTTTTAAATTATAATGCAAGACATGCCACCCTCCCAATTTGGATCAACTCTATTAAATTTCTAGGATGACATATAGACCTCAGTTGATACTGCAATGAAGCCTACATCACTCCAATCATCCAACAAACCCAGTCCCTTTCATGTATATTAATTCGTCCCCTTTCTTCCCCTTTTTTTCACATATTTTAAACTTCACCTTTTTATCTGTAGCCCTTCTTCTTCTTCTTCTTCTTCTTCTTCTTCTTCTTCTTCTTCTTTTCGGTTACTGCTAACTACTTACTAGCAAGGGAGTAATAATTGCCTGGAAATGTGTAACCCGGAGGTCATAACCTTAAACAAAAACCTTTCCTTAAAAAAAGGTAACGATCCTGACATCTTACCTGTCTCACACTTTTTAAATGCACCACTCCACATACCCAGACTTCCCACTACTCCACCGTTCACTAAAAATAGCTTCTCCTTTTAATGTAAAGCTTAAAGACTAAGGGAAACGGAAGTGTGTGCGTGTCTCTGTGTGTTTTGTGAGACTTTTAGTGTCCTTGTAGTATTGTTGTAGTAATATTTTTTAGAAACATAAAATGGGCATTTTTTATAATAGCCAGCCAAACAACAACAAAAACAAAGACAACAACAACAACAAAAGAGGCGTAAAAATAAATGTACAACAAATAGATGTTACCAAAGGCAAGATAAGTTACTCTTCTGACTAAGTTTTTTTTGTGTGTTTTAACTTATTTTAAAGCGGGGGGGGGGTTTACTTCGAAACAAAAGTAATATCAAGAATATGGAGTAAAAATTAAAAAAAAAAAAAAATAGCAGTTTTATTATAGTCATGTTGGAGTTCAATAATTGCTCAAAAATGGAAAAATAAACAAAATACTGGTCAAACCTCACCCAATAAATGTCACTGATCATGCGAAAATGTACTGTGCTAACAGTATTTTGTTTAATTTTCGATTTTTGAGTAATTATTGAGGGCCCAAAACAAAACCGACATTTGTTTTTTGTTTTAACTCACCAAACTTGACACTATTTTTGTTTCAAAGTAAATAAACGCTTTAAAATAAGTTAAACCACTAATAAACTTATCCAAGTCGATTAAAGAGTAATTTATCTTGCCTTTGGTAACATTTATTTGTCTTATATTTATTTATTTTTTTAAAGTTTTTTCTTTTGTTTGGCTAGTATAAAAATGGCCGGAAGAATATTATTACAAACAATAATAAAGTTAGTCGGTAAATAAATATTGTTGTCACGTGATCAGTTGTTTATGTTTTTTTTTTTTTTTTTTTTTTTTGTTGCTGTTGTTATTGTTTCATGTTTGTTCTTGTTTGTGTGTTTTTAATTTATTTATCGTACGTAGACCCATTCACATATGAGCTAACTTTTTAGTGATTTTATAGAATCACTCCCGCTACTGATTGTCTTTTTTTTTTTGTTTGTTTTTGTTTGTTTGTTTTTTTGTTTTTTTTTCAAATATCACAAATCAAGGTTAAAGGATAAGTGTTTTTCAATGACTTAAAAATAACTTTTCTTTGGAAGATGTTGTAGTTTACTTGAAGCATTTTGCGTAGTGTGTAAGGAGTTGTATTTCCGGCATAAACACACCTCCACATAATGATTGCATACAATTTTTTTTCTCTTTTTATCATCCTGAAGATGAAGTATACCTTGAAAATTTGAGAAATTTACATCAAATTACCACTCTGGTGCGACACATTATGTTGGTAAATAAATATGAAATAATTATAAAATATTATTCATTATTTTTTTTTATTTCATTGTCTAATACATAAGTGTGTTTTTCTACAAGACTACATTGTCATAGCCTTCAAACACAACTCCTTTAATTCTATTGCATGAATATAATTACATGTAATAATTAACTAAAGATGATCACCCCATAAGAACCCCCCCCCCCCAAAAAAAAATAGGAAATTAATTGAAATGAATGTTTACAACAATATGCAAATTAGCTAGATCTTTTACAGATGAATGCAATTCCACAACCCATATATAACAAAGTCTAAAAATATATCAATAACTTTATGTACCTGAAGACGCTAGTGTTTCATGCTTACGCAATATTAGTGATGGAAGTTATAGCTGCTGTTACTCGCGGACTCAAACCTTGTTACAACGCCAAAATTAGCTTTGCGGTTTAACGTTCTCTTCCCCACCCCCTCCAGCTCGGACATCAAGAATTAATATTTAACTGGAAATTAATTAAGATGCTTATGTAAGCGGGATTGTCATAATCGACTACTGTAACTATTCAAACTAACCTAAAGTTTAGAATGATGCGTGTAGCTAACTGACCGCTTTACTCTCAATTCACTAAATAGGGCTCAACTTTAATATTCTTAAAGGGGCTTATAACTATAATTTTTTTCAATAAATATTAATAACATATACACACACATACACACATTATATATATATATATATATATATATATATATATATATATATATATATATATATATTTCAGTGGAAATATTCTTTATTCACTTATATTTTTATATTCCCTTTTTATATATACCAATCCTTATTCAAGAAGCTCAATGTAATTACAGAGCATATAATGAATCAATGAGAAAAGTCTGTATTCCAAATTTCATGATGTTGACCATCTTACAATTTATTCCTTTAATTCAGTTGACATTTACAATTCTTTAATATCTGTTTTGTAGCACAAAATCATTCACTTAATTATTATATCATTATATTGTGTGTGTATGTGTGTGTGTGTGTGTGTGTGTGTGTGTGTGTGTGTGCAGTCCCACTTATGTTACAGCAGACTTGGCAGTGTCTTCTATACATTTATTCCAGTTCATGTTGTGTGGAATGTAAGGTTGAGGTGTATGAACTTAAAAAATGTATCGATCACTGCAGCCAATTGCTTTCCTGGGCTCGTTAGAAGTTTTAAATCTCTTCAACATCAAATTCCATTCATCAAGGAACCTAATCTTACTGAATGAATTCTGAGTCAAATATAATACTACAACCAGTCCTACTGAGTTGACTAGTAAAAGTGACGACTTTGTAATTTGTCCATTTTAAAGAATTTTAATGACGTCAGAAACTTTTGATAATCCTTTGTTTTATGAGATTTATTCTTTTTCTATTTAAGCGTTTAGTGGTTCCGTTTATAGTAAAGAGAATATCACCCACTTAACCTCAAATTGGCCAGGAAAAGAAAAAATATGGAATACACACACACACACATACACACGTATATATCTCTATAATATAAAGCTGAACGTCTCTGTGTGTGTCTGGTCACGAATAGGCTCCTATATGGTTGACTATTATAGAAAACTGATCACATATAATGATAGAAGATGTATTGAGACACATGAATGGGTATGTTTGATCTGGCATAATGATGATTCATTAAAATTGTGGGGTCTGCGTACGCACCTGGTCCACAAAGTATGGAAATAAAAAATTTAAAAATTAAAAAAAAAAACGTTTACAAGTGTTTTTGATATAGATGTACATAATAATACTTTGATAAGTATGTTTTAACTTAAATATGGATAGTATAATAAAATTGTAGTGTCTGCGTTCGCGCCTGGCTTCCATAGAATGGAAATAGGCAAACTTTAATAAAGACTTTTCATATCGATGTGCGTAAGTATACTTTGATAATTATGTTTCAGTCTGAAGAAATATAGTATAATAAAATTATGGGGTGTTCATTCGCGCCTGACCTCCATAGAATTGAAATATGTTATAAAGTTTAACAAGGTTTTTTAATATAGATCCACAGAATATTGTGATAAGTGTTTCAGTGTGAACAGGTATGGTATAATAAATTATGAGGTTTATCTATTTTATTTTTACTTTCATCATATTTGGCTTTGGTTTTGATACCCCCAAATTCGAAGCTATCTCTTTACAACCCTTCCTTTTCATAACCTATCATATTTTCATAAATCAGAGGCCATCAGGCTGTTTTGCTAATATATATATATATATATATATATATATATATATATATATATATATATATATGCGTGTGTGTGTAACCTTATTAAAGTGGCAAAATTTTAATATAATAAAGCAAAAATGTACCATATTTAGGAGATGTTTAATCAACTAAAATAGAGGGAAGGAAAAAAAAAGGGGGGATTATATATATTATATATGTATAATTTTCCCTCTTTATTTTATTCGTATTTTAGTCGGTTAAATATCTAAATATTGCCCATTTTTTTCTTTATTATATATATATATATATATATATATATATATATATATATATATATATAAAAAGAAAAAATAGGGAGGCTATTGCTAGAACAACGAAATGTGAAAATTCTACTGTGGGTAAGTTGATAGCATATTTTTTTGTGCTTTCTTTTGTTTTGTTTTTTTTGTATGACGTTGTCTGCAGGTCCAAATTCAACATGTAAATTTCTTAATTTTTTTTTCATTAACTGCAAAGAATTTTATAAGACTTGAAAATTTACGTGTTTTTTTTGTTTGTTTTTTTTTGGGGGGGGGTTGCATGGCATGGTTTGTAGGTTTGTACGAGCTTTTTTCAAGTCTCACACAAAACACACATTCATATTTCAAGCTGTCATATACATACGCGCACACAAACATACGCGCCCACGTCCACACATGTACACTTATTCACGTTCGCGTACATACACTCACATTCACGTATATATACACACACACTTACGTATACACATGTACTCACACACGCGAACACGAACACGCACATGGACCACGTCACTTCCGCTTTCTAGGGAAATACACATGTGCAAAAGACACTCCAGAAGCGAGTATAAAACAAGGCGATAAGCTGTTTCTAACTCTCTTTAGGACCAACTCTCAACGAGAAAGGTTGGGCTAACAAGCCGCTGCCGTTTTGGCGCGCGTGCACGCGTACCTCACGCCCACTTCCTACTATGTATGGGGCACGAGCTAATGACTGTATGTATACATTCTCACTCTTTCTCTCTACATCTACTACTGGCCACTAAGAACACCTTAGCGTAGTTGACTACTAACTGATGACAACTCTAATATCCTCTTCCTTGCCTACACGCTGGATTCTCATTTCCACTACAACACTCACTTCAATTCCCACGCGCGAACAAACAATAATGACCCGAACTTGAGATGAAATACATTTCCTATTCTTGCTACAACACCAGTCCTGTAACGAACATGGGTTACATACGTGCGGACATGTTATAACTAAAACGATCATTTCTTTCAACGGCAAATAAACGACATTCATCTTATCCATTAATTGAGTCTTTGTTTCCTTCAATTCCCATTCGTTTCATTATTCTTTTGTAACGGGATTGGGGTATTTATATATCCTAGTCCCCTACAGGTTCAAACCCTGCAAGTAAATTTTTTAATTTTTTTTTTTCGTTAGCTGTAAAGAAGTTTATTTATGAGATTGGAAAATTTACTTGTGTGTATATTTTTTAAATATATATTATTTTTGCAATATAAAACTGGAATATTACAGTACTTTAATTAAACTTTATAATTGATTATAGAAAAAACAAAATCGTAAACTAAGCAAAGATGATTTCTTCATCGAAATAAAAAAAATACTTTTGAATTTCACTTTAAGTCAGTTAAAATAATAAAACTTCAAATAAAACATTTTTTAAACTAAAGTTTACTTTAAACTAAGTGTCAGGCGGTAATAGCTCAAGCAATTACAGTACAAACACAACTTAACATGTTTTTTATATTAAAAAAAAAAGTTCTTAAATTTAGCGCCTCTCTTCCCCTGCCTACTGTTGTCTTGATTCCCCCCCCCTCCCTCCCGTTACTATCACTTTTTTTTTAACACCTCTCTCCATTCAGGCTGAACTGCTGTTTTGATTCCCCCACTCCATCTCTCCACAACCGGGCAACACCGGGTACTCCCACTAGTTTGTTATATATTTGAAATTTTTACCCTTTTTTGGTTTTCTTTTGTTAGCTTGTCTGCTAAATCACTATTTTAAAAAACTAATTATTTTTCATTACTTGGAAAAATAACTATTGCTATTATAATAAAACTTTAATTAACACCTTATGCTAATTCATAATTGTAGAGAGTAAAAAGTAACTCTCGCGTTTCTTATTTTTCTCACATTCTATGAAATGGGGAAATAATTGCCGTTTTCTGAGTTGGAATCTATCCATTTAACACTTATCGTTGGCTAGTTTTTTTGAAATTAAAGTTTTTTGGGTTTTTTTTATAGCTCCTCACATCAAATTGGTTCATGCCTTGTCTGATATATAAATAAATGTTTAGAGGTACCAAACTTATATATAGATTTAAATAAAATATGCAGAAATTTCTCGAGGGCTCTTTCGACTATCATCTCTTCAGGAGAAAATCGATAGCAAGAGAAAACAATACAATTGACAAAATTAAAGAGCACTAAGAGGAATTTGGAAGTGCCAAGAATTGAAAAGAACAAGGAAAACAGGAAACCGACTTTCACTGGCTTGTATGTGAACTGATCTTTTTTTTTTGTACCTAATTTATACACTGGTACATAGCGCCCTCACGATTTGTTCACCTAACAGATTAGACACCGAACTTGATAACTTGATCAAGGAAATATTTACCAATAATGGTTATCCATTAGACTTTATTGATGATTGCATTGACAAGAAGGTTGATGATTTTAAATCCCCTAAAAAGTTCGGGTCTGTGAAGCGCCCGGTTTACTTAAAACGATCATGGATAGGGGACAAGAGCACTAAATTGTCTAAACAGATTGTTAGAAATGTTTCTAATTGCTTCTATTTTTCCCTTGCGTTTTGTATACAGTACGAGACCTGCTTTTCCTTCTTTTCACACGGATAGCTTGCCCTACACCCAAAATGGTAATATTGTTTACCAATTTAAATGCCAGTGTGATACTGGTTATGTCGGGTAAACATCTTTGCATTTGCTAACTTGTATAAGCCAGCACGTTCCATCCAAGATTAGACAGAGGAGAGGAGGATCTGGTAATTTCCCTTCTTCTGTAGCCTTGGACTCTACTATTGGCCAGCATTTGGTTGACAACCTATGCTGTGCCGATAGTATAAAATAGAGTGGTTTGAGGTGTTACCCAGAGCAGACTCTAAAAAACCAGAAGGAAACAACAAAAACGTTATTTCTCTTTGGGAAACTTTGACTCTTTTTCCCTCATGTTTTTTTTTTTTTTTTTTTTTTTTTTTGCCCTCGTTGTGCCATTTTTAGTCGGTTTTTAAACGTCTTATACACAGATTACAATCTTCTACTTTATTCGTTTTTAACTAAATTCTCCATAGTGCACTTAAATTTCGTCGATAGTATTGTTTTCCCTTGCTATCGATTTTCTCCTGAAGAATTAATAGCCGAAAAAGCTCTTGAGAAATTTCCACATATTTTATATATATATATATATATATATATATATATATATATATATATATATTCTGGGTTGAACAGTATGGATGGCAACACAGAATGTTATCCTTTGATGTCAGATGCAAATATCACAGCCAGCCAAGGATGGCTGGACAACATCAAGGCCGACCTCCAAGCTGTAAGCATCACAGAACACCTGGTCAATGATTGTAATGCCCAGAAACCAATCATCAACACCAGCGGCGAGACACGACAAGAACGCGTCCAATTTCAGAAACTGAGAACAGAAGATGTTAAATTGTGCAGCAGTAGTAGTAGTAGTAGATGGAATCTATCCATATAACTGGAGAGTAGAAAGTGAGTCTTGGGTTTACTTTTACCAACCTTGTAACAATTGCTTTATTTATTTTATCCTTTAGTTCTCACACTCCATGGCCAATGCTTCTGACAAAGTAGGAAAAATTGCTGATGGGGGGGGGTGAAAATCTATCTGTATAACACGTGTCATTGGCCAGTTTTATACCTTCTACTCGGTATACAGTTAATGTAAATATAATACCCGCTAGGAAATAAAAGATCATTAGTTATATTTCCAAAAATGACAAAAAAGTAGAAAATGAAAAATAATATATATATATATATATATATATATATATATATATATATATATATTTATATATATATATATATATTCAAACTGACCTGGCAGTAAACTCATATTGAATTCCTCCTCTTACTCTTTGGATATTTAATCCTCTGATGAGCTTTCGGTTACTGACTCGCGGATCAAGTAAAATCCTGCCAATTGACATCGATAAATGAAAGATATAAAAATGCGAAAAGTAGACAGTACATTCACATTGTCCCAGATTCTGACGAAAGCGGATGAATTGTCATGTGACATTTTGCAGTCCTCACGATTCAGGATGTATGAGAAATTTTGGGATTAAATCAGGAAACGCAAATCCATCTCACCCACTTCCCTGACTATCTGATGATGTCATAATTTTTTTTTTTTTTTAAAACTATTTCTGCTGTTAATAAAACCTTCTTTGTAATACAAAATGTTAGTGAGCTATAGATATAACTAACCTGGGTGCCCAGCGTTGCCCGTGTGTTTGTAGGTGTGTGTTGAGCAAAAAAAAAAAAAGAAGTTGTTTATAGGCAAGCAGGCTCGAACCCGTGATGCAAAGGCGGAAAAGAAAGTGGAGGTGTGTGTAAGAGTGTTGATTGAGTAAAAAAAAAAAAAGAAGGAAAATTGCAAGCGCAAAAAAGGGGGAAAAAATGGTAGTAGACAGGCTGGCTCGAACCTGTACCACACAAGAGGGAAAGAAAGTGAAAAAAAAATAATTAAACCTGATGCGTTTGCTGTTGCGCCAATCACTAACCGGAAATGATGTAGGTTTAAATTAAGGCTAGACAATCGAAAAGAGGCGATAACTTTCGAAAATATCAGCGAAAAAAAGCGACTGCTCTTTGTAGAGGAGTGCCTAGTTGAGAGTGAAAGAATTAATGTTTTTGGCCAATTTTTCGATATTTGTCGTCGGAAGGGTCGTGCTTCAAAATAATACCAATCTCGTGAAAATTCGTCGCCTCTGTCGGAAGTTTTAGGTAGACATACAAACATACATGCATACATTTAAATACGTGATGTTTGACCTTGAAACTTGATGCGGCTGCAAGCCAGTTTTCGCTTTTTTTTATACTGAAAAGCGTAATGAAAATGCGGCGATCAAAAAAATCTCGAAAATAGCGCGTAAAAGTCGGGCAAATTAAAAATAGACACGGCCCTCGGTCATAACTTGTAGATTTTATGATTTAGACATCATATAAAAAGTTTTAAGAAGGAGTGAGCTGACAAAGAAGCCCGGCGAAAAAAGCCTTTGGCGGACATACAGAAAAATGCACACACACACACACAGACACACACATTTTCGCTTTTATACATAGAAGAAGATAGATTATGTACGGAGTAATGATGGGACGGTTCTAATATTTTTAGTGATTTCAATACAATTACTGATTCTATTCTATATTCCTGACTCCGATACAATTACTGATTCTGATTCCAATACTGAAATCACCTAAAAGTGTAAGATTTCATGTGGGGTGATTTAGCGGAGAATCCTCATCTACTTTTAAATGTAAATATGATTTTCTCTTTAATTTTACAAACTTCGTAATGATTTTCCTTTTATGTATTTTATCCAAGATTGTGATAAGCTCATCGTGAGATTTTCATCTATGTTTTTCACTGGTGCCAGGAATAGAAAATTAAATGTTAAACAAAACAAAATAATAAGTAAAAGAATCGTTTTTGGAATCATAAATTAAGCTAAAATATTTCCGTTATCCAATACTGATTTCCAATATCCCAAAGTGTTCCGATTTTTCTGATTCCTGATTCCGATTAATCTTCCTAATGATTGTATAGGATACCCCCCCCCCCGCCACCATCCCCAAGTAAAATGCTACTTATTGAATTTATTATATAAAGGATAGACGTTTGTGTGTTTGTTCAGCTAAAAGTTAAAAAAAAAAAAACACATACTAAAACTCTAAAACTACAAAAAAAATACACACAAAGTTGGTATTTTTTTATTTTTTATCAGCATTACCCTGAATGAATAAAATTTAGAAAAAAATATTCATTCTTGAACCCAGATTTTGGAATTTTTCACATGTGCAGCAATGTGGGATAACAATCAATTAGCGCATGTGTAGAAAGAATTGGGGATAGTCGATTTACGCAAGGCCAAGGTTTATTTTTTACTTTTAATTTTGACCGACTAAAAACCAAATTGAAAGTGTTTCACAAATCCAAATATCTTATATATCAAGTTTCAAGTCTGGTGACCAAATATTCAGAGTGGAGTTTGGTAAAGAAAATTCCCACACACAGAGAAGCAAAGTCATATATATATATATATATATATATATATATATATATATATATATATATATATAAGAACAAATAGTTAATAAAACATGTTAAAAAACACTTTGAAAAAGAGTTAAAAACATATTTAATTTTAAAAAGGAAACACTAAATAAATGGATAGTCCTTAATCCGCGGAGTTTCAAAGAAATACTTTCCTTCTCATCAGAGGGTAGGATTTAGTAAAATGTGGGATCGTATTTTGCTTGCAAAAGTATTAAATGAAACTACAAGTAAGTAATAGATTTTACTTGATAACAGAAAGTGAAGCAGAGGGAATACCGTGAATAAAAAAGTGATTTCACATGAATGGATAGTCTGGTGAAGGGTAAAATTTCCAATGACGGTAAAATCCAAAGATGCAGAATCCAAGAAAGTTAGTTAAATTTCCATTCGCACAAGTAAAATCCAAGGGAACCGCGTAATTGGAAGATGATCCAAAGTAATCCAAAAGGCAGAAATCCGTGGAATAATTCACAAATAGGTACAAGGAAAAGGGAAAGAATTCCAGTATATTATTAAAAGAAAGATAAAATGTGTGTAAAAAAGAAATGGATCAATTATACAGCTCGACTGTCGAGGCAAGATTGTTTTTAACTCTTTTTCAAAGTGTTTTTTAACATGTTTTATTAACTACTTGTTCTTATTATAAGCTCTATCTCCTATTTGGTTTTATCAAGCTTTTACATCTGGTTGAAATTACTTAATAAATATTAATTCTTTAATATTTATAATTTACTTTAGTTTTGCCATCATAGATCATTTTGGTAAACTTAACTGTAATTCTTATTTTACATATATATATATATATATATATATATATTTATATATATATATATATATATATATATATATATATATATATATATATATATATATATACTAGCAGACTGCCTCGCATTGTCCAGTCATAAAATATGCATAAATATCATATTTTAATTCATACAGAAACAGAGACATGTGCATGCGAGTATTATGCTTTTTCTAATCAGTTCACTGCTTGTAAGTCAAAAAAGAATACTCGAGCTTAGATCGAAACCAAAACCTAAAGACAGTGAGTCAAGTACAATAGCCATTAGGTAAGCTTGACGATCTTTAAAAAGTGTTTTCAAACCTACTTATTCTTAACATAAGAAATTTGTCATGTGAATGATTCATGCATGCGCATTTGTGAAACAGTTAACAAAGAGATAAAACTCCGGTGACCACTGCGTACCAATTTTTCAAATTTTACCCCTTAGCAGCTCTTTTTTCCGGATGAAAACCAATTAAAAAGTTTTCTACTTGTCTGAATACCCTATATACCAAATTTCAAGTCTGTAGATAAAAAATTCGTTGAGTATATTGGTTGAGAAATAAATGTCTCTCACACACACATACATTCTCACTTTATCTATCTATCTCGCTATCTCTCTCTCTATATATAAACCGTTTTATCTTAAATTATGCACAATGTAAAAACTATGCATAAATAGAACCGAGCATAGTAGTTAAATAAAATCAATCATCTAATATAAAACCATAAAAAATAAGTAATTAAAATTCGCTTTTCAAAGAATATGCTAATTAGTTAACCTCACATATCAATGATAAAGCATGCTATGAAGTTCGTTTTCTGAGCACTTAAGTTAATTTGACAAGTCAATGTAGGGAAACCTTTCTTTACTAAGGCAATTTTTATTTTTTCTACTACCAGAGTACCCCTTTTTGGGGAGCTGATTTTTCCCCACATTAAAAATTACCTTGTGTTACATTTTGCTCTCGTGGGGAATCAATTAAATACCAATAGAAAAAAATAGGCTTTTAATATCAATGTCAGGGAGAAAAAAACTCAACTTGATAGATATATAGATATTAGTTAGGTGGGTATTTATCTCCCCCCACCTACGGGAAGAAATGTGACAAGAGAGAAAGTATGATTAAAGAGTCAGCCCCCCCCCCAGGAGGATCACTCTGACTTGCAAAAATAGCTGGACAACCCTATCGGCACTCCCCAGTAAGGGCATCCCAGGTGATTAGCAATAAACTAATCCCTTCTCAAAGAGAGATGGTGAAGCCTGGAAGGGAAGGGTTTTAGTTCTCCTCCAACTGCACAAACTTGGACACCAGAGTCGGAAAGTGGGATTGAGAAGTCAACGTCTCAGAGGAGGGTCACACTAACCTGCAAAAAGTGCCTGAGCAGCCCCGTCGGCATTTGCCGGTAAGGGCGCCTCAGGTGATTAGCAATAAACTAACCCCTTCTTAAAAAGAAAAGATGAAGCCTGGAAGAGTGGACCTCCTAGAACTGCACAAGATTACTATCATAATGCAAACAAAGGCTTAAATTCAGTTCAGCTAAGTTCAGATGTGGGATACATTTTGTTTGATTTAGTTTTATACAAAAAAAAAATGATGAAAAGTGGATTGAAGGCCTTCATGAAAATTTAAAGACTTTTAATTTGTGTTACTATTAGCAATAGGTAGTAAACGTCTATTAGTAAGTATTCCCCAAATTTCAGTCTTTTTAGGACATTTTAAAATATCAAAATTCTGTACTGAACGAACAACACCAGCGTCCTTCAGTTTGCATTAGTGGAATTTGTCAGTCAGAGACAACAACCTCAAGTCTCTTCCGGCAGTGGGTAACATACAACCAAATTCAAGCGGCGGAGGTTGTCAAAAATGTGTGCCTATGTACAGGATGCTCCATGTCCCTCTGGCACTGACATGCAAACTATCGCACACATCCTCACAGACTGTTCCCTCAGCAAGGCATCTGAGGATGCCTTGAACACTGCCCAATGATTGATCTCATGACGGAGTGAAACGCGATGATGATGAATTGATTTTGATCAGAATTAGAATAAGTATCATTTAGTATCGTTATATTTTGATTTTAATCTTTAATAAAATGTTACAAAACTGTTTTTTGTTCATATAAATACTTTTACTCATTTGTTGTGATGTTAGGGTGATCTACCCTATTTCATGATTATATGGCCTCTTCTAGATTTTGTGTATAAAGCCTACGATGAAGACGGGAGAAATCTCAAAACAACATCATCCTCAAGTTTCCTTCGCCTTTTCTTTTTAAGAAGGGATTAGTTTATTGCTAATCACCTGAGGCGCCCTTACCGGCAAATGCCGACGGGGCTGCTCAGGCACTTTTTGCAGGTTAGAGTGACCCTCCTCTGAGGCACTGACTTCTCAATCCCACTTTGTATAAGGGTTTGTCAGAACAATCTGACATAAGGATACTTCATCCCACAAATAAACCCTGACCAAATATTCCAAATAAAATAGTATTTGAAACCCAAATAAGATCACTTAGTCTATACAATGGCTTATACGCGGAATGGTGTATCTTCTCCTAATAATGTTACCTCAACTAACAATACTTAGGTGGATACCCTAGCTGACCAGATGCATTCTTGTCCTGGAATCCATTAAGACAAAAAGAAATCTATACTACAACATAGTTAACTGGTCATTTGAGGAGAGAAAAATTAACTTTTTTACTAACTCAACATTTGAGAAGTAAGAGAGAACTTTAGTCGAATATCTATTTTTGTGTATGTGTGTGTCTCATATAGAAATAAAGTGTTAACACTACAAAGGAGACCCTTAATTTCTAAGACTTTACATTAATGGTGTACCTTCTAGTGATATTACCTCAAGTAGCAGAACTAAACTGGATACTCAACTAGACCAGATTAATTCTTATCTTGGAATCTGGTAAGATAAGGACAAAAAGGAAAGATACACTATAACATATTTAGTTAACTGGTAAATTGGGGAGAGGAAAATTAATGTTCTTAATTATCCTCGAGTTTCTAAGGTCTCTCTCTCTCTCTCTCTCTCTCTCTCTCTCTCTCTCTCTCTCTCTCTCTCTCTCTCTCTCTCTCTCTCTCTCTCTCTATCCTAACCCGAAATAAGATATTCTTGATATGGCTATTGAACAACACAATACAATACAAGGAATAGTGTATATTATATAGAGGGTGATATATTAAAACAGTTATATATGTTACATAGAGAGGTAGGATATTATTTTGTTCTTATAACGAGATTCGATACAAACATATAAATTGTATGTATTGTTTGTTTACCCAGGGATATGATATCGACATGTAAACTGAGTCATGTTGTATCAGAGAGTTATCACACGGGTATATATTACAGTTCATATTTTCATAAAGGTATCATTTTGTTTTTTTTGTAAGAAGAATAATATATGCTTCATACCTTCTTTCTTCAAGAGTTCTTCTATCTTCCTGCTGAGCTCCGTGATGGACCATGAAAATGACCAGCAACATCCAATTGAGACATCTGTTCTTCCTTCTTTTGTGAAACCACAGAACAACACTTTATATTTTGGAAATATAAATTTATTTCAGTTATCTCAAATGGTCTTCTCAAAGAGTCTGCTTAAGTGTCTACATGCTTGTTCTTACAGCACTCCAACTCTCTGACTCTTCAACTGACTAAAACTCCCGACCTCTTGACCTCAGTTCTGGTGACGTAACCAATTAAAAGACACATCCCCTTAATGTGACCTTTCCATCACATACGCCTGTTCAAGGTTATTTTATTTATATTTAACCTAGCTGATTTATATAAACATCTTCAGCTAAAACCCATTGCTACACTTTATTCTATAAACAATAAATAACTCCCAATTTTAAGAATATCATTGAATAGATAGATAGACAGATAGATCGATAATAACTAACTTTTAACAATGTTATTTATTCAACAACCTATAGTAACAACACTAAAGTTCAGCCCTATGCTGATGACACGACCATCTACGGCAACACATCAAAGGCTGTAAATGACAAAGTTCTCTCTGATTCTCTCTCCTCTGATCTTGAGCGCGTGGTTCAGTGGGGGAAGATGTGGCTGGTTACCTTTAATGCATCCAAAACCAAACTCCTATCCTTACATCATCAACGCTCTGATCCCTAGCTGGCATCAATTGTGATGGATGGCTCTCGTCTGGGTGAGGCCCCGTGTTTTGACAAGCTTCTGGGTTTGACCTTTACTCCTGCTCTGAAATGGAACACGTACATCAAGTCTGTTGCCAAGGTCGCTGGAAAGATGGTGGGATCCTTCTACCGCTCCAAAAGATATCTCACTACTGATGCAATTCTCTATCTATATAAAAGGCAAGTACGTCCAAAGATGGAATACTGTTGCCATATCTGGGCACGAGCTGCTAAAAACAGCCTATCCTGCCTTGACAGAGTACAAAATAGACTTTGTGGCTTAGTGGGGGATGCCCTTTTCTCTACCCTGCAACCTCTCTCCCACAGAAGAGACGTTGCGAGCCTATCCTTGTTTTATCGTTATTTCCATGGTAGGTGCTCGTCTGAACTCCAATCTCTGGTACCCCCTCGCTAATCTTTCACAAAAAACACCCGTCTAGCTGAATCCACTGTCAAAAGTTTCCCCCACTCTTTATCTGTGCCTAAATCAAAATGCGGATTCCATGAACAAAGCTTCTTTCTTAGAACTGCATGCCTGTGGAACTCTGTTCCGTCTGCCTGCTTCCCACCAGACTACAACTTGGATGTGTTCAAGTTCAATGTTAACAAATTTCTAATGAACCGCCCCCTTAAGTAAACACTTCATCAAATCTCCACACTAACGTAATGTACTTGCAATAACCCTTATCCCTGAGTGGCTTCCGGGCCTTGATAAGTGGTGATCACTGTGTAAAAAAAAAAAAAAAAAAGCCCATGTCATTCTGGCAGCTCTGGTCTTAGCCTCAATGCTTCTTTTCCATGTCTGCCTCGGGTGACCAATTTTACACTTGCCTTGCAGGTTCCATTCAAGATCCTGCCTGGTGATGTTGGATGCAGGCTCCCATAAGGTGTGACCAACCCAGTTCCATATTTGTATCCTGGTCTTGGCCTTGATCGTCAGAAGGGTTGTCAGTGCACTGGCTTCTCGAGACTTTCACCCGCTTGCATCATGAATTCTACTAAAGAGGACCACAGATGATGTCGTTGCAGTTTCTGTAATTTTCTTTCTTTTACAGAATTGGGTTGTTTGCCCTAATATAACCCCTAACCTGGAGAACCAATGTGTGCTTTTGGTCTGATCTGTACTCTTCAACCTGTCTGGCTTGGGTGAAAATCTCCCACCAGCATAGTTATCCGAATCCTAGAGACACGCAAGCCCCCTAACCATGCCAAGGATACACTTGCTAGAGGGAAAAGAAAGATCTACTATAACATAATTAATTGGTTAATTGGGGGTAAGAAAAGTAATGTTCCTAACTTCTTTACTAATTCAATGTTTTAGAGGTAGAGGAGAATCTTGATTAAATATTCGAATATCGATGTATCTCATATCAATAGCTCACGGAAAGGAAAGGGCCCTCTGATTCTGAGAACTTCGATCGAATGGAAATGAAACAAAAAGATGAATCTATACTCTTGTAGAAATATCACCGTATTGTCTTATTTATTGTTTGTCCTTCAATGTCACAACACTGGCGATGAGAACTTGGATTTATTCAAGCACAGTATAACCCAGACTTATGTTGCACACAACAGTGTCAACAAGAACTTGGACTAATGTTGGATACAACAGAACCGTTACTACAACTTGTGATGCTGGAATATCGAAAAAAGATTGAAAAGGTAAATTGAACATTTACATAATTTTATTTAATCTTAAAAAGCAAATATTAATACATTTACATTTGTGTATAATTTTTTTATGATTTTGAATTTTTTAGATGAGGATTGATAATTCGTATTATTTGGATTATATGGACTATGATTCTCATCTTGAGTGTTATTTCCACAACGTTTTGGTCAATGTAACCTCTGATCTTCAGGTGTACCTTGTCAAACTCGGGAATCTTTTTGTCAAACTTGGAAATCTGCACCAAATTTTGAATGGGGCCTTTTACTTAATTCCACATCCTGCAAATAACACTTCAGGTGAGAACAGTAGTTACAAAATAAGCCAAATAATAAAAAATTCTTTTTGGAATTTAATTCGATCTTGTTCTTTACTTTTTTATTTGGAAAGTGAGATTGAAAAACCAGCACCCAAGTGGTTGAGTACTCTAGCTTACAAAAAAAATGCCTGGGCTGCCCCGTCACACTTTCTCAGTGGGGAAACCTCAGACGATTAGCAGTAAACTAATCTCTTCCAAGTGTTTATTGTTTTGATGTAGTTTTTATTATTTTTATGAAGTTTTTATTTTCTTATGTAGTTTTTATTGTTTTTATGAAGTTTTGTTTTTATTATTATTATTTTTTTTTTTTTACATAGGCATCACCACATTATCAAGGCCAAGAGGCCACTCAAGGATAAGGGTTAAAGAGTGTACATTAGAAATTGGACAATATAGTAGTCATTAGTAATGAAAATTTGGTAAATTTGATAACTTATATGGAACGGCTCATCAAGAACTTATTTACTTTAGACTTGAACACAACCATATCGTAGTCAGCCGGAAAGCAGGAAAACGGAAGACAATTCCACAGGCGTCGGGCAGTTCTAAGAAAGAAGCTTTGTTCATGGAATCTACGTTTAGGTTTAGGCACAGATAAAGAGTGGGGGGAATTATTGATAGTGTTTACAGCTAGACGAGTGTTTCTTGTGAAAGTTTGGCGAGGGGGGACCATAGATTGAAGCTCAGTCGAACACTTTCCATGAAAATAACAATACATCAGAGACAAACTCGCAACATCTCTTCTGTGAGATAGAGTTTGCAAGGAGGAGAAAAGGACATCTCCTACGAGGCTACGAAGTCTATTTTGAACTCTATCAAGGCAGGACAAGTCCTTTCTAGCAGCTCCTGCCCAGATGTGGCAACAGTATTCCATCCTTGGACGTACCTGGCTCTTATATAGATAGAGAATAGCATCAGCAGTGAGATATTTACCGGATCGATAGAAAGATGCCACCATTTTTCCAGCGGCCTTGGCAACAGATTTGATGTACGTGTTCCATTTAAGATCAGGAGTAATGGTTAAGCCCAGAAGCTTATCAAAACTTGAGGCCTCCTGAAGACGAGGGCCATTCATTTCAATTGATGCCAGATGTGGATCAGAATGTTTATGATGTAAAGAGAGAAGCTTGGTTTTAGATGCATTAAAAGTAACCAGCCACTCCTTTCCCCATTGTACTACATGCTCAAGATCAGAGGAGAGAGAATTGGAGAGAACTTGGTCGTTTACTGTCTTAGATGTGGTACCATAAATGGTAGTGTCGTCAGCATAAATGTCTACAAATGATGTAAGGATGTGATTTGGAAGATCATTAATGTAGTTCAGGAAAAGAGTTGGGCCCAGGATGGACCCCTGAGGGACACCGGCATTAATACTGTGAGCTTCTGATTTTTGCCCCTCAACTACTACTCTTATGAACCTATCAGAAAGAAATGATTTAATAATTGAGAAGACTTTTCCAGCAATACCATAGCTAGCGATCTTATGAAGTAAACCTTTATGCCATACCCTATCAAAGGCTTTAGATATGTCAAGAGCAATTGCCCTGGAAAGATTGCCACCGTCGAGAGATTTGCTAATCCTATGCGATATAACTGTAAGCACATCTGCTGTAGATCTAGCAGAACGGAAACCATATTGAGTGTCACTAAGAAGGTTATTTTTGTTGAGATGGTTGATTACTTCTGTATTTAACATAGATTCTAGCAACTTACTCATGATGCACAGGAGACTTATTGGCCTGTACTGAGAGGAGGATGAGCGATCACCTGAATTCTTAAATACAGGGCATACTGATGAAATTTTCCAGGGTGATGGGAAACTATTCTCCTTAAGACAACGTTTAAACAGTTTTGTAAGTATGGGCGCTAGTTCAGGTTGAAGTTTTTTGAGTACTATAATTGGAATACCGTCAGGGCCAGTTGCTTTACTGGAATCAAGGTTTTTGATTAGCTTGGCAACATCACATACAGATATACGTATATCACATAGTGTTTTCTGATACAGGAGGAAATATTGTAGTTTTTATTGTTTTATGTAGTTTTTATTGTTTTATGTAGGTTTTATTGTTTTATGTAGTTTTTATTGTTTTTAGGTAGTTTTTATTGCTTTTATGTAGTTTTTATTGCTTTTATGTAGTTTTTCTATTTGATCCATTTTAACATAATTTTACTAAGTGAAGATACTATTTTGTGGCAAGACTTATTTTTAATTCATCATATGAAATATAATTTTGATTAATTAGGAAATATAAGCTAGCTGCTTGTGTCCCAGTGTTGCCTGGTAAAGTAGATTAACTGAAGGAATACCATACATCACATTAAACTATCCATCTTGAACACAATGTTAAAAGCAGATCACCAGAATTTTTTTTATAAATGTTATGTGTTATTAGTAATAGTAGTTTCACAAATAACATGGTTGATAAATCAAAAAAATCAAGTTGTGAATGCGATCTGAGTTGTTCGTTAATGCAATTTAGTATTCTGAAGTGTAATTTTATGTATTATGAATGTGTGGACGACACTGCTGAAATACAATCATTCCGATATTCTATTATTCTCTGATTCAGGAACAGAGGCAGAATGTAATTGAAAGTCTAGAAGCGTTTGTAACTTATGTTTAAAATCTATCATAATATATACGAAACTAAATTTTTTAGTTAGTTAAAAATGGGCAAAAGTTATGGACCTTGACTTAGAATGAGTGCTTTATGCATAATTGATAGTTGACTAGGGTTAAATGTGTGCTCATTTTTGCATTAAATACTAATCCTTATTAATCTCTAACTGTGCATAGAACGGATACCATAATACTTAGTTCGCTGCACCTTATCATAACAAAGTTCCATGCAAAATTTCAACCAGATCGACTCAGTAGTTTCCAAGAAAAAGTGAAATTGAGAGACAAGCAGACAGACAGACAGACAGACAGACAGACAGACAGACAAAGAGAATTATATATTATCTTTTTATTGGAATCCTTTGAGAATCTTGAAGAAGGCCAGAGGAATAATTGACCGAAACGTGGTAAAACAACAGCAAAGATGATGATAATAGTCCGCAAATCTTATATATAAAAGGCTATATGTCTGTCTGTCTTCATATTTTCAAACTCTATTTCTTCTGAAGCTAAAAATCGTAGAGCGGCGCTAGGGAGCTTAAATGATTAGACTTTTTATGGACCATTCTTTTACGGGTCTTTAGCCAGTTAAAATAATTTCTAATGGGTCAAAAGTGGGTCAAAATTGAAAAAAATCGTGATACACTTTTTACATTCATCATAGTTTATTTTTGATTTTTAATTTTTAATCAGTTCATATGCGCGTCACCATCTTTGAATGTTACAGTTTTGCTTCCAGTTTCAATTCTAGCTGATGGCACTTAAATACTTTCTTTTACTTTTGAAATCACGACTCTATAATAATATATAGGAAATCTGGACGAATTAAATATCATATTTAAGCGTATTTTACAACCGCTAGTAAATAAATACAAATAGACAAAGAGAAATATAATATAGATTGGATGAGGATACGATTTTTAAATTTAAAATGTAGTTTAGATATTTTTTATTCTTTTTAAGAACTTTAATCGCCATATTTAGAAAAAAAGCATTAATTTTTTTTATTGCCTTTTCCTTTTCACTCTTCAGAAAATGAAAACATAAAAATACTTCCGCCGAGTTAAAGTGCACTTGAGCCAAACGTTTTAAAGAGTTTAATGCAATGTTACTATTTATTTATTTTTTTATAGTCGAATATGGATGTTTGGATTTCATGTTGGTAGGTGCAATTTTCATAATGCTGGTATATGTATTTGCGTTTACATTGGTATATGTATTATCTGTTTATATTGGTAAGTGTGATTGTTGAATTTATAACGTCTGCATATATGAATATAAACATAAAAAGACTGTTTTGGTTAAGCAAGAAGAATTTCTGATGAGATATGTCAAAAAGAGAAAGGAAGAGAAAAGACATGTTTTTAAATCGTTTTTTGTTTTGTCGACCAACTATGAAAAGTAATTCTCATTGCATTACCCCACGAAAGGTCAAGGATCAAATAAAGGATTAAAAAATAACAAGGAAGATTAAGTCTGGACAGTATAGGGAAATGCGTGCAGAGCAGGAGACTTTATTGGTATGGTTACATTTTTAGATAATAAAATATATTTAATGAAGAACACAGCACGAAATGAACAGCAAAACTTCTTTTCAACAATAATAATGAAAAAGGGAATTTATTTCACAGCTGGAAGTTGAAGGTATTACTTTGGTAGAGGAAAAAGGGATAGTAGTTCTTTTTTAGGTCTGTGTCGGTCAGTCGGTATATTCTCTGTGTCGTTCTCAGTTGATAGCAGTTGTCTCCAGGTGGAGACCGTCGATGCTAGGTAGAGGTGTCCGGTGGACAGGGGAAAGGAGAGGAGAGGTGTTGCTTGACTGTAGTTCCAGAAGGTAGTTTTTTAGGGGACTAATGAATCAATGTACCCCGTTAGCTGATTGGCCAGTGATAAGCAGCGACTTGAGAGAAAGAGAGATAAAAACATAAATGTTAGTTTGCAAGTAAATTTCTAAAAATCGTCCGTCCAATGCATGGCATTATGTTAAACTGATGTTAAACCGACTTATACTACTACTGCTACTACTACTACTACTACTACTACTACTACTACTACTACTTTCGCATTCACTTTTTAAATTCTTTTATTTAAACCAACCCATGCAGAAAACGAGTCAAAATGGGGCCTGCTCTGACCTGCTCTCTGCACAGATTTCCATCATGTAAATAATGGTTGTTTGCAGGAAAGAAGAAACGCCGGTGAATCTCATGTTAGATTTAAACCGTTGCAGATCGCGAGAGCTGACTCATTTCCACAGGTGAAAAAAAAAATACCTTCATTGAAATGCGGTTCGTCTTTGTCGTCATTGTCGCTTGTAATCCTGTTTCAAATGACTCACAATGTGATCGTTTACCTCAACAGATTGGGTTTAAAACTTTTCATTTTTTTCTTTCTTTTCTTTTTTTTATAGGGAAACATATTTGAGCTACTTATGTATGACGTATTATGTTAACCCTGCAAAAACTCACCTTTTATATCAAGGGTGCTTCATGCCAAATTTGATGAAATTCGGCCAATAGGTTTTGAATGCATGTGATTATTATTATTGCTTTTTTTTATTTCTGCTAAGAAGTTTTTTTTGTTTTTTGTTTTATTAATCTCTTTCCTACGGCAGCAAAATTAGACATTGTGAAATTTGAAAAGCCAGCGTCCTGGAGGAAGAGCATTTTGGCTGAATAAAAATTACTTGGGTAGTTCTGTTGTCATTCTCTGGTAGGGGCAGTAATTTACTTCCTTCCCACCACAGGAAGATATGACACAAGGTCAGAAGGTCAGGGAGAGTCATGCCAGCGCCCATGAAGAAGAAGCACTTTAACCTAGCAAATGTCCTAGTCTGGACAGCCCTGTCAGCATTTCCCAATGAGGATACTGCAGGCAATAAGTAATGAACTTACCTCTTCCAAAAACTGAGAAGCAAGGTATGGAAGGGTGGACCTCCTCGATACCATACAGGCGAATACCTCTGTTTCATAGGTAAAATACCAGTAAACTAGCCCAGACCTTGTCGGGCTGATTGTTAAGAATGAATTCTCGATTGGGATTTCTACCCAAGACTTCCTATAACAGAAACAGCAAGGAGACACACCCTCTTATTGAAAAATAGTGAACGAAAGGGCACCTCAGGCGATTAGTAATAGACTAACCCTTTCTTAGAGGACGAGAAGGCAAAGCCTGGGATAGATCTTCACAGGACCATACCTGATGCTGATAAAAAACAAACCATTCTAAAAAATGGCATAGATTTTTGTATGTAGGTTTCAGGTTAAGTTTTCAGTTGAGTTTATTTGTTTGTTCAAGTACAGCCTAGCAGGTGCTTGTCCAGAATTCCCCCTACATTGAGAAACAAAAATAAAAAAATTGTTATGGTCTACGCGTCTTTGACAGAAAATATTATAATCCAAAAACCATGTGAATTAATCCAGTAGTTTGATTTTTAAATAAGAATATAAAATTTTATGATAAATTAAAGAATCACTATCTTGTTTGCAATTTAAAAAAAAAAACAAAAAAAATTAAGCGAAATAACTCATCATAATTCAAACTTGCGAGATTTATGTTGTTGTCTTACCACAGTATTCAGAAGAATGATAAACCTTGATTTATAAAAATATAACAACAGCTTTATTGCGAGTTTTGGTGATGGGAGACGATGAGTCCAATTGGGGAAGAGGATGATGGGCTAGTAGGAGGAAGACGCCTCTGCCCGTTAAAACAAAACTAACCTCAACTTAATTGTAATTGCCTGTGACCTTTGACATCTGAATTCTCTCTGTTTTGACAGTCGATTCCTTAATTTTCCAAATTATCTTTCAGAATTTCAATTTTTATTTAACATTCACTTGTCATCAGCGGCATTCTCCATTGCTTTTCCAAATGGCCTTTCGAAATTTCAATTATTATTTCTGTTCCTTGGTTGTTCAAAAACACATAGAAATTCCCATTAATTGCTTAAAAATTATTTTCTTATTTAAAAATAAAATTACTTGATCGATTTACATCATTTTTGGAACATGATGTTTTCATTTCATCACGGATATGCACACTATATAGATTTTTCTTTATTTTTGTTTTTTAAAATAGGGTGAGTTATGGATAAGAATTGTCTAGCATTCACATCGTTTGACCAATCATCACTAAACTTGGTCAAAATATCGATCATGATCTAATCTAGATCTGATTTAGTTTGGGAATTTGTAGGTCAAAAGTTAAGGTCACAGAAAAGGCGATAATCGCACTTTGAAATATTATTTCAGTTCTGTTCATCATAGACTCACTTCTTGGCTCTTATTGTAGCCAATGAAGTCTCGCATCTTATATGATAAACTTTTATTATTAATCTTTAACCTTATAGATCTGACGCTCTTTGCTAGCAGTAATCTCCATGCAATATTTCAGCCTGATTCAGATAAACGCAGAGTAAGGAAGCAAAATTTACAATGAACATTAATGTGTTATTTCTCAGCATCCACTGAGTCAATTGTTTTGAAACCTTACATAAACTGATGTCATAATCATATTTAACATTATCATCCTCATCTTTTTGGAAACTTCTGCACATATGAGTAATCAAAAAAGCAAACGTAAAAGAGTCTGTGATTTGCTGAGTACACTCATTACACCAAAAGAGTTCCACAATATTTTGTTTATAATGTAAAGAATATATAATGCACTGAATACAATGATTATAAGCATTACTATTACGAAAAATCAACAAAAAAGTGTACCAAAGCTTTTACTGAGGCTCTCAAACAACACAAATTCTAAACGATCCAAACAAATCCATGAAAAGGTGACAGTTTAACTTGTGGTAGACAACAAAATCATTAGAAATGCATTAAAATACAATTTGAATTATAAAACCTGATACAAGAACACAAAAATATTTGTTGACAAAACCTATGAAGGAAAATAGATTGGGAAAATGCAATAATATTATTGCATGGTTCAAGAAATATTCTTCATTGTAACGATATTTTCATATGAAAAGATTTTCACTGTCGATGTTATTCTGAACTGCAGAAATGACTAATTTATTGCAAAATCGACAGTTGACATTAAGAAGATGTTCAATACAAAATTCTTGCTCAAATTATGGCTTTTCGTGTTGTCGCTTCTGATGGGAAAGAAGGTCCTATAAAATTCTGCAAATCTGATGAAAAGATCAATGGTAATACTTACCATAAGAGTCTGAGATGCAAAATATTGCCATGACAAAGAAAACTCTCCAAATGGCAACTGTGTGTGGACACAAGATGGTACTCCAGCCAACACAGCTAGATAAATACAAGATTTATGCAAATCCAACTTAAGCAATTTCGGTGAATACTTACGCAAGTTTCAGGAATGAAGTTATTGAAAATGGAAGAGGACACATGGAATACAAATATAACAGAGCGCAGATGCATGTATGGCAGCTGTATGCAAATGACCAAGCCGTGTGCAAGATGATGTCATGGCAAGGCAAAAGGCAAAACATGTGCACAGACCGATGATCATGTTAGAGAGGCAAGAGAGAGAGAGAGAGAGAGAGAGAGAGAGAGAGAGAGAGAGAGAGAGAGAGAGTGACAGAGACAGAGACAGAGAGAGAGAGATGTCTTACACTGTTTAGTGCTCTCTCTCTCTTAGCTGTCCTTTTATCCTCTTTGATCATTCATGACTATTTTGTGTGAAATCAGCCAGGGTTGATGCCTTCTTGGTGGGGCACAATTTATGAGATTTCTCGCAGTTTCAATTCCCTTGGTTTCATGTGGTGTGCCTTCCATCTTTTTGTTTTATTTCTGTTATAGTTACCATAAAACGGTTTATTCATTGCCAATGATCAGTGATATTCTCTGAAATCTGAGTGACAACAAGTCTCTCCAGACTTCCAGCACTATCTGCCTCTCTCAATAACCATTGCAAACAATTTGTTATGTCGCAACGGCTGTTTGTTTTTGATTTCTTGCTGGCAATGATTATTGGACTTCTCTGGAATGTGAGTGGTAATATTCCTCCCCAAGGTTCTAGTGCTCTCTACACTCTTTTAATAGAAGTCTGATTGGTGCTCTCTTTCCTCAGTCTTTAAATTGTCCTCAACCTTTTATTATTACTTACTCACTGGCTTTCATATGTTATTGGTGCTTGCTCACTACTAATAATAAATGGTCTCCTCTGGAATCTGAGTGACAACAAATCACCCCAGACTCCAGCATTCATGTCTCATTCGATAACTGTCACAAATCATTTTTACTCATCGCAACAACCGTTTACCACAGATTTCTTTTTGGCATCAACCGTTTGCCTTCTCTGAAATTTCAGTGCTAATAAGCTACATGAAGCTTCGAGTATTCTGTACATCCCTTGAGTAGAGGTCCGGTTGGTGCTCTCTCTCTCTCTCCTCAGTCTTTTCATACTCTTTGATCTTCTTCAACCATTCTTAATGCATATTTTGGAGAGAGTGGGAGTCAGATTATTTAATTTTTGTATTATTATTATTTTACTCACTAGGAGTTCTGTAGAGGACTAGGATATATAAATCCTAATCCCGTTACAAAAGAAAATAATGAAACGAATGGAATGAAGGAAACAAAAACTCAATTGCTGGATAAGATAAACGTCGTTTATTTACTGTTGAAAGAATGAATGTTTTAGATATGACATGTATTCATGTCTATGCGGGTGTAACCATCGTTTGTTGCGGGATTGGTGGTGTAGAAGGAAAAAGGAAATGTGTGTTCATCTCACGTTCGGGTCACTATCGTTTGTTCGCGCGTGGGAAGAGAAGTGAGTGATGTAGTGGAAAATGAGATTGATAGTCCAGCGTGTAGACAAAGAAAAGGATAGAGGGTTGACATCAGTTAAACTGTGCGCCATGTTAGCCGTCAGCTACGCGGTGGTGTTCTCTGGCACAAGTAGTAGATAGAGAGAGAAAGAGTGAGAATGTCAATCCAGTTCATGGAGAGAGAAAGCATATAAAGTGTGCATACTGTCTGTTAGTTCATGCCCCATACATAGTAGCAGGGGACGTGATGTGCGTGGGCGCCCCGACAGGGGGGCGAATGGTCCGACGACCGCTCAGCTCGAGAGCTAAGTCGAAAAGGGCTGGAAACAGCTTGTCTCTTGCTTTTATAATTGTTTCCGGTGGTCTTTTGCGCATGTGTGGATTTCCTTTGAAAGGGAAGTGACGTTGTCCTTGTGTGCGTACATGTGCGCACGTTAGCATGTGTGTGTATATACGTGAATGTGAGTGTATATACGCGAACGTGAATATATGTATATGTGTGGACGTGGGCGCCTATGTTTGTGTGCGCGTATGTATATGACAAGTAATATAGCTTAAAATGTGAACGCGTGTTTTTGTGTGAGACTAGAAAAGGCTCACGCAGTTCTCACACAGATAATCATCAGTGATTTCCTACTGTTAACAACCGGTGGTGTTCTCTGAAGTCTAGATGACAACATCTCCCCAGTGATCTCTATCTCTAATATTATATAAAAGGAGCTGTGTGTGTGTGTGTGTGTGTGTGTGTGTGTGTGTGTGTGTGTGAGTTCATTCTCTATGGACTTGAAAACGGCTGGGTTGATTTTTATGAAATTTCACACAAAGGTACTTTATGTGCCTGCCACTATTCTTAGATAGGCTTTGTATTAGAATGTCTTCGATAAATATCGATGAATTGATAATCAAAAAAATCCGATGAAAGAAGGAACAGGCGATTTTGACTAAAGTTAACACCTTTCACAGCCTAACATCACAAGTGCTTTTGATAAGTTTTATTACCACACAAGCAGAAAGGCCCGACATATAAAATCAACAAGTGGTTCATTAATACAACAGGGTACGTTCAAAATGAATGTTTCTATTTAAAGCACAACTGATACATGATACTTGACTTTTTCATTTTAAACTTAAATTCAAGCCATTATCATCGCACAAATAGTAAGGCCAGGCATATAAAATCAACAGTGGGTTCTTTGATATGACAGGAGCACGTTTGAAATGAATGCTTCTGTTTAGAGCACAACTGAATAATGATACTTGATCTTTGCATTTTAAACTGTAATTCAAGCGATTATAATAGATATATTTTATAAACATATATTATTTTATAAATATATAATACTAGCGGGGGTACCCGGCGTTGCCCGAGTGTTTGTTTCCGGGACGGGGGGGGGAGTTTTAAAAAATGTTATGGTAGGTAAGTAGGAAGGATCAAACCCGGAGTCATGAGTAAAAGTAGGAAAATAAAGTGTGAAAAAAAAACAAAAAAAAAACATCTGCAACGTTAACAGTTCGGCCACCAATAAAAGTCCATTCCAGTTGTTTAGGGAAAAAAAAAAAAAAAAAAAACGACTACGGTAGGTCGGCGCGAACGTGAAAATATAATGTGAATTGTCCAGCACGCTAACCACTACTCCACAGAGCACTGCAGCTTAGTTTAGTGATTTTAAATAACTTCACATGAAAGAACTACGAAGCCAAACCGGTGTTCTCTTCTCAACTGTTCCTTGTGAACGATCCCCAAACGGTGTTAAGTGGTGGCAGGGGGAGGAGGAATTTATTAGAGAGAAAATATTTTACCACTTCCATTGATCTTAACCGATTTTGGCCGTGACTTCTCAGCAGAAAAAGTATAGAAATCTAAGATTATCGAGAAATTTGAGAAATAATAAGCCTATAACACACCTCAGATATTGTTCTGCCGTTTGTGCATATTATATTTGCATGAAATATCTTGATTTTTAATCCTATTAATGTCAAAATCAGACGGGAAAAATGAGTTCATTTTATTTATATAGAGATATATAAGCCATTATGATAGATAATTTTATAAAATAAACAGTAGGTTCTCTACAGTGCAATGTAGACTACAATGTATTGTGAACTAAGTCACTGTGGAGGGGTATGTTAAGCTTTCCCCGGGTGCACCAAGATGGGTTCCCAACTAGAGCAGGCAACCAATCGATTTGTTTGAAAAATGTGCGATTTCACCAGTTTTGATGACAATAAAAATATGGGAGTGTGAAGCATTTGTTGATCATCATTCAATCCCGGACAAGTTCGGGTCTCCCTAACAGTCTACTCTATAGATGAGATTACAGAACAGTCTTTCTTGATGTGAAAATCAGAGACACCATTCTTACTATGTTGTGGATTCGTTCTCGACACAGGTCAACAGAGGTGGGTCATTGTGATTGATGATGGACTTTCTTCTGTCATGCTAAGATATGGTTCTGAGTTGTCTTAGGAGGTCCACCCTCCCAGGCCTTGCCTCCTATTTTTTAGAGTGAAATGCATGAGGCTTCCTGATTGGGGAATGCTGACGAGGTTGCCCAGGTATTTTTTACAGAATGCTTCTCCTTACGTTCTGAACCTTTTTTTTTTTATGTACGCCTTCTATGTATCACATCTTCCTTCAGTAGAAAGGAAGTAAACAATGAGTCTTTTTGCAATACACTATTCTGTCCTTCTCTCAATACACACTCTTGTAAATATATCACTATGTTGTCTTGTTTATTTATTGACCCTTCAAGGTCACAATGTTAGTATCACACCATACTAGGTGATGCTGATGCTAATGTGTGTGCGTACTTGGAGGGTGAAGGCAGATTATCAAATTTCTGGCAGATTTGTGTAATTTTCTTTCTATTGTAATGTGATCGACTCGAAGGAGCAATTTGCTCCCCATTGGGGAGGTTGAGACCTCCTGGGACCTAAGAAAGACCGGATAAATATGCTAAAATTGTTAAATTAATCCCAGACAACAACGGATATCGAAAGACTTGAATTAGAAGATATAGATATATATTTTGTTTTATTGTCAAAGCTAGAGATATATTTGTTATTTGAAAAATAGACGACAGGAAATGTTAGAATAATGATGATTACATTCGTCTGGCCTGAGGAGCACTGGGCCAGGTGTTCTCAGTTTTAGGCAAGGAAAATTAACAGGCGATAACCCCGGAGGTCATGAGAACAGATATCATTTTTGGTCCCAGATTAAAAAACTGGTGATATTGGTGAAGTGCAAACACGCAATTTAGGTCTGGGAATCCCCGGACACGTAGCGTGCTCTGATTGGTTGGGGAGATCATCTACCCCACACCTCACCTTATTATATAAACCAAGCGCCAAAGTTTTCTAACCAGATTTCAGGTTGGAGACAGAGATTTGCATGGAATTTTGAGATAATAACATCGCTCCCAATGCCTGACCACCCCCTCTCCATTCCGTCTGAGTGCCTTCTCCAAAGAAGAGAGATTGTGAATTTGAAAACGTGCTAAGAACTGACTTTAAGAATGTGCTAAGAACTGAATCTGTACATATATGTAAAAAGTCTGTAATTTTTGTGAAATTAATTTTTAGTAGAATAGAATTTTATTGTTTGTCTTCTCTTTCTGGTGAATGCAGCTTCGTCTTTGCGCTTCCAGAGAATTTTACGAGGCGTTCCGGGTTTAATGTGATAAGCCTTTCGGAGAACTAGACATCACGAGCCAAAGTACAAAGACGATCAGGGGTCAGTTGTTGACCTCACCACAAGAGGCGTGTCACAGATTGGTTGCCGTGACCTATGATATTGACCTTAAAGGTGAAATTGACTTAACATATCTTATTTTTGTTACCACAGAAGAAAAGGAAATTTCACAACAAACTCAGAGAAATCTGTGACACACTTCTCTGTTGACCTCACCACGAGAGGCGTGTCACAGATTTCTCTGAATTCGTTGTGAAAGCTGAAGGAATGGAACTACCCAACTAAGAAAAGATGAAGACACTAGAGGAACAAGATACCTACAAATATTTGTGAGTTCTGGAAGCAGATATGATTAAAACAATAGAAACGAAAGAAAAATTGAAAAAGAATACCTAAGAAGAACAAGAAAACTCCTAGAAACTAAATTATATAGTAGGAACCTGATAAAAGGTATAAACATATGGACAGTATCACTAGTAAGATATTCTGGACCGTTCATAGCTTGGACAAAAAAAAAAACTGAGACATCTCTACCAGAAAACCTGGAAATTTATGACCATGCACAGTGTATTACACCCAAAGGATGATGCTTACCGACTCTATTCGAAAAGGAAAGATGTAGGAAGAGAACTGATTAGTATAGAAGACAAAAAAAATGACTTAGAAAAATACATGATGCAGAACACAGAAAACTAATCACTACAGCAAGAGACACTGTAAAATTGAACAAAATAGAGAACAGAGAGGCAAGGGATAAGATGAGAAAAGAAAAATGTAAAAAAAAAATAAACAGCTGCACGAACGATTTGTAAGGATGACAAAAGACAAAACTAATGAAAACACTTAGATATCGTTACAAAAGGACACCTAAACAGAAAAACTAAATTGCTAATAACAGCCACACAAGATAACACGATTCAGTATATCAAAGCAAAGGTTACAAGATTTAAGAAACAGCAAGTGCAGACTCTGTGAACAAAGGGACGAAACAATAAACCACATAATAAATGAATACAACAGACTTGCCCCCCCCAAATACAAGAATAGACATGACTAGGTGGGGAAGGCAGTACACTGGGAATTATGCAAACACCTGAATCTTGAACACCCAGATAAATAGTACAAGCACAAACCAGGAGCAGTTCTTGAAAGCAGAAACAATCACTATGGACATACAAACAGATAAACTCATCCAAACAAGGAAACTAGATGTAATAATAATTAACAAGAAGTAAAACTCCTGCCAGATTGTAGATTTTGCCGTTCCAGCAGATGATAGGAGATGGAGAAGCGAAGCAAATATACAGAACTGGCCAGAGAGCTGAAAGCGATATTGAAGATGGAGAAAGTTAAGGTAACACCAATAATCTTAGGAGCACCAGGAACAATCCCGAAAAACATTGAAAAAAGAATGAGAAAAATTGGAATCAGTGGGATAGCTGAGAAGGTACAACGGATGGATGAAAACAACTAAAATCTTAAGGAAAACTCTTGAATGCAGAGATATGAGCTACAAATGCTGGTTGCATGGAAACTGCAATTGAAAGTGAAACAGAAAGAGGAAAATCACATGGAACCAAGAAAACTGAAACTGTATAATCGTAAATTACCTGTCTCCCACCAAAAAAATCAACTGGCACCACATCAAATAGTAGAGAAAGGATGAGGAGGATAGAAAGACCAAGGAGGGAAAGTACTAACCAGACCTCCATTGAATGAGTGCAAAAAGAACTGGGACTTTTGGGAGGCTTATTCCAGTGACAACCAATGGTCATTGCCAGCGATAAGTCAATGGCAAGCGGCTGTTGCGATGATGCAAATTCATTTATAAATTATAATTTTATAAAAATATATAAATTATAATTTAGTTATCGAAACAGGTGGAAAGTACTGGAAATTTGGGGAGACTTGTTGTCTCCAGGAAACAGCATCGGTTGTTGTCAGTGAGCAATCTCTGATGACGATCTGTGTGAGAACGCCTAGTGAGTACAAATAATAATAATAATAATAATAATAATAATAATAATAATAATAATAATAATAATAGCACATTTTTTATGTTAAAAAAGTGTCTTTCTTTAAAAAAGTGATTACATGTACCAATGGTCAAGGGGAGATAACTCTCAATTACTCGTGAATCAAAACGGTTAAGTCATCCTTTCTCTTCAGAGCACGAAGGGAATTTCAAAGGCAAGAAGTCAGAGAAAAGAAGCCATAAGAATAGAAAATCTTTCAATATCTAGAAACTTCTACAATGACGCTGTAAGATTTAGTAGTCAGGTGAGATGGAGGTATTTTCCTCTAGAGTAAGCGCGAGTGAAATAAGTTAATTGAAACACATTCAGTTGAAGTATTTATAAAACAACCACAGGTATGTGACAGAGATTAGGGCTTAGCAGACAGCGCAGAACCTTAAATAATCAATTTCACACATCGTTTCCAATCCTTTGCCCATTGACACTTGACAACCTCATAATCCCTTATCCTCGAGTGGCCTTTCAGACTTGATAGGAAATTACTCACTAGTAAAGAAAAAATGTCACTGACTTGTGTGAGAACTTTTAGTAAATAATAATAACACTATACAAACCACGTCACTAATGAAAAGAGCCAGAATCTTAAGAAAAATCCTAGAGCGCGGAAACCAGCTTATATAATCTGATAATAATTACCGATAAGGGGAAATAAAAAAAGGGAATAAAGACACCTTGAGGAGGCTTGTTGTCATTCAAACTCCAAAGATGACCGACAATACTTGCCAATGAGAAATCGAAAGCTATTGTGGTAATGCAAAATTATTTGCAGCACTTATTGAAAGAGACATAAAATGCTGGAAATCTAGGGAAACTTTAGACTCTAGTCTCACTTGTTGTTGCCAGTGAGCAATCATCAATGATGACTTTGTGTGAGTCATAATAATAAAAATAATGATAATAAATAATAATAATAAAAATAATGATAATAAATAATAATAATAAAAATAATGATAATAAAGAATAATAATGGTACTTATGCAGTGTAAGGATTGTGCTATTGTCGGATTTTCTGAGCAGTTTGCGTAAAATACCGACAGATGCCAAAAAGATGAGCCAATTAAATTGTAGCAGACAATATCATTTAAGAAAATATTTATTTGCTATCATTAGTTTATTATATATACATATATATATATATATATATATATATATATATATATATATATATATATATATATATATATATATATATATATCAGGTTGATAAGAAAGTTCTTGCGGTTTTAACTTTTAAATTGACATGAACATATCTTGGTTCAAACAAAAAATTATTAATAAAAATAAGCACCATCAGAATTAACACACTTTTACCAACACAAAACAAGTGTATTTATGCCAGTCATGTAAAAATATTGGATTCTGGTAACGATGAAGTCTCTGAAGGCATTTTTGATATTGCTTAGGTTTTTGAAGCATTTCTCACGCAGCAAGTTGTTGAGATGTTTGAAAAAGTGGTAGTCGGTAGATGTAGAGAGTATGGCAGATGAAGCAGAGTTTTTCAGCCCAATTTGTTCAACTTCTGCAGGCTCAGTTTAACAAAATGCAGTCGGGCATTGTTGTGGAGGAGAATTGGGCTTTTTCTGTTGACTAATGCTGAGTGTTGTTGTCAAAGTTTCTGATGCATTTCATCCATTTGTTGACAGTACTTCACCGCCATAATGGTTTCACCTGCATTCAAAAAACTGTAGATGATGAGACCAGTCGCAGACCATAAAACAACCAGCATGACCTTCTTTTGGTGCAACTCTGGCTTCAGGAAGTGTCGTGGAGCTTCGTTGGCGTCTAACCACTGAGCTGAGCGTCACTGGTTGTCGTAAAGAATCCACTTTTCATCGCAAGTCACAACCCGGTCGAGAAACAGGTCGTTCTTGTTGCGTAAAAGGCGTTTCTTTTGGTTGTCATTTAATTCATGAGGCACTCATTTACCAAGTTTTTTGTCTTTCTAATCTCTCTCAGGTTTTTGGAAATCATTCTATACATTACGTCTGATTCAGAAGCAAGTTATCGAACAGTTGTGCATAGATTCGCTTCATTGTCAACATCCGATGACTAACCACTACACTCATCATTCTCAAGATTCTCAGTGCCGCCACAAAATTTTTTAAACCACCATTGTGCTATGCATTCAGTAGTAGTTCCTGGAGTAAACACTGTGTTGATATTGTGAGTTGTTTCAGCAGCTTTTCGGCCTAGCTTGAATTGAAATAAGAAAATTGTGCAAATTTGCTTTTTTCCCTTTTGTATTCAACGTTTTGAAAAGAAAATGTAATTGTTTTAAAACGATTGTAATTTAAACAATTAGATAGAGCGAAAAATTCTTTTTAGAATGATATATAAAGTAAAGGTATTATAACGAAAATTTATTTGAAAATATTAGGTTGGTGCAAAAATAATGTCGTTTTTTGACGTTCAACAACTTTTTATATAATAAAAAACGGCATTATTGTTGCACCAACCTAATATATCATTTGAAATGAAAATTAAAAGAACTTTCTTCTCAACCTAATATTTATCTTGATTTGAACAAAATCATAAAAAAGAAATAAATCATATCAAAATTAAAAAAAAGTTTTGCTTGTAATTCAAAAGATAAATATTTATTCATAGAATGAGTTTTTTTTTATTTGAATTTTAATTTTCTATAAGTTTACGTAATAATTGTCCAGTAATTAGTGATTGCATTGTCTTCGTACAGCAAAAAAGAATATTGTTTTAATTTTTCAATTTTGAACTATCTTCATAATAACAGAAATATATTTCTCATTAAAAAATAATGGTTAGCATTTGTGTAAAAAAAAATGGAACTTTTGCTCAGCACTTTTCAGCGTTTTACATAAACTGCCTGGAAATTTCAGACAATAACACAGTCCTCACGCTGTATGACTACTACTACTACTACTACTACTACTACTATAATATAATATAATATAAGCATAATTTTTATATTAAAATAACCCTTTTCCTTAAGTATAATGTGATTATATTTGTTAATGCTTAAGGGGAAGTAACTCTCAGTTCCTCGTAAAACAAAACTGTTGTGTCAATGTGTCAGTCTTTTCAGAGCAAGAATCAACAAAAATCATTAACTTAACGTTTTTCACCTTGATTCAAAAACTAATTTACTCTTTTTCACAAGGGAATCACCACTTATCAAGGCCCGAGGACCACTCGAGGATAAGGATTAATGAATGTACAGTGGTCAAGTGTAACATGTCAGTCATCGATAGTAGTAGAAATTTGATAAACTGGAATACTTAAGGGGATGGCTCATCAAAAATTTTTTACGTTGGACTTGAAGACCATAATATTGTAGTCAGCTGGAAAGCAGGAAAACGGAACAGAGTTCCACAGGCGTGCAGTTTTAAGAAAGAAACTTTGTTCATGGAATCTACGTTTAGATTTAGGCACAGATAAAGAGTAGAGAAAATTATTGAGAGTGTTTTCAACTAGACGAGTGAAATTTTCATAATCGATTGTAGAAAGGATCTCAAAATTATTCCCTTAAAATCAGTTAACTATTATGAGACAAGCAACTCGGAAGCCCCTGGGAACCGTGTGTGCATGCTCTCACTGGACACCCTTTAGCATACTAAAATGCATGGGCTCAGGAACGATACAAGGACAATACTGGAGTCATTGATTAGTGGCATCATAAGTTGCTTGTAGTCATTGTCGATACCATTCTTTGTGTTCATATTGGCACTACTGTTTTAGTCCGTGTCAGCATTATTGCTCAAGTTTGTATCAGTGTTGCTCTTGGGTACATGTCAGTGATCGTTCAAAGCTTGGGTACATGTCAGTGATCGTTCAAAGCTTGGGTACATGTCAGTGATCGTTCAAAGTCAAGAATTCTTTTGCATTTTTTTTTTTCATTGTTACTTGCCTCCACATGAGAACAAAGTTAGACACAAGCTATTTCAGCATTGTAGCCTTCAACCTGAAACTTATATTTCTGTTTCACGGCAGTGACATTTGCTTTTGTTGACAATGGCTCTTATTAGTGAATGGTGAATCTGGAGTCTTAAGTCTTTAGCTTTTTGATTTTCCAATTTATTTATTTGGTGAAATTTAACCTCTTTTAATTCTTTCTTATAGGATATGTCCAGATATTCGACTTTGATAGAAACATTTCCGAGTTTGACAAGATACACCTGAAGAAGGTCAGCGGTTAGATCAACCGAAACGTTGTTATAATAACACTCAAGATGAGAAGAATACTGAATGAATCCAAATAATACAAATAAAAAATTCAGAAACGTCATAACTATTTTTTTTGTTGATGTTTTTTTATTGAATGATAAAAATAGTTCTGTTTTACAATATTGTTTTATTTCCTCGATAAATATTTAGCATTTGTGTTTGAATGTTCTTTTCTTTAGAGAAATGGACTTGATTTTCAACAAATTGTAATCTTTTTCTTAATTGGAATTGAAAAGACAAATTGATTTGTCTTTCCTTCTATTTCTTTACAGGAACTTTACAGATACACCTGAAGAAGGTCAGAGGTTACATCAATCGAAACGTTAAAACAACACTCAAGATGAGAACAGTAATCTGATGAATTCAAATGACACAAATAACCAATCCTCATCTAAAAAATTCAGAAACGTCATAACTATTATTTGTTATTGTTTTTTAATTGAATGATACAAATACACAAAGTTAAAAGATACAAAAAATACTAAGGTTAAAAGATAAATAAATTCTACTGAAATTATAAAATGTTGATGTTTATCTCGCTATATTAATAAATTGATTAAGATTTTGTTTTGTGATTGCAACAAAGTAGTGATATGTTTATTATTTTAAATGATTATTTTAAATTTGCAAAGCGATAGTGAACCAGCAAAATGCAACTAATATATATATATATATATATATATATATATATATATATATATATATATATATATATATATATATATATATAGTCTCCCCTGCTAAACTTTCATAAAAAACACTCGACTACCTACAACCACTATATACAACTTCCCCCACTCTCTATCTGTGCCTAAATCTAAAATCAATTAAAGCTTCTTTCCCAGAACTGCCCGTCTGTGAAACACTGTTCCACTGACCTGCTTCTCAATTGAATACAACATGGTAGCCTTCAAATTCAATGTTTTTTTTTAAATTTTTTTAAATTACATTTTCACCCCAAATAAGGTACATTGCCACTTTGGTGTAGGGGGCTACTATCAGGGTCAGCAACTACTGGGGCACTATGTTGGGATTTGGGCAGCAAGATGTCGGTTCACGTTACACTTGAACTTCTGCATGTCAGTATAGTTGGGGAAGCAGGGACCTGGAATAAAATTCCAGAGTCTAGCGGTTCTGGGGAAGAAACTACTGGAGTAGAAAGATCTTTTACATCTAGGGATCTCTACTGTGTGGGAGTGGGATTTAGCTGCCTGTCGGGTTTGTCGAAGGTGTCTATGTCGTGAGGGCACAAGTGTCTGCAGTTCATCAGAGCATTCACCATTTAAATATTTGTAGAACAGGCAGAGGGATGCAACGTTTCGTCGATGGGACAGAGGCTGAAGCTTAGATGCCAGTTCAGGGCCTATCAGATTGGCGACTCTCTTTTGAACCTTGTCTAGGAGTGAGAGACTAGCAGCAGATGCATTAGCCCAAATGTGACAACAATACTTCATACATGGGCGAATGGTGGCCTTATAGAGGTACAGGATACTTTCAGGTGTCAGTAGTTTTCTAGCACGGTAGAGAGAGCCTACCTTTTTCGCAGCGGCCCTGGCAATGTTTTCAATATAATTGTTCCAACTCATGTTTCCTGTGAACGTTAGGCCAAGCAGTTTGAAAGATGTACTCTCAGACAGGGAGTCACTGGCCATTGCTATTGGTGGCAGAGAAGGTTCTTGTAATTATTGAAGGAAATCAGTTTAGTCTTGGCAGCATTGAATGTGACCATCCATTTATGTCCCCATTCCACTACAGATTGAGGTCATCCTCTAGTGTTTTTTCCATTTCTTTACTTATGTGTTCATTTGTTTTCCTGTCATGCCTGTTATAGAGTGTGGTGTCATCAACATATATACCCATCTCAGAGGCAGTTTTGTCGGGGAGGTCATTAATAAATATTAGGAACAATAGAGGTCCAAGGATAGACCCCTGAGGCACTCCCGCATTTATATCACACTGTTTAGATGTACAACCATCGAGGACAACCTGGATTTTTCTCTTATCTAAGAAGGATTTAATTATGTTAAGTATTCTACCAGTGATACCGTATGATTTAATTTTCCTGAGGAGACCCTCATGCCATACCCTGTCAAAAGCCTTAGATATATCTAGAGCTACCGCTTTGCTCTCCCCCGCTTTGTCCAGTGAATGGTATATACGTTCAGAGATTACAGTGAGGATGTCAGCTGTGGACCGGGCTTGTCTAAATCCATATTGTTTGTCAGTCAGAAGTTTAGCATCTGTAAGGTGCCGAACTAGAGCATGGTTAATTATGGTCTCAAATATTTTGACAAAAAGTGGGAGGAGGCTAATGGGACGATAATTTGATGGGTCAGTTCTTTTGCCAGAATTCTTGAATACTGGTACCAGAGAAGCAGTTTTTCAACAGCCCGGAAAGCATGATTCATTAAGGCATTTGTTGTAGAGTTTGAAGAGAACTGGAGCTACTTTGGCTGAGCACTTTTTTAATAGCACAGCCGGGATGAGATCAGGTCCACATGCTTTTGAAGTGTCAAGGTTTTTTATGATAGCGTGTATCTGAGCAGGGGTGATTTTTAGATCGTCTAGCATGGCGTCTGTCCGCAAAGGAAAGTCAGGCAGGAGGTGGTTGGAAGAGTCCAGTGTGGAGTTCGAGGCAAACCGGCTGGCAAGCATATTAGCCTTGTCGGTTGCTGAGCAAACAACCTTGTGATTGTTGGTTAGTGGAGGAATTGTTGATTGCCCATTATTTACTACACTGTTGTAGATTTTCCAGAAGTCACGATTTCCTAATTTTTGTGCTTCGATGTATTTTTTAGTGGTTTCAGTAAATTCTCTCTTAGCTGCCGCTATTTCTTTCTTAACATTACTTCTAGCTTCTATATACTTCTGTTTGTTTGAACAATGGCAGTTGCGCAAGTCGAAGTAAACCATTGGGTAGAGTGGGGCTTACTATAAAATTTCCGCATGGGAACATGTGCTTCAATTGCTGTTTTGAACCATTAAGTGGTCTCATTTGAGCACTGTTCAGCAGGAAGAGAAAAAATATTTCCCCATGGGGCATCTTTGATAAGATCTCTGATGGCTTCCCAGTCAGCCTTTTTAAAATATCTTATTGTTTTGAGCACTGGCTCTTCAGTTTTGGGTCTAGAATTTGGGGCGATTTCTACCATTATCACTGCATAGTCAGCATTCCCGAGTGGGCTGTCAGCATTTGTTGTACAATCCTCGGGAACTGTAGTCAGAAACAGATCTAGAAGTGATGCTTGTTGTTCTTGCTGGTCAGGGAAACGGGTTGGAAATGTAACCATTTGTGATAGGGAGTGAGATATAGCGAAACTATGTGTTGTGCTGCCCGCTGCATCTGTGTGAGTAGAGAACCCAAGCAGTTTTTGTGGTGAACATTAAAGTCATCAAATACATGTAGAGTCATAAACCCTTATCCTCGAATGGCCTTCGGACCTTGATAAACGATGACTCCGGAGTAAAAAAGAAAGTATATATATATATATATATATATAACTACTTAATTTACTCACATAAAATTAATATACGAAAGTATAGATTTATGCGTAAACTTTAAGTATTTACTTCAAAAGTGCTCAATACGTAGCTAGAGCTAGTTAGTAATTTATAAAATATATATGAGCGATTAAGCTACACTGAACATTCCGTGTTTCATCCACTCTAGGACTCTCCAGGCTTATGCACCTGAAGAGTCCTAGAGTGGATGAAACGCGGAATATTCAGTGTAGCTTAATCGCCCATATATATATATAGACATGACATAAAAGAATAGACACTAAGATAAATATTTTTCCTAAGATTAATATATGCTTATTTATATTTACAGATAAGAATAGTGCTTAAATAAATTAGAGTATCTCATTAAAATTGCATCTAGCAACATTGATGCATGCCATGAACTAAAGGAGCATGAGATCTATCAGAATTTCTGCGAGGACGAATCGTAGGTCAACGGGAAGGTGGTCTTAATCAATGCAAAATAGCAGGAAATCTTTCAATACCCCTTTCTACTGTTAGTAGAGTGATCGTATAATTCACAAGAGTGCATAAAACATCATCCAGGTCACCCCGGGTCCTCAGTCAGACCTAATGGTGTATAAAGCAAACATCAATTCTGCTAAATATGTTTCAATATTACATGAAGGAATCCTACTAATATTCTCAAGTGGTAAAATGAAGTCAACTCCCTATTTATAGAAGACAGAGCTCCTTGTCACTCTGCTAGGATGACACAACATTGGTTGAGCCAGAATCGGATTAACAAATTTTCATGGCCAGGTCAGTCTCCAGGTGAAAACGTTTGGGGCATATAAGACCAGAACCTTCATAAAAAAGATGAGGAAGCCATCTTCTAAGCCTGAACTTTTAATATTATTGCGTCAGACATGTTAAGAAATTCCTCAAGATGATATTCGTCAACTGATCAATGCCAGGCCTAGAAGGATTCTAGCATTAAAAAGCAGCAAAGGGAATGTCAATCTAGTATTAGTTATTAAATTTATGACTATTTTCTATTTTGTTCTATAAATTGCATATTTATTGAAATAAACTGTTTTTATGAATGTCTATTCTTTTCTGTCATGTCTGTGTATATTGGAAAAGTGAGATAGCTAAATATAGACACATTTTTTACATAATGAATTATAGTGCTCACTAAGCTTCAACCAGAACTTCCATACTTACAAAGCTGTTCAAGCATTGTCTTAAGGAGAATCGCTTCTCAGCATCCTGAAAAACTTCATCAGCATCTCTTGTTTTAAAAAGTTTAGTTGATCGCTCCTCTTCCTCTCAATACAGACCAATTAGTCTCCTGTGCATCATGAATAAGTTGCAGGAATCTGTGTTAAATAGAAAAATAGTCCACCACCTCAACAAAAATAACCTCCTCAGTAACATGCAATATGGTTTCCGTTCTGTTAGATCTACAGCATATGCGTTGACAGTTATATCTCATAGGATTAGTGAATCTCTCGATGGAGACTTCCTTTTTAGGGCAATTGCCCTTGACATATCAAAGGCCTTTGATAGGGTATAGCATAAAGGTCTGTTAGATCTACAGCATATGCGTTGACAGTTATATCTCATAGGATTAGTGAATCTCTCGATGGAGACTTCCTTTTTAGGGCAATTGCCCTTGACATATCAAAGGCCTTTGATAGGGTATAGCATAAAGGTCTACTCCATAAGATCTCCAGTTACAGTATAACTGGAAATGTCTTTTCAATTATTAAATCCTTTCTCTCTGATAGATTCATAAGAGTAGTGGTTGATGGGCAGAAATCAGAAGCTCACAGTATTAATGCTGGAGTCCCTCGGGGGTCTATCATGAACCCAACTCTCTTCATGATCTATATATATATATATATATATATATATATATATATATATATATACTGGGAGTTCAGCGCGGCTTTGCTCAGGCCCTATGTACTGTTCATAACTTGCCCTAGGTGTGAATACACTTTATGTAAGATTTCAAATGTTTAGACCAAAATTTGTCTGAGTAATTGCGCAGAGGACAATTTTTTTTTACTTTGACCCCAATTTTGGCCCCTTAACATTTATTATTTTGGTCTCAAATCAAAATACAAAGTTTTATCCATGTCCAAGTTACTTCCATCTAAAATTTCAAGTCTTTAGACACAAAATTAGCAGAGGAATTTGGTAGAATCTGTAAAGGTCAACTCTTTCAACTTTGATCTTTTGGCAGCAAAATTTTCGCCCCAAAACTGATTAAAATGCTTACCGCATGTCTGAATACCCGTTATGTATAAATTTCAAATGTTTAGACCAAAAATTGGCTGAGTATTTTGCTAGATACCACAAAGGTCAAATCTTTTGAACTTTGACCCCTTGGTAGCTCAAATGTTCGACCCAAACTGATTAAAAAGCTTGCCCTATTTCTGAATATCCTTTATGTAAGATTTCAAATGTTTAGACCAGAAATTGGCTGAGTAATTTGGTAGAGACCACAGAGGTCAATTTTTTTAACCTTTGACCTCAATTTTGACCCCCTTAACATTTATTTTTGGGGCTAAAATCAAGTTAAAAGTTTGATCCATGTCCAAGTACACTACATTTAAAATTTCAAGTGTTTAGACCCAAAATTGGCAGAGGAGTTTGATAGAGTTTTCAAAGGTCAAATCGTTGAACTTTGACTCCTTGACACTCAAATTTCTGGCCGAAAACTGATTAAAAAGATTTTCCTAAATCTCAATACTCGTTATGTCAAATCTCGAGTCTGTAGACCGAAAATTGACAGAGTTATTTGGTAGGGAAATGTACACACACACACACACACACACACAGACATTTTCACTTTTATAGATATGCATATATATATATATATATATATATATATATATATATATATATATATATAGAGAGAGAGAGAGAGAGAGAGAGAGAGATAAAAGAATTATCAGCAGGCATATGTTTTGCCATGGTTTATCAGCATTGCTGACTATTCCAGAATTTGAACCCATGACCACAGAGCCTGCATTTGACTGTGTGTAACACGATGCCACAAAGTACCAAACTGAAATTATATGCTAATTTATCGCTTAAGTTATGCTGCAATAGTATTGTTATTGGTTTTGTGTTAAAAACGTTACAGCTGATGTAAACTCCAACCTTTTGCAGGTGCATTTCTTTTGAACTTGGGAATCTTCATCACGAACTCACGAAGCTATATGGAATTTCTGAATTAAACCCTTCAGTTAATCCATGTCGACATGTGGTGTAATGGTTAAAGGCGTTTATTAACACCCAATCAGTTCTAAATGGCAGTCTTCTGATGGTTGAAAATTTAATCTTTACATAAATAATATGCGTCGTAGGAATAACAACGTTATGGATCATGTAACTTGCGACCTTCTTTAAGTGCATTTTTTGCTTCGCCACATACTTGAGAACAGAACTTCCACGGAAGTGGGGGGGTGTTTTTTTTTTTGTTTTTTTTTCATTACTTTATTTCAGTTAGTTCAGAGTGATCAAGGGGCTCCTTTCTGGAGTTAACATTTTATATTCTTCTCATTCTTCCCTAAGTAATTACAGTGCTATTGGAAAACAAAAGAGCATTTCCCAGACATTTAGATTATAGTGTGCATACATTGGCCTCTAAAGACACCACAAACAAGTGTGCACTCTTTGCAAGTTCGAGTGCTCTTCCTCGGCAGCGCTGACTTTTCAAACCCATTTTCTGGCCCTTGTGTCACATTTCTTGCGCTAGGAGAGAAATAAATACCTACCAGACAGAAGTTAAAAAGGCCAATCTTCTCATTTTCGACAACACTTCACCAACTCCAACCCAGAACCCAACTCGTCTGCTCACGCTAAAAGTTACCACTCCACCCTTCCTGATTGCTTCTTCTGTTCTCAAAAGTCAAAGGTCAGCCGATTTATATCGACCTTATCCTCCTCTGTTCAGTTATTTCGGTCAAAAATATTTCAGTCTTTTTAAACTTCAAACTGATATTGAATGAAATAATTACAAGCACTTGTACCTCCTCGACGTGAATACCCCCGACAAACCCGACAAGCAGCTAAATCCCACTCGTTCACAGTAGAGATCCCTAGGTGTAAAAAAGCCTTCTACCCCAATAGTTTCTTCCCCAGAACTGCTAGACTTTGGAACTTGCTTCCGGGATTCTGCTTTCCCAACTGTACTGACATGCAGAAGTTCAAGTGTAATGTGAACAGACATTTTGCTACTCATCTCTCTTCATAATACCCCTGCAACTTATGTCCCCGATAGTAGCTCCCTACTTCAAAGTGGCACTGTGCTTTGTTTGGGGTGAAAATTGAATTAAAAAAAAAGATTAAACTGCATTTTGAACATAAAAATACATCACAGCAGGAGTAGATTATTCTTTTTTGATCAGTTATGACTGGATATAAATTTATGTTATTCTTAGTAAATATCACATGCAGTAAGAATTAAATTTTCAACCTCTAAAAGACTGTCACTTAGAACTGATTGAGTGTTAATAAATGCCTTTAACCATTACGCCACAGGTTCACATGGATTAAATAAAAGGTTCAGGTCGGAAATTTTGTATAGATTCGCAAGTTCGTCATAAAGATTCACAAGAAGGGGTGGTTAGATGATTAACAACATGAACTGAAAACCTAGGTATTCCAAGTTGAAATCGAATTAGTTCCACAGAAACACTTTCATGAAACGAACACATGACCTGGGGAGGAGGTAAATAAAATAAAAATTCCATAGTTTTAAAAAATGCACTTAAAGAAGGTCGCAAGTTACATTATCCATAACGTTGTTATTCCTACGACGCATATTATTTATGTAAAGATTAAATTTTCAACCATCAGAAGACTGCCATTTAGAACTGATTGGGTGTTAATAAACGCCTTTAACCATTACACCACATGTCGACATGGATTAACTGAAGGGTTTAATTCAGAAATTCCATATAGCTTCGTGAGTTCGTGATGAAGATTCCCAAGTTCAAAAGAAATGCACCTGCAAAAGGTTGGAGTTTACAGCAGCTGTAACGTTTTTAACAACCAAGATGAGAATAAAGGATGACGGTAGCTAAGTGGTTAATGACACGAACTGACAACCCAGGTTTGCCAAGTTAGTTCCACAGAAACATTTTTATCAAACGCGCACTTGACTTTGTGTCTAACTTCCTGGAGAGGAGATAAATTAAAATAATAATAAAAAATATACCCAAAGAAAGTTGGAGGTTACATCGGTCGAAACGTTGTCAATGGAACAATCAAGATGAGAGTAGTAGTCCGAATAATCCAAATTATAGAAAGATTCTGAACTCGAAGGTTCCGAAGTATAGAAAAATGCACCCAAAAGAGGTCAGAGGCGACAGCAACCGAAATGTTTTCATTGTAATAACTAAGGCTATGAAAACAGAATATTCTTTACATTGTTTTGACTCTCGAGTATATATCCGACACAGTTAGATACAGTTAATCACTTGAGAACCACATCACTCTATATAAAAGCATATAAGATGTCAACGGCTACACACTCGAGAGTCAAAACAATGAAAAGAATATGCTGTTGCCCTAATCCTGATGAGAACAGTAGTCCGAATAATTAAAATAATCTAATTGTTTGTTAATAATGACTTATTGTTAGATATTGATTGAGCAATGCTGAAAGGTTTCTTGGTTGACGATTATTATGATCGTTATTAATATTTGTAAAAATAGAATGTCACAAAGAATGTCATCATAGTGAAAAAAATATTTACAGATAAAAATATTTATGTTAAAATCTTTTAATAGAAAAGAATGTTAGAACACAAACAATAATTTAAAAATAGGTTTGACATCTACAGTTTGACATAGTCTGACATAGAGGTCACTTAAGATAACATGGATCTTAGAAGATAGCTTGAAAGACACATAAGAATCTTCATTTGCAGCTTTCCTGAGGATCCGTCAAATCTAGATCAAAGATGGACTAGGTATATTTATCCATTGTTATTCGTTATTCATTGCAGCTTTCCAATGGGGGGAGCATTCAGTAAATAAAGCTGCTGCAAATACCACCAAGACTCCGAGTTGTATGAATCTTCATCTACAGCTTTTTTGAGGATCCGCCAAAATAAGACTTCAAAATGGACCAGATATGTTCCCGATTGGCCGATGTGAAACCCCAAATAAGTCTTATTCGTCTTTTGTGTTGTAAAGATATTTATGTATATTCTTGTCTCGTCATCAACTGTAATCAAATGTACATACACACAACGAACTCTAGATTAGATGATCAGAACGCAAGACGGTCATAGAGTAATACACGTATATACACATGTCATATATATGACTGTGACGTGTATGTATACTCTCATGTATGCATATGTATGTATGCATATATATATCTCATACAATCTAACCACTAGAAGATACATGTATGCATAATATATACCCCCCGTCCTGACAATATTACATTATCACTTTGTGTGAAGAACTTTATCACTTGCTGTTCTGTGGGGTTAATGACTCTCGATGGCGCTGACCATTGTGACATGCAAGCAGCAAGAAGTGGTGTGATCGAATGGCAAGAAGCCAAAACAAAGAATCAATATCCCTGCGCTATACTTCCTCCTCAGGAAGAAGATTAAAACTGACAAACGGATTTAACGTAATGTGTTGCATCATCATCATAAGTTATTCATCCTTCATAAATGAAATAGCACAGCTACCTGGCATTTCCTGGGGCAGAAGAGTAACATAATTTCTATCCATCTCTCTTTCCTACTCCCTCGTGTATCCCCTCCCCCTCCTCTTTTTTCTTCGCTCAGCTCATTCCTCTTTCTGGACATACACACTCAAGTCGACATAAGGAAAATAACTCTGTAACAAAAACCAGGATTACTTCCCTTTAGTTAGTGGCTGGAAAATAGACTACATGATAACATTAAAAGATATGTGTACGTCTTAATAACATTAAATTATATAAATGACTATTTGCCCCCCTAAATAATTAATCTTTTTCTTTAAATTTTAGATATTATATATCCAGGATTATACAAAAAAAAATATTAACTTTATGGATGTTTATTATGTATTTTTCAAGTTTTAGCTGGACAAATATACATACATACATACATACATACATACATACATACATACATACATAGGAAAATAACTCTGTAACAAAAACCAGGATTACTTCCCTTTAGTTAGTGGCTGGAAAATAGACTACATGATAACATTAAAAGATATGTGTACGTCTTGATGACATTAAATTATATAAATGACTATTTGCCCTCCTAAATAATTAATCTTTTTCTTTAAATTTTAGATATTATATATCCAGGATTATAAAAAAAATACCAACTTTGTGGATGTTTATCATGTATTTTTCAAGTTTTAGCTGGACAAATATACATACATACATACATACATACAAACAGACAGACATTTGCTACTTATATGTGTGTATGTCCCTTGTTTTGACAAGCTTCTGGGTTTGACCTTTACTCCTGATCTGAAATGGAACACGTACATCAAGTCTGTTGCCAAGGTCGCTGGAAAGATGGTGGGATCCTTCTACCGCTCCAGAAGATATCTCACTACTGATGCAATTCTCTATCTATATAAAAGCCAAGTACGTCCAAGGATGAAATACTGCTGCCATATCTGGGCAGGAGCTGCTAAAAACAGCCTATCCTGCCTTGACAGAGTACAAAATAGACTTCGTGGCTTAGTGGGGATGCCCTTTTCTCTACCCTGCAACCTCTCTCCCACACAAGAGACATTGCGAGCATATCCTTGTTTTATCGTTATTTCCATGGCAGGTGCTCGTCTGAACTCTAGTCCCCCCTCGCCAATCCTTCACGAAAAACACCCGTCTAGCCGAATCCACTGTGAAAAATTTCCCCACTCTTTATCTGTGCCTAAATCAAAACGTGGATTCCATGAGCAAAGCTTCTTTCTTAGAACTGCACGCCTGTGGAACTCTGTTCCGTCTGCCTGCTTCCCACCTGACTACAACTTGGATGTGTTCAAGTCCAACGTTAACAAATTCCTAATGAACCGCCCCCTTAAGTAAACACTTCATCAAATCTCCACACTAACGTAATGTACTTGCAATAACCCTTATCCCTGAGTGGCTTCCGGGCCTTGATAAGTGGTGACCACTGTGTAAAAAAAATAAAAAATGTCCCACAGTTTGTGTGTTTAAACTAAGTTTTAGCTAGACAAACATACATACATACAAAAGACAGTCATTTGCTACTTATATGTGTGTACGCCCCACGGTTTGTGTGTTAAGAAAACATTGTTGGTTTAAAAAGATACTCATTGGTGAGGATGGCAAAGCACATACATACATACATAGTTGATATATATATAAGTACTCTTATTCCAGTGAGTATTTATTCTTTCTCACATCTATGTTCAACATATAAGGCAAAGGTGGGATGTTTTATGGTGTTGATGAAGTAAGTCAAGACTATTTTCATCACTCAATCCAGGTTCTGGCTCATCACATTTACCATAGTTATATATAAAATGAAGTCAGCCTCTTATCATCAATAGCTTTCTTCCTACAAAATTAATATTTGATTCTGATTTGTCCGTTATTTTAGTAGATCCTTGCAGCATATGTTTCCAAAACAAGTATAAGAAAATGTTGTCGTTGGAGAAAAGTATACCACATAATGAAGTTCCAGTGGTGAGCATGTTGTTTCAATATTGAAAACGATGTTAATGGAGAAAAGTATACCATGCAAAGAAGTTCCAGTGACGAGCATGTTGTTTCAGTATTGAAAGTGATGGAGAAAAGTATACCACTTAATGAATTTCTAGTAGCGAGCATGTTGTTTCCGAAATTAATATTAAACAATAAAATGTAATTTGATATTAATTCCTCCCAAAAAATATTTTGATCAAGTCGAGATTATTTTCATACAGACACCATCTTAAAATAGGAACGTAAATTTGTATTCGTCAATACAGAGTTACTTCCCATTGTCAGATAAACAAGTTGCAAATAACAACACTACCGGGCAACACTGTGTAGGAACAGCTAGTTGCATATAGATAGTATGGTTCCAATTTAATTTGTAACTGGCACCAGTAGAGCTGATAACTATAAACTACGATTGATTACTTCGATTTTTATATGTTATCCTGATCAATATTTAATGTGTTATTTAGACTAAGAAGTAAAGAACTATATTTTATTTATTTATTTGCGGGCTATTATCCTCATCTTTATAGTGGTTGTTTCACAATATTTCGGCCAACTATTCCTCTGGTCTTCATCAGCAACTATAAAGATGAGGATAATCGTCTGCAAATAAATAAAATATACAAATTACTCATCTCAAAGTATCCAATAATTAAATAAGTGAAGAACTCATCACATTTTCTGCATCTGTTCCTATTTATTCTCATTTACATTCGGAAAATAATTTATTGAGGGACATTGTCCCTATTCACCGGTTTTAACAGGAATAATAATATAAAAGTTAATAAAAAAGAATTGATAGGTTTTAGGGATGTGTTCACGATGTTTTGTAAGGAGGAAGACATTTTTTGTATGAACCGGATTCAGAGAAATATTTTCAGTTTAAAAGATTTGCAGGTTTTATGTTCAAATGTGAGAAAACGAGAGACATTGTCATACGGTAAACAAAACAAAATAATGAGTTAAGAAGGTATATATTCACAAGAGATATTTTATATATGTTTGAAATGGAAGGTTTACAGCAATAGGAAAACAGAATGTTCATGAATATTTTTAGAGTTCTTGTAAAAACAAGACATTAGACAAAGTTTGGATCAGTTAGAGGTCAAGAAAATCATCTTCAAAACTTCTCTGCTCAGTTAAATAAATTATAATTCATTGAAAGTTGTTAATAAGAGTTAATGTTTATTTGATTTCGTATAATATTTGGACTTGAGTGAAAAAAATTGGAATATCTCAATGAATAAAGTTCATATAGATTGCCAGACGATAATGTCAATGAGTAGTATGTGTCTGCATGTTCGTTTGTGTTAGTGTGCGTATGGGTGGAGAGAGATGTTGCAGAGATGGACTCTGGTCAAGTGGGTTCCACTGGTTTATTGAATAAAATTTGGCTTTTAAGGGATTCGGGTAGCTCTCAGAAAGACCCATTTCAAATAAATTCAGAAAGTTTTCTCACTGGTTTAAAATATAATTAGTTGTTTTTATTTAAGATAATGTAGATCTTTTGTTTTTAAAAAAGGAGTCACTTTATCAAGGCCCAGAGGCCACTCGAGAATAAGGGTTAATGAGTGCACTGTAGTCAATGGGACAATATTGTAGTAATCGGTAGTAGTGAAAATTTAGTAAATTAGATTACTTAAGGGGGATGGCTCATCAAGAACTTGTTTATGTTGGACTTGAAGACGAACATATTGTAATCAGCTGGAAAGTAGAGAAATGGAAGAGAGTTCCACAGGTGTGCAGTTCTAAAACAGAAAATTTGTTCATGGAATGTACGTTTAGGTTTAGGCACAGATGAAGAGTGGGGGAAGTTATTGATAGTGTTTTCAGCTAGACGAGTGTTTTTCATGAAAGTTTAGCAAGGATTGAAGCTCAGATGAGCACTTGCCATGAAAATAACGATAAAGCAAAGACAGGCTCGCAACGTCTCTTTTTTGGGAAAGAGGTTGCAGGAAAGAGAAAAAAGCATCCCTCACTAGACTACAAAGTCTATTTTGAACTCTGTCAAGGCAGGATAAGTCTTCCTAGCAGCTCCTACCAAGATGTGGCAACAGTACACCATCTTTGGACATATTTAGTTCTTATACAGGCAGAGAATTGCATCAGCAGTGAAATATCTACTGGAATAGTAAAATGATCCCACCATTTTTCCAGCGACTTTGGCAACAGATTTGATGTATGTGTTCCATTTCAAATCAGGAGTAAAGGTCAGACGCAGAAGCAAGATGAGAGCCATTCATTTCAATTGATAACAGACAGGGATCAAGAATTTGAGGATGGAAAGATAGACGCTTGCTTTTAGATGCATTAAAATTAACAAGCCACTTCTTTCCCCATCAGAGAATCAGAGCAATCTTGATCATTTATGGCATTTGAAGTGTTGCCATAGATAATAGTGTTGTCAGCATAAATGTCTATGAATGATCTTAGGATATGATTTGGGAGATCATTGATGTAGATTAGAAAGAGAGTTAGGCTTAAGATAGACCCCTGAGGGACTCCAGCATTAATACTGTGAGCTTCTGGTTTTTATCCATTAACCACTACTCTTATGAACCTATCAGAGAGAAATGATTTAATAACTGAGAAGAAATTTCCAGCTACACCATAGCTGGAGATCTTGTGAAGTAGACTTTTATACCATATCCTATCAAAGGCCTTAGATATGTCAAGAACAATTGCCCTAGAAAGGAAGCCTCCATTGAGAAATTCACTAATCCTATGAGATATAACTGTTAGCACATCTGCTGTAGATCTAACAGAATGGAAACCATATTGCATGTCACTAAGGAGGTTATTTTTACTGCGGTGGTTTACTACTTCTCTAACACAAATTCCAGCAACTTACTCATGACGCACAGAAGACTTATTGTTCTGTACTCAAAGGGAGATGACCTATCACCTGAATTCTTAAATACAGGGTATACTGATGGGGTTTTCCAGGGTGTTGGGAAGCAATTCTCCTTAATACAACACTTAAACAGGTTTGTAAGTATGGGAACTAGTTCTGGTTGAAGCTTTTTCAGCACTATAATTGGAATGCCGTTGGGGCCAGTTGTTTTACGGGAATCAAGGTTTTTGATTAGTTTGGTAACATCATGCACATATATTATTGTATGTTGCATAGTTTGGTAACATCATGCATGCACATATAGTTGTATGTTGCATAGCGTGTTTTTAGATACAGGAGGAAATATGAGGGGTTGATGCCCTTGATTGCATAGGGTAGAATTAGCTGGAAAGTTCTTGACAAAGAGTTTGGCTTTGTTCGATGTTGATGAGATTACATCGTCCATTGATGATGCTTGGGATAGAGCACATGTTTCTGTTCAGGACCCTGTTTGTTATTTGCCAAAACTGATGAAATTTGAACTCATACATTGACAGAGCTGATAACTAGAAACTCTGTTTGGTGTGAGGTGGTTGAATCGCATTATTGCATGGAAATCATTAAAGATAGCATGGAATACTGCTGCAACATCTGAGGAGGTGCTGCACATTCTTCCTTACCTTGACAAAGTACATAACTTCAAAATTTTGTGTGTGTAAAGGGAGGTCTTTTCTCTAGAATCCCTTTTCTAACAGAAGACTCTTTCTCTACTCTATCGGGCTAAGATCAAAGTGTAGTATCTGTTCTTCAGATGCTACACTTCAATTTCTTGTTCTCTCTCAATGGAGGAGCAATCCTTCACGACTGAGACAATTTTTATTTTTGTTCTTTTTCTCCACTTTAAAAAATCTATCTCTGGTATCTAACTCTGTCCATGGGGAGGCATTGTGAATTTTTTTTTTTACATAGGCATCACCACTTATCCAGGCCCAAAGGCCACTCGAGGATAAGGATTAAAGAGCGTACAGTAGTTAATGGGACAATATCGTAGTAATCATTAGTAGTGGAAATTTGGTAACTTGGATTACTTAAGGGGAACGGTTCTTCAAGAATTTGTGTACATTGAACTTGAAGACGACTATATTGTACTTTATCGTTATTTTTATAGAAGACTAGCGGGGGTACCCTGCGTTGCCCGCGTGTTTGTAGGTGTGTGTGGTGTTAAATAAAAAAGAAACTGGGGAGGGGGGAGTAGGATCGAACCCAAAGCCCTGAGGCGAAATTTGAAAATAAAATCGGCCAGCCAGAATGAGTTACTGAACCAACTTGACAGGTGCGCGCTCGGAAGTCGTCGAGCGTTACGACTACGACGACGACAACGTCAATGACCAGGTTTGTTTGTTATAAGCGAAGTAAAAAAAGAAAAAACGTTTTAATTAAGAGGGCTTTGGGGGGTAATCAAAACATCGAAAAAAAAAACACAAAAAAAATAATGTAAGGCAAATGAACGATGAAAACAGAAAAACGAACACGTGAAAAATGGCTTAAATAAGCCTGTTTCGATATTAAAATTTACAAAAATCGGTGGGTACCCGGGTATTTTGGGGTGTCGCTAAGAATAAGCGAAGTAAAAAAAAAAAAAAAAAGCAGAAAACGAACGTTACGTGAAAAATGGCTTAAATAACACTGGTCCAATATTTAAATTTAAAAAATCGAAAAAAAAACAAAAAGCATCTCACACCATGATTCGAACCCAAAACTTTTAGAGATAGACCCAAGGTCTTAACCAACTGAGCTAAAGCAACGTACATGAAATTTGTTCGGTTTTTCAACTATTTAAAGTAAATCAGGTCACGACGTCATCTGACGCATGCGTAGAATCGGTCATTGTCACGAGAGGACTGTTTTTGTTGACCCCCCCCCGTCGAAAATTGCCGATTTCGGGATGAAAAAGTTAACGTTTTTGGCCAATTTTTCGATATTTTTCGAGCAAAGGATGGAGCTTCGATGTGATACCGAGTTTGTGAATTTTCGTCGCGTCTGTCGAAAGTTTTAGCAGACATCCAAGCATACATACATACATTTTTGCTTTTATATATATAGACTAGCGAGGGGTACCTGGCGTTGCCCGGGTGTTTGGAGGTGTGTGTGGAAACTCCGGGGGTGGGGGGGTTAAAAAAAAAAGTAAGTATGAGGATCGAACCCGAACCGTTGAGACAAAGTTGTAAATTAAAGTGTGAAAAAAAAAAACGTGCAACGTTAACCATTGCCCCACCACGAGATGCTAATGGAAACACGTTTGAATTTATTTAATTACTTGGATTTGGCAGGTGCCCGTTTTAATGAGTTAATAAGGTCAATTTTGACTGCGGGATAGTATTTACTGCTGAACGCTTCCCCCCCCCCCCAAGATGTTATAGGAAAAAGACTAACCCACATGCGGCGAGCGACAAATGTTGAATATTTATCTTCCCGAAATCGACCAAATTAAATAGACAGGCGAGCTTCGTTGTTAACTGTGAGATATTACAATTTATATGTGATATAAAAAGTTTTAAAAAGTTGTGAAGCGAGCGACCGCTTCTCTGAAAAAAGCCTTTTATTGACATACAGAAAAAGCGAACACACATACATACATTTTCGCTTTTATATATATATAGATGACCATATTGTATTCTCTCATTATTTTCATAGATGATCGACTGAGCTCCAATCTGTGGTTCCTCCTTGTAAGACATTCACAGCAAGAACTTGTCTAACTACTACTGCAAAAAAAAAAAAGACTTTCCTTTCTCCCTCTATGTGCTTGGCTTAAGATAGAATTTCTATGGACAGAGCATCTTTGTAAAGGTTTTTCTCCTGTGAAAAATATTACTGCTGGACTGCTTCCCTGCTGATTGCAACTTGATCGTCTTCAAGTGCGGTGTGAAATTTTTTTGTCGTAAACTGACGCATAAGTAATCAAATGTGGTTCAACCATTACTCAATGTTAGTAATCCCATAGTGTTCCTCATCTTTTGGCTAACAATCATTTCCATCTCATTAACCCTTTTCCTCAAGTGGCTTTTGGCCTTGATCAATCGTGACACAAGAGTAACAAAAATTAAATGCCAAAATGTTTAACCAGATTACAAAGCCATGTTTCATTATTTAGAAGCTGCTGCTGTTTTTAATCAACTAAATTCCATCATGAAAATGCATGTCACGTCAAATGGCGCATCATTTTCTAGCGAGAAAGGGGTCATCGTTAGATGATGAATAATTTGAATGGCTGTAAGGTTACCAAGCAACTTTTTATTTATGCAAAAAAAAAGAGAAGCAAGAAATAAGACATCCACGTCCTTCAGATTTACAGATCCGTCCACTGCATTAATAATTACGATCGAAACTGTTAAACATGCCAAAACCATAAATTGTATTTCGCTTTGTTTTGTACTCCTTTTCACAACCAGCAAGGTGTATTGCAAGGGGATACTATTTGAGATCATGTCTACAGGGGGACTATGTGGGGAGTTGAGCTGCACAATGTCTGTTCTTTTTGTTTTGACGTCTAGAATTGAGTTCATGAGTTCAATCTCATCTAGAAAAGCCATTACTAGAAACAAGGAGAAAGATATACAAGCACTGTCAATAGTTTCTCTTTCTCTCTCTCTCTTTCTCTCTCTCTCTCTCTCTCTACTTACCTACCTAACTAAGATTAAATGAAACTTCCATGAGCAAAGTTTCTTTCCTAGAACTACTTATCTGTGGAACACAGTGCTGCAAGGCTGCTTCTCTCCTGATTATAACAAGGTCGTTTTCAAGTCCAATGTGAACAACTTCTTGTTGAGCCGCCCTCTTGAATTATTAAATTCTGCCCAATCACTACCTTAATTACCAATCATCACGGTGTTATCTCACCGTCCACCTGACACTCATTTAATCCTTATCTTCGAGTTGCCATTGGGACTTGATAAGTGGTGACGCCTTTTGTAAAAAATAAAAAAGTAAAATAAAACAACAAAAAAATCAATGACATGTTGTCACATTTGACATCTCAAAAAAGACTTTTATAATTCACAAAAAAAAAAAATGTTTGGGCGGAAACGGAAGTTTCCTCCTATGTGAACAGTGTTCTTATCAGCCAACGTATTATATTTATTCACAAGTGAGAATATTTAAATGTGTTCTTACCAAACCACGTACTAATCACTCCACGTGTGAGAACATGCAATCACAGAAGACAATAAATCGCATGTAACTGTTGCATATTCATTTATTCGTTCCGTTTGTATTTTATTTAACCCAAACGATTTCTTTTTTCTTTCTTGTTTTTTTTTTTTTTTTTTTTGCTTGGGATTATTGCAATTATTCGTTGCAGATGTTGTATACTTGTTCGAAAGAGCTATCCGAAATATATTGACACAATCTACCAATTAACTTATTTGTAGCAATCACAAATAAAATAAGGATTTATTTTCTCTCATGAATTAATGCCTCCCCCCTGCTGAACGACTCGACCACACACTAACCAATCAGCTGACAGGGTGCATTGATTCGTTCTATCCTTTAAGGAACTTTTTTTAGCCCCTTTGGAAATCATGATCAGCCAGCAGAGAGAACCCAACAAACAACAAAGACAGACTCACCGTTCTCTCTCGTCCCTGTCCACTGGACACTCCAGCATAGACGATTTTCACTGAAGATAACTGCTGTCAAACTGAGAGCCCACAAAGAACTGCTGCCTAATCGACACACTCAAAGAACTTTCTACTCCTTCTATTTACAACTCAGTCACAGTTCAACCTTCTGCCAAACAAACCTTTCGCTATTTTGTTTTAAAACAAGTTTTATTGTTCATTCCGTGCTTCGTGTTCGATTATCAATTAATTATTTTATAGGGGTGCAATCAAGCATTTCCCTAAATATTAATTTATGACTGGAATACTAAATTTTTTTAATTTTTTTATTTTATTTAATAAAAGAATCCTTTGTAAACTTAAAAAAACAACAGCACAGTTTGTCGATTGCAGCAAAACCAAGATGTGCCTAAATCATCATGTAATTTTTTTTTGTTCATAATTACACAAGTCAGTCATTTTATTCGGTTTATATATATATATATATATATATATATTATTTTACTTTTATTTCATGAATGTAAATTTATTTTTCATTTACTCAAAACTGAATATAATTAACTTTGAATGGATTAAATCGTTTCACACTTTACAGAGTTCGAATACTGAATTATTTTGCATATCCTATAGTTTGTTGCGGACCAGGATATAAATATCCTAACTCGCTACAAAAGAAAATAATGAAATGAATGGAAAGAAAGAAACAAAACTCAATTGCTGGATAAAATAAACGTGTCGTTTATTTACTGTTGAAAAATGAATGTTTTAGGTATAACACGTGTTCATGTCCACGTTCGGGTGTCACCATCATTTGTTGCGGGACTGGTGGTATAGAAAGAAAAGGAAATGCGTTTTCATCTCACGTTCGGGTCACCATCGTTTGTTCGCACGTGGCAAGAAAAGGAAATGGGGTAGAGAAACGAGAAATGGCAGTCCGGCATGTAGAAAGAGAAAGAGAGAAAGGGTTGACACTAGTAAAGCTGCACGCCATGTTAGCAGTCAGCTACGCGGAGGTGTTCTCAGGCACGAGTTGTAGTTGTCTGGTTGATTGACCAAAACAAAAGGGGAAAAAAGAGTGAGAAAGTCAATCCAGTTCATGGAGAGAGAAAGCGTATAAAGTGTACATACTGTCTATTAGCTTTTGCCCCACATAGTAGCAGGGAGCGTGCGCGCCCCCCGAAAGGGAGATGGCTGATCCGCCGACCGTTCAGGTCGGAAGCTGGTTCAAAAAGAAAGAAGCTGCTTATGTCTCTTGCTTTTATAGTTGTTTCCAGTAGTCTTTTGCGCATGTATGGATTTCCTTCAAAGGGGGAGTGACGTTGCTCATGTGTGTGTACGTGTGCGCGTATGTTTGTGTGCACGTATGTATATGACAAGAAATATGGCTTGAGATGTGAACGCGTGTTTTTGTATGAGACTAGAAAAGGCTCGCACAAGTTTATTTCAGACTGATAAAACCAAATTGTGTTTTCTCAGGGTTGGAGCTTGGTTGATAGTGTGGGACATATTAGGTTGGAGACGATTTTGGACCCTGTCTAAGAAGGAGAGACTAGTATATTGTATAATGGTGGTTTTGTGGATGTATAGAATACTGTCAAGTGTGAGTGGCTTTCTAGCATGGTAGGGGGAGCAGCAGCGTTGGCAATGTTTTTATTTTTTACCATTTCCCCTGACCCAAATATACATGCGACTGGAGACCGTTTGTAAATTTAATATTCCCTCGAAATTTCTACCTTTGGAAAAAACCAGTTCAGTCTGCCCAGAGTGAACGTCGCACTAGATACTAATTTCCGTCATCCTACAAGAACACAGAGATAAGGTTGGTTTCATGTTGGAATATACAGGTCTCAAGAGAGGAGCATTGTTGATGGAACAACAATAACAGTTGCACTGGTTGAGAAGGATATATATATATATATATATATATATATATATATATATATATACTAGCAAAAGTACCCGTCATTGACTGGGTTCAAAAACAGCCTACAGAAAATGGACTCTGATTTATGAAAGTATAATAGGTTATGAAAAGGAAGGGTTGTAAATACATACCTTCGAATTTGGGGGTATCAAAACCAATGCAAAATATGATGAAAGTAAAAATAAAATAGATAAACCCCATAATTTATTATACCATACCATGAAACACTTATCACAATATTCTGTGGATCTATATTAAAAAACCTTGTTAAACTTTGTGACATATTTCCATTCTATGAAGGTCAGGTTCGAACGAACACCCAATAATTTTATTATACCATATTTCTTCAAACTGAAACATAATTATCAAAGTAAACTCACGCAGATAGATATGAAAAGTCTTTATTAAAGTTTATGCCTATTTCCATTCTATGGAGGCCAGTCGCGAACGCAGACCCCACAATTTTATCATACCATCCCTATTTAAGTTAAAACATCCTTATCAAAGTATTATTATGTACATCTATATCAAAAACCCTTGTAAACGTTTTTTTTTTTCATTTTTAAGTTTTTTATTTCCATACTTTGTGGATCAGGCGCGAACGCAGACCCCACAATTTTAATGAACCACCATTCTACCAGATCAAACATACCCATTCCTGTATTCTATCATTATATGTGATCAGTTTTCTATAATAGTCAATCATATAGCAGCTTATTCGTGACCAGCTTCTTTCTGTGGAACTTTGTTCCGTTTGCTCGTTTCCCACCTGACTACAACTTGGATGTCTTCAAGTCCAACATAAACAAATTTCTGATGAACCGCCCCCTTAAGCAGACACTTTATTAAATCTCAACATAAATGTACTGTACACGCAATAACCCTTATCCCCGAGTGGCTTCCGGGCCTTGATAAGTGGTGACCACCTTGTAAAAAAAAAAAAAAAATGCATATAATCGAAATGTATATAAAAAAGTGTTTACTGTCTAAACACTTATCATAGTTGAGCTTTATTCTGTGATGTGCCTGGATGGCGGGGAGTCACTAATTTGTGATGCCTGGTTTTGATAGAGGCAAATTTTTTATTACAATAACGCCTTTGGATGTGGTGAAAAACCACACTGAGGTAGAAAAGTTATGTTTTATCAAATAAAAATGAAGGTCATACATACATATATTAGTGGCCTTGCAAGGCCACGAGGGCGACAACCGAAGCAGCAAAACTGAAGCTGGCCTATAGGACACTATGTAAAAAAATGTAAGCAAATTTGGGCATAATTTATTGGTTTGAAATATAGGCTCTTTTTACCAATTGTCATAAAATTTTAACCATAGAATAGTATGATAATCTTCAAAAAGCCTGCAAATTTTCATGTAAAAAAAAAAAGATATCATAAAATTTAATTGGAAAATCCTATCTAAAATATAGCACGGTACGTACTACACAATCACTACTACTACTACTACTACTACTACTACTACTATTATTATTATTATTATTATTATTATTATTATTATTATTATTAACAACAACAACAACAACAACAGCAACAACAACAATAATAAAAAAAGGACCCTGAGTAAACGGGGTTTTTTTTTTTTTTTTTTTTTTTTTTACAAAGGCATCACCACATTATCAAGGCCCAGAGGCCACTCAAGGATAAGGGTTAAAGAGTGTACAGTAGAAGTTGGTCAATATAGTAATCATTAGTAATGAAAATTTGGTAAATTTAATAACTTATATGGAAGGGCTCATCAAGAACTTATTTACTTTAGACTTGAACAAAACCATATTGTAGTCAGCCGGAAAGCAGGAAAACGGAAGACAATTCCACAGGCGTGCAGTTCTAAGAAAGAAGCTTTGTTCATGGAATCTACGTTTAGGTTTAGGCACAGATAAAGAGTGGGGGAAATTATTGATAGTGTTTACAGCTAGACGAGTGTTTCTTGTGAAAGTTTGGCGAGGGGGGACCATAGATTGAAGCTCAGTTGAACACTTTCCATGAAAATAACGATACATCAGAGACAAACTCGCAACATCTCTTCTGTGAGATAGAGGTTGCAAGGAGGAGAAAAGGACATCTCCTACGAGGCTACGAAGTCTATTTTGAACTCTATCAAGGCAGGACAAGTTCTTTCTAGCAGCTCCTGCCCAGATGTGGCAACAGTATTCCATCCTTGGACGTACCTGGCTCTTATATAGATAGAGAATAGCATCAGCAGTGAGATATCTACTGGATCGATAGAAAGATCCCACCATTTTTCCAGCGGCCTTGGCAACAGATTTGATATACGTGTTCCATTTAAGATCAGGAGTAATGGTCAAGCCCAGAAGCTTGTCAAAACTTGAGGCCTCCTGAAGACGAGAGCCATTCATTTCAATTGATGACAAATGTGGATTAGAATGTTGATGATGTAAAGAGAGAAGCTTGGTTTTAGATGCATTAAAAGTAACCAGCCACTCCTTTCCCCATTGTACTACGTGCTCAAGATCAGAGGAGAGAGAATTGGAGAGAACTTGCTCGTTTACTGTCTTAGATGTGGTACCATAAATGGTAGTGTCGTCTAATGGTTGCTCTCTAAAAAGCGCATACACAAAAGGGCTTCATTGGTTTATCTAATCACAAAAAAAGTTTTGAAGGTACTATTTGAGGCAAAAAAAAAGAGGGCGAAAGCATTATTTGAATATGTATGAAAAATAAATGTAACAAAAAATAAAAATATTAGTGTGGAAAATATAAAAATAAAAATAAAGTAAAATAAAATGAAAATGAAATAAAAACAAACACGAAATAAAAATATGAATCAAATTTTATTAAAGAAATTTTTAAAATTCAAAAAATAAAATACACGCTCAATTACAAAAAAAAAAAAAAAAAGAAGTGTATGAGAGAGATATATGCAAAGAAAGTGAAAGAAAACCTCAGGGAGCAGCCATTAAAATAAACCCGTTTAAGCAGGGTCCACATTCTCCGTGAAGTGCCAAAAAACACTGTAGATGACATCGACTGGCACAACACCAACTAGTTGTGAAGGGTCAGGGAGGATGGAAAGTTCGAGGTGGAAGAGTACTAATGAGATCTCCACTGGAAGTGTGCAGTTCAACTCTGGTACCTTGAGGAGGCATTTTGTCACCCAAACCCCAGGAAACACCAATGGCCGATACCAACAAGAAATCAATGGCAAACAGTTGTTGGGATAACGTGCAATCATTTGCACGAGTGGTCAAGAGGTAGAGAACATTGGAAATCTGGGGAGATTGTTGTTATGCGGTCTCCAGCAAATACCACGGGTTACTGCCAGTGAGCGATCACTGATGATGGCCTGTGAGACAACTTCTAGTGAGGGAAATAATAATAATAATGTTCCTTCAAAAATTCACCACCACCCTGATTTAATATCGTAGATGTTTACTATATTTTCTTAGTTTTTAACCACTGTTCACATTATAGTCTGATTTTCTTTTAGTAGTTATGTGAACTTCATTTCATGTATTCTGCACTGATATGAAAATGAAAACCATAGCAAAGTATAGGATTCCTAACCATGTAACTGATGAAAATACGCTACACATTTTGATGAAAAACACAAGGAAAAAATGAACATAGAAAAACAGAAAACCAAAACTTTAAATATAATTTCTGTATTTAAAGTAATAGTTATTCAAATATTTCAACTTATAATCTTGTGGGGAAAATCCAGCTCCCCAATAAGAGGCACTCTGGATAGGAACAAAAATAAAAATTGTCTCAGTCATGAAGGATTTCAACTCCACCGGCCGAGGACAGAAAAGGTGAATTGTAGCATAAAAACAGATACTACTACACTGCGATCTTGTCTCTAAGGCCAAGAATTGTTTGTTTTATGTTTCTTTAATTGTTTGTTCTCTAAATTCATAATTCAGTTTTATCAGTATTAGATTATATATTGCTTTAAAATTATGTAATTTTACATAAATAATATTAATATTTTATATTGAATAAAGTTCAGTTTCATTACTAATCGAATTGGGTTCCTTTCTTTTCTTTTTTAACATGTTTTAATGCTCTTTTTAAAAATGCCGTCATATAGTATCGACAGTAACAGTTCCACAAATCTTACCTACATTGCCTGCAGGCATTTTTCAGTTAACAGGCCTTCTATATCTTGGTGGCCGTGGCCGCGGGCCCTGAAAGGCATCAAGGTTAGATGTTTTGGTTTTATAAATGCAAGTTTTTTGTTATCTGATCTTCCATTGTCAGCAACTATAGAAATGAAGATAAAAGTCCACAAATAAATAAATAAATATACAAATTACCCATTTAAAAAATTCCAATTAATTAAATAATATACCATTCAGTACGGACCCGACAATGGAAGATCAGATGACAAAAAACTTGGATTTCTAAAACCAAAAAATCCAACGTTGATCGCCTTTCAGGGCCCGTGGCACAGTGGATAGAGATGTAGAATCTCTACAGTTCCAGGTAAGCATTGTCTGAAGATAGCGGTTTCAATCCTACCCAAAGCAGAGGATTAGTTAGCCAAAACGTCGTGATACGACAACAACTGTGGAAGGCAATAATTACTAAACATACAGTTAGGAGATTCAGTATTCCTACCCCGTCGCGGTTAACCACTTGACGAAGGCCACAGGAATAGTGGCCGCAACATTGTGAAACAACAACTATAAGGCTTCAACCTCTGTCCCATCGACGAGATGTTGCATCCCTCTGCCTGTTCTACAAATACTTTAATGGTGAATGCTCTGACGAACTGCAAACACTTGTACCTCCCCGACGTAACTACCCCCAACAAACCCGACAAGCTACTAAGTCTCATCCCTTTACAGTAGAGATCCCTAGGTGCAAGAAAGCCTTTTACTCCAATAGTTTCTTCCCCAGAACTGCGGGTCTTTGGAACTCCCTTCCGGGATTCTGCTTTCCCAACTGCAATGATATGCAGAAGTTCAAGTGTAATGTTAACAAACATCTTTCTACTCTTCTCCCTTCATAATGACCCCGCTAATTAAGTCCCTAATAGTAGCCCCCTGCTTCAAAGTGGCACTGTGCCTTGTTTGGGGTGAAAATTAAATTTAAAAAAAAAAAAAAAAAGATGAGGACAATAGTCTGTAAAAACATAAATAAAAAAAAAAAATAAAAATTTTTAAACCAAAACATTTTTATACAAGAGATAGTCATATAAAAGTTCATTTAATGTTAGCAAATGTTCATAGGGAAAATTCGTGTTAAATAAAGTAAATATTTAGACGTTCAAAATATTTTATTTGTACACATGTAGCTTTGGTGCAGTCATAGTAGCTCCTTTGAATTTAAAGGTATCTGAGCCTTCACAAATAAAAAAAAATATTTACCCCTTTTCTCGTATTTAAGGTTATAGGGACTTTATTTGTCTGTGGTTCCTATACGAGGAAGAAACCTATTTTTAATGAAAAGAAGATGTCCGACTATTTCAGCAAAATAAAGAATTTCAGTATATTCAAGGAACTTCAAAGAAGAGTCGAGAGTTTGAGAAGACAATTAAGCCTAAGTGGTTTAACAGGAATTCCCTTTTGAGAGAAAAGACCTTTTATAAAACTTATTTTTTACATTTGGGCTAGTAAGCCATAATTTCGTGCCTTTAAAGGTAAAGGATTTTAGCAGAAAGACTGAGAGGAAGGGGGCCTTTGAGCAAAGATTTTAAAAGGACTATTTTCTGTTTTTGCATACTCTTTTCTTTTCAGCCTTTCAAGTAAGAGAGTTGTTTTTTTTTTGTTTTTTTTTTTGTATTTTTTTTTATTGTCATTCGTCATTTCGGGCGTAGAAGATGTCTTTACTGCTCGAATTGTTTAAGGTTGTCTCTCTGTTAGAGATCCTTTTTTCTTGTAGTTCCTGTTTGTTTATCCCTATTTTATAATTTAAATGTTTTAATTTTACATGTTACCTTAAGGGTTTTTACCCTAGCTTTGGAAAATAGAAGTAACCTTAAAATTTCCTTTTCTTTTAATAAAATTTGGATCAATTTAATTCTCTTTTGGGTCTTTTTTTTATTTGCTCTTTTCTTTAATTCCACATTTCCTTAAATCTGAAAAAAACAAAACAAAAAAAAAACGATTTTATTGACTGAGTGTTCTAGGATTTTCTAAGTTAACACTGATGTTGAAATAATTTTTGTTTATTTTTTATATACATGTATGGCAGTCTGGTATTTGATGGAAGGGACGCACCCTGTTGACCTGCCCTTCTTAGAGGTTAGTAGTTGTCATGCTACAAGCCCCCCCCTTTTTTCTCTTTCAATTTGTTTATCATGGAAAACGGATTTTGATAACGATTCTAAAATTCCATCACTGACATTACTTTCACATAGACGTGTTACTTTTGAGATTTAGAACGATTTTCATTGGTTGGAAAATATTTTAAATTCCCACGTTTCTGTGAAAACCAACTTGATGAAGAGAGGGAAGTTCACAAACCAGAAAAAGAAAAAGGGTAGCGATTAAAACCATTTGCTTTTTAGTGTGTGTTTGTATGAATCGCATAATTCTTTATCTCTACAACCATGTTGTGTTTGAAGCGTCTCCTCATCCTCTTTTTATCTCCCAATCCTCTTAGCTTTTTAAAAATTCTTATATACTAAGAAAAAAGCCCCCAGAGTTCTTGTTCATGAAATCCAAACAACCCAAAGAAAAATTAATTTCTCGAACTAATGATATTATCATTGAATTATTACTTATCCAATATTTTCACCAAAAAATAATATTCATTGCAAAAACTATTTCAGGTGATTTTGTTGTGGGACTGTGGATATCGATATTAGTCCCGCGAACTAAAAACAATAATAATAATAATAATAATAATAATAATAATAATAATAATAATAATAATAATAATAATGATAATGATAATAATAATAATATGATAAATGGAGTAGAACAACCAAAACAAAGATGACCGAGGCAAAAAATAAATTTTATACAAAATTTATTTTTTCAAAATCGTAAATAAGTGAAAAGAGAAGACCAGAAGTTTCTTCTTAAAAGAGTGTCTCTTCCTGCGACTGAGGTAATAAAATGTTCTTTATGAAATGAAGTAGAAAACATTAAAAGTTCTAGCTTAAAAATAACTAGTCCTTTTTAGAAATAATCAAACAGCATAAAAGTCACTTGCTTACTTCAGCAAAGCATAAGAATGTGGTAAAACGTCCATTATTACGTGGAGAATTAAATAACAGGTGTGCACAAATTTAACGTCCGTGGACGGGTGTTGTTGTCTACAGCATGCTGGCTGGGCTCGACTGGCTCTTTTTGACGCATGATGAGTTTTTAAAGATCTCAACCGGTAGCAGTGTCAGATGTTGCCATTAAAAATGAGTGATAAAAATTTGAATAATTAGACTCACTATCTTTCTAAGCTTATAACTACTTGAAAAATGTAATTTAAACCCTATTTTTTTTTTTTTCAATAAAAGGAGCAAAGACCAAATTTTAAAATAAAGAAAGGTTTAATAGAAAAATATGCAATATTTTTTTTAATCGGTTTTCTTTAAAAAAAGATTTCAAGAAATTCAACGAATTTTAACTTACTCCAAATATAATAAATATATATATATATATTCCAAAAAATCACTTACCTATAAAAAATACTAATCAATGGGTGGTTTCATTCTTCATTTATAAGAATTTGTCCATATTTATATTTTATATTCCATGTACTTTTTAAATAAAAGAATTTTTGAAGCAAGCATCCAAAAAAGGCCACGATTTTAAAATCTAATATCAGATGTTCACAAAGCGGAGTTGTCTCTCTTTCTTCCAATTGACAAATATGGAGGCCTGAAACCGCCATGATTAATTATTTCAAAAACGTAAAAACAACACATTAGACCAAATATATTTCCCGGTAGTAACTATATAAAGAAACAAATATTTGAAGTGCTTATCTGTGTCTTATCTCCCCTTTGAATTTCTGACATGTGTTTGCTGTCAACAATCAAATTAGTCAAGCATGGATCACCATATTTGAAAAATTATCACATTTCACTCATCAAAGTTTACTTAAAAAAAAAAAAAAAACAGACAAATTTTCCAATTTTTTTTTTCTTAAAGAATTACATGAGTTTTTGATTTAAAATATTTTATTTCTTCTTTATGCAATGAACTTTTTTTCAAAAATCTAAAAAAATACAAAAACAAAATAAACAACATTGAATGAAATAGAAAAAATTGATGTAGGTGTCCAATTTTTACAGGACAGTATTTTCAAAATGTGAGGGTTCACTTTAAAAAAATCAACGTGTTTTTTTTTACAAAAAGGTTTTAAACTTTTGCCTTTACATATCAAGTAAAGAATAGATATCCTGTAGCAGACGACGCCGTCTGGCGGCGACCGGCGAACATTTCAACTAACACCGGTGATTCGACTTTGATATTGGCACAAGCACATGGCGTCGGTTGTTTGTAAACACGTCAAATAGCAAACATCCTCGAATATTCGCCAGCAATTTTTTTTTTTTTTTACTATATTTACAAAACTTTTGAAGATTTAAAAGAAAAAATATATATTCACAAAACATTTTTTTAACAAAGACCGATCACATAGATTTTCCCAAATCTCAGTACCCTGTATATCAAATTTCGAGTCTGTAGGCTGAAAATTGACAGAGTTATTGCGTAGGGAAATGTACACACACACACACACACATATACACAGACACGTTAACTTTTATATATATACTAGCATAGGTGCCCGGCGTTGCTCGGGTGTTTGGAGGTGTATGCCGAGAAAAAAAAAAATATACGGTCAAAATTTCTGACCGAAAACCAATCACATAGATTTTCCCAAATCTCAGTACACTGTATATCAAATTTTGAGTCTGTAGACTGAAAATTGACAGAGTTATTGCGTAGGGAAATGTACACACACAGACACACAGATACACACACAGACAGACACTTTCACTTTTATAGATATATAGATAGATAGATAGATTAGTTTATAATTAATATTTACATATAATAATCTGAAAGAAAGCCTAAATAAAATTTTATATTGTCATATTTACCTTAATTCAGTTTATTTTATTAAGTCTTGAAAATGGAAACTTAATTCAGTGATTTAATCGCTGGCGGCCACTGCTTTTAATTTCTTTGTTACAAAAAGATTTTTTCTTAAAAAAATGTTATACTGTAGAAAATGGGCAAAATTTGTTTATAAATTACAAGCATCGAGCATTACGTGAGAATAAGAAAAAAAATGGCCGACATGATACGGTTATATCTTGGGAGTCTCGATAATGACTTAAAAATAAAATTAAAAAAAAAACAAATTAAGGGTAGAAATTCATCCAATAAATGTTATGATAACGTTTACTGGGTATGTGTGTGTGTGTGGGGGGGGGGCGTTCTTCCAGGATTTTGTTTTATTTTATATTTTTAAGCTATAATTCAGCCTCTAAGTAAAGGATGGCTTTCTAAATAATCTGCAGAACCTGATAGGAAGGGGTTCTTAGCTATTCTATACTTTCACCTAACAATTTAATAAATAAATAAATAAATAAATAAATAAATACTAATTGATACTTAAATTGATACTTTCACCAGAAGTTATATTACTGATAAAGTTTAATATCAGGAACTGAATCTGATAAATACCGTTTGCTGCTAACTTTGAATCAGGTACTCTTCTCGTTTTTTGCCAATATTTATGAAATTATCAGCGTTTTTTTTTTTTTTTTGTTTTTTTTGTTTATGTTTTTCCCCCAATTAGCAATTATAACTATTTTGTTGTGAAAAAAAAATTAGCTGTTATTAGAACTCTGGGTACTTATGCAGAATAGTATGGAACATGCTTAAATAATGAAGTTATTATTTTGAAAATCATTCTTTATTGAAAAAAAATCCCCCCAAATTGATATACATAGTTTTTTGGGTTCAATATTGATGAGGGGGGTCTCTTAGCAGCTGGTAAAAATTACAAGTTTTCTGGGCAGAAACAGAGACCATAAAAAGAAAACAAGACCATAAAAAGAAAACAAGCATAATAAATATCAGTCCTACCGGATGGTGACTCCTGGCTAGGGTTATAAATTATGATGAAAGAAAGAGAGTGGATATACAATCAGTTAAATGTTATATTCCTTATCTCTACCTCCACAAATACTTTTCACACTGGTTCGCTAAAAGAATCGCTCAAACTAGTAAAAAGCAGTATTGACCTTGATTAGCCCTTATTTTAAAAAAGAAAGCTTAACATCTCACCCCTACTGGTTTAAATACCTATAAAAAGTATTTATTTCATTTTGGGGAGAAGGTGGGGGTGGGGACTTTGCCCTATTTTAACCTAGAGGAATGGGAGCTTAACCTGTACTCCTACAATGGTTCAAATTTCTCTGTCAAAGTGGGCATCCTGGCATATTCCTGGAGACATTTCGGTAATGCTGCAGCATCTTTTCACCCTCAAAAAATTCTTTAACATGGCGACTATTATACATTTTCGGGGATGCTGAAAATGGAAATAACGTTTCAAATTCCAGGAAACAAATAGTTTCCAAGATGTGGAGAAATTATAGTTTCAAAATGTGGGGGCTCACTTTTCTATATTAATTTAACGTACACACACGCTTTATGGCTACCTTTTTTGTTGGGATGAGGGTTGCCCAAAATATGCGTGCTTGCATGTACAACAATGGCTACAACTTATAACATAAAGAATTACATTGCTAAATATCTGGAAAACTACTTATTTGTGGAAAATTTAAATATGATATTTTATGTTAGAAGTGGTGGATATTATTGTACGCACAAGTGCATGCATGTATTTTTTTTATTGCATGAAACCTTTGGAAAAAATATCTTTTCAGTATTGTGAAAACTAGTAGCCGACCCTAATGCTAAATGTGATATTCGTTTTCAGCACACTCGAAACCTCCTAAAAAACTAGGTTCTAAGGTAGGTTTTTGTGTTAGTCTACCAGGCCACAATTACCTATTTTGCGTTAAATTGTGTTCATTTTACATTGCCTCCACCCAAAAAAAGGTGTCCATAAAGTGGGTTCTTAGTTTACGTTAAATTAATATAAAAAAGTGATCCCCCACAGTTTGAAATTATAATTTCTTCACATCTTGGAAACTACTTGTTTCCTGGAATTTTAAGCGTTATTTTCGTTTTCAGCACCCCAAAAAACCTTTATTAGTGGTCATTAAAAGGATTTTGTGGGGTGGAAGATGCTGCACCCTTACCGAAATGTCCTGAGGAATATGTTGGAATGTCTCTAAGTGCCATTTTTACCTAGTCATTCACTTTTGCCATTTTACCGGTGCCATTTTTACCTAAATTCCGTTGTAATAATTCTAGAAAACTGATAATTATTTTTCCAGAGATTTTTAGAGTTGATTTATTTCAATTTTAAATTTCAATGAAATTTTCTTTTGTAATCGGCGTGACCACGTTTTTTCATTGTATTTTTTTTAAACTCGTAAATATACATTTTTCCTTTTATAGATTAACTTTGGTCTTTTGAACACAATCAAAAATTAAACAGAAAAAAATATGATGAACCTCTTTTAAGAACTGTTGTCATGTTTTTTTTTTCTGACTATTTTTAGCAATACCTACTAAACGTTTATAATAATTGTTTATTATCTAAACGCTTATAATTGATTAGCTTTATTCTTTACTTCTGCAGCCATTTTGCGTTTGGAGTTTGGTTGCTTCGACAGAATATCTCCTTCATCCTCCTTTCGTTTTGGAATCCTCAAATAACGTGCCCGTCTTGCCTGTTCCCAAAGTTCGTCCGTTGGTGGAAGACAATACATTGTGCGCAAACTTCCATCTGCGTTGTACTTTTCACGATTGTACGTGGGGAAAGATTGACTGAAATTATTCAACTCTTTCTTATCAAAAGATCTTAGCTTTTTCTTCAACAATTTAGGGTAAACCTTTACGCTGCTGCTTTCCTGTTTAACTAAATCCAAACAAGATGACCTTTGGGAATTTACAGTCTCGCTTTGAAAGGGGAGATTCAGTTTGGTAAGGGAATTTGTCAGAGAGGCAAGACTACTGTCCGACATACGTCGGGGTTGTTTGGTGTCCGCATGGGTGTTGCAATTCGGATGTAAGGCATCACTTTGGGTGGCAAATTCACTTATTTGTTTTTCCAATTTCTGTTTTTCTTTTATTGAAACCGTGGACATATTAGCAAGAGCTGTTTTATTCATTGTTGCCATGTTTAGAGTCTGTAAATGTTGTGTTAGTTTAAATTACTGAAAAGAACATGGACAAACTTACCGTACCATATTGAAGAAACTGTTATGACGAAAATAGTCTTTTGTTATGAATAGTCTAAGATAGTCGTGTTTAGTGACAAGTTATGGGAAAGAAGAGAGAAAGAGAGTATAAAACTAAAAAAAAAGCACCGATTGGCGATTAACTAGTTTTTTTTTTTTTTTTTTTTTAAGGAAGTAAGGATATTGGTGATAGCAGAAGAAAAAGAAAATACACAAAGAGAAAGAATGCACAAAATATATATTACAACATGTTGCTTATTTTAAACGCCATCTTGCTGATTTTTAGCTTGCAAATGTTGAGTTTCGAACCGAGGCTAACTTTTGTAATGTCCTCAGATATAAATAGATTTTTCTTACAATTAGATTTTTTTTTTCTGCAATAAATTTATCCTTTTTTTCCTTTTTAAAAAGTTTTATAATGCTCTTTTTATGTTGAATAATTTTTAATCCATTTTACGTAATTTTTTTTTCGGTAAAATAATTCCAAATGTTTTTTCATTCTGGTAAAAAATCTTTAAAACTTTTTTCCCCTCTTTCTGGTAAAACGTCATCAGATTTTTTTTTTTTGTATTTTTGATAAGTATCTTGTCGGCACAAATCACAACAAACGGCCCAGAACCGTTTGTTAAAGTTGCCAGTCGATGGCCAATCCTTGGCTTCAAGTCCACTAGGACTAGATTTCTATGCAGTAAGTGGAATTCCCAAATAAGTATGAATGGTGCACAATATCACTTAACTTTGGTTAATCTGAAGGGAGCCGGTTTGTCAACATTATTTATACAAATGTACTTTGAAATGATTCAGAAACGATTCACTATTTATGGAAAATCTAGTTTGTATAAAAGAAAAATTATATCTTTAGTTGATCAAAATATGCTAACAGACTATGAAACGTAATATCGATAAATGAAAATGAAAAGATTTTTAAAATGAGAATATTTCACTTCATATTTTTTGTGAACTCAACAAAACCTTAATAGAATTTAATGAAATACATTTACATAAGAATTTAATATTTTAATTTAGATCATTGCAGTTAGGCATTTTTACAGTTTTATTAATTCATAATTTATAAATTCCCTATAATATCAGTTATTAAAATAAATTCCCTGTAATATTAGCTATTAAAGTAAATTCTATGCAATGTATGTTATTAAAGTATTCAGTTATTATAGTATCAGTTATTAAAGTAAATTCCCTATAATGTTTATGTGGAAGAAATTATATCAGATAATATTTTAACTTGGCTTAGTCGATTAAATTTTTCATAAAATTTGGCTGTAATACAAAACATTCCTCTTTCTAACATGTTTGTATTGTTTTTCAATCTTATAATGCTTGAATGAAATATGTCTATCCAACGATAATATTTTATTTTACCTTCTTGCTATCATTATTCAATAACATATTAAATATATTTTCCCAAAGGTAATATTTTAATTTAATTTAATTTAAAATATTTGGATGAATATTTGCGTGAATATTTGGACGAATATTTGCGTGAATATTTGGATGAATATTTGTGTGAATATCTGGATGGATATTTGGATGAATATGAAAATTTTAATATCATAACATTTTTTGTATTTTTACTAGAATAAGTGATGAACAATTGTTAAATAAAATGTTGTTTCGATGAAGGTCAAGAAAGAAAATGAAAGATTATACTCAAGGTCATTGATATATTTTTTTTAATCTTTTAGAAGAATTAAGTTAAATTTTAACAATGAAAAATTGGCATAAACTTTTCTTGTTTGTTTTTGTATTTTCAATGAATATCTTTTTTAAAATATGTTTGGTTAATGTTATTTAAAAATATAAAAGCATTAATTTGCATATGAAATGAATGACTGTATTAAAAAGGACGAATTGTGGAAGACAGTGGATCGAGTGTTTAGCAGATGAGAAAACACATTGAAATTAAAAGTTGGTGCAAAATACGGTGTCAGTGAAAAGGAGTGATGTAAATTTCTGTTTAGGTTAAATCCAAAGTTTCTCATGAGAATTTTTGGTTATTGTAATGAATTCATTGATTTTTTTTTCAGTCTTTTAGAAGAATAAAGTTGAATTTTAACAATGAAAAATTGACATAACTTTTTCCAGTTTTTTTTTTCAATAAATATCTTTTTTGAACATAATGTTTGGTTAATTAAATCCAAAGTTCTGTAATGGAAGTAGTTGTTTTTTTTATATAATGAAGTCGGTGATCTTTTTTTTTTAATCTTGTAGAGAAATAAAGTTATTTTTTAATATTACAATGCAAAAATTCTATAATTTCTACTAGACATTTAAAAAAAATCCTTTTTGCACTTAAATAAAATTTGATGATCTCTCTTATAGAATTTGTTGGTCACTTCCAAATTGAGTACTGGTCAGTCCTTCATTTTAATTCCAAATCCAAGATGTTCTTTTCTTTTAAATTGCCATGATGATAATCTCTTTCTCCTTTTCACTCTCTTTTTGCATTTATCAAAGTTCAGATCTTCGTTGCATATGATGGCTCAACAAAATGTTGTTTCCATGGACGTCAAAAAAAAAAAAATGAAAAAAAAATCAACGTTAATGATCTTTTGTCAATCTTTAAGAAGAATGAAGTTGAATTTTAACAATGAAAAATTGCTATAACTTGTTTTGTTTTTTTAAGCTATATTTTTAACATAATATTAGATTAAATAAATCTACAGTCCTCCAATAGGTATTGTTGATTTTTATCGTAAATTTTTTTTGTTAAATCTTTAAGAAGAATGAAGTTGATTTTAACATTATAATAGTAAAGTTTGGTAACTTTTTGCTGGCATTAAAAAAAAGATATTTTTTTGCGTATAATGATTGGTTAATTAAATCCACAGAGCCTTGTTACAGAATTTGTTGGTCACTGTCAGAGCAAGTAGTGATCAGACTTCTTTTCTTCCAAATATTAAAAATTTTAGTTTCCTTAAAGTCGAGCCAATGATGCTAAACTCTCTCGCCTGTTCTCTGTTTATTGCGTTTAACGAGATTCAAATCTCCGTTGCACAAAGTGGCTGAACATCTAAACTGTTTCACGTTTTTTGTTGCTTTTTATTTTTAGCAGAAAAAATAAAGCTTAAAGATTTATTTTATTCTCGTTGGGTTTGGCTGGCGGCCAAACATCTTAAATCAGTAAACAAGGACAAAAAAAAGAGGAAGAAGAGGGTGATATTTCAAAGGAAGACGACTTTTTCTTCATTTTAATCCCGCATCAAAATTATCCAGGGATGCCAATCAAGAGACAAACATAACAAGCAAAAGAAATCAAATCAGCTGACCTTCAGAAAACAGATCAGGCAGACATTGCAATTTGAAGATCAAGACTTACAGACAGGCTTTTTATCTATGCCGTTGTCACTGGGCTAGGTAGGGCCGTTTTGGATAACGATAATGTCTTTGTGTATAGCCAAGAAACACAGCACCAATTAATTTAAATTATTTATAAATTTTATGTTATAGCGAAGTAAAAAAAAATGAAGGCTATATACGGACGTGCATAATAAAATGAAAATAAACGAAACATTAAAAGAATAGAAGGTCACCAGTTAGCAAGTGCTAACTAAATTGTGAACAGATTTTTGTAAATGAAAAAGTGAGAAAATGAAATTTTATAACAAAACATTTTTATATCTACAATTTTATAAGTTTTTTTTTAGTCATGAAAATGATCGGTAAAGAAAGTTAAGTAAATAGTCACAAATGTGAGTAATATACCTACGCAAGTTGTAAAATGTTTTTGATTTATAATGAGGGTATGACCCCAATGAGTTCGACGATCTTACTTATAACTTACTTATAACTTACGATCTTACTTATAACTTACTTATAACTTACGGTTAGGATAATCAACTAATGAGAAGCCTCCAACTTTATTATAAAAATATCAAATTGCGCCTCGCCATCGACTTTACTTTGATGCGTCAGAATCTAAATTTGAATTGTGGCAGGTGAGATTTCTGGGGTATTTAAGGATACAAAAACTACACAAAGTTATCCAATCTCCACCAGAGAATCCTAACGACCCCAAATTTATCGAAAAGAATGCCACTGTTTTTGCAGAACTGATTCAATGCTTAGACGATAGAAGTCTGTCTCTGATTATAAGAGATGCCTGGGATG
>NC_136482.1:23128578-23281078 GCF_053919585.1 Euprymna scolopes
GTTATAAATGTTCTGTTTAAAATTGTTATTTAATAAAGTTTAAACAATAATTATGTTGATAACATATTTAATTAAATTTATTTGGAATTATTATTCCAACATCGATTTTTAAAAAATATTTTTTAGTGTTATTTGCCCTTCGGAACGTAAACAAAAAACTATCACCAAATAAAATTTGGTAATCTCAATAAATTTCTAACTTGAAAAAATAATTCCGTGTAGATAGATAAATGTTTGACTTTTATTGTTTTTTTAAATATTCAAAAAAAAAAAAACACTTACGAAAAACTGAAAAGATTTCATGTGTTTGTTTTTATTATTCTTTAATCAGTAAATTTTTATGATGTGACTAAGCGTTGTTTAACACCTAAAAACAAAATAAATTTACACTTTTTTCTTTTTCCACATTAATCTCATCAATTACAAACTTAACTTTCTAATAAAAAAAAGGTAAATTTTTACGACATGACCCAGCGTCGTTTAACCCCTAAAAAAGAAAATAAAGACCTACTTTTTTTTGGCCTAATACGTTTAAATAGCATTTATAAATAATATGAAAGAAATTTTGAAAAAAAAAAGAAAATTAACATTTTAGAGTGGGGGATCACTTTTCCATATATCTTTAACGTAAAATGAGCACTCACTTTTTGGCCACCAAGTGTTCAACAAGACATGTCACCTGTAGCATTTTTTCAAGTTTGGCGAACAAAATATGACAAATACAATTTTTTTTTTTAGTAGGGGGGGGGGGCGGGAATTACATTTGAAACATAAAATAATGATAAATTTAATTAATTTTTATGAGACCACTCTGTACTTTCACCTAAAAATTTCATAAACAGAAAGAAATATGACAAATTATGTTTTTTTTTGGGGGGGGGGGATTACATTAGAAACATAATATGACGAAAACTTTCATTTAATTGATTTTGGAATTAATTTTTGGTAGATCTTCATTTTTTTTTAGGGGTTCTGCCTACGTAGCTAATTTTTTTTTTTTTTTTTTTTTTTTGCGATTGCACGGGCATTCACTGCCATTTTATTAAAACAAAAGTTGTAATGATTTATTTTTAATTATTTTTTTTGGGGGGGGGGGTTATATATAGGAGTCTTATTATTATCATTATTCTTATTGTTCTTGTTGTTGTTATATTTATTGTTCGTTGTAAGGACATCTTATTATAAGTGTGAGTCTTAGAGTCTTAGAGAGTCTTATTAAGAGAGATTAAGAGTTCTGTGTTCGTGTTACGACGAGATTCATATTTATAAAATGTTCATACTTAGAAGTGTAGAAACTCTTTGAGTGTTGAGACATTGTGTATGTAAAGACATTTTAAAACACATGATATAGAAGACATATAATGACAATTTTCACTTTACCTTTTGGTAGAATTACAACATAAAGACGACATTTCAAAGGTGACCGTCTCGCTTCTAGACGTTCAAATCCCATGTCTGGACTCCAGACTCTCGTCTCTCCCCTCAGGCTCTCTCTCAGACTCTCCCTCGATTTCTCCTGCTTAACTCTAAAGTTTCTAACTACATCGAGAACTTCCCATTTTCCATGACGTCATACACATGTTAAAACATGTCTTCTTTCACGTGTTCTGGAAATGCGTGTCCAAAACTTTTTCCTTTGTTTACAAAAGGAATTTTAACCTATATTCCCAGTAACCTATATTTCCAATATGTTAAAAACATGTTTATTAAATTATCTTATAGTTGCATTCTTCAATTGAATTTTCATAACAGAATTGACAATGCACATTCTTTTCTTAAAACTATTTTATCTCTAAGCTTAACAATGGTTTGTTTTACATTCCATTTGCTAATTCTCTCTCGTAATCTATTTCTAAACCTAAATTACGAGGTTCGAATTTCGTCTATTCTATTTCATTTTCATTTTAACTAAATCTCTCTATTTTTATACTTACATGAAAAGGAGACAGCCCTTATCATGTAACAGGGGTTCTTTCCAGTGTTCAATATCCGGAGAATAGTTTCTTCTCTTTGTAACCCTTCTGCCAAAATACCTGGTGGAGAGAGTATCACGTACTTCTTTTTTTTTTTTTTTTGTGGCAATTACATTTACACGTTTTTATCCGTTCTTTTATTTTTGGAATTGTTGTGGGGGTATCCACGTTGCCCATGATGAAAATGATTAGTATAGCAGATATGTTCCAAGCAATGCGGGGTATCTATGCTAGTATATATATATATATATATATATATATATATATATATATACTAGACTACCCGTGATCCATTGGGTCAGTATGTTATATTAGCTATGGAATTCATGTATGAGCGTGGCGTAAAGAAAATAGTTTTTTTTTTTGACATAACAGAAACATTTCTATGAAAGTATATTAAAATGAAAAATCATGGATGGATCACTCAAGCATGAAAAAAAAAAAATCCTCTCTATTCGTGTAAAGTTACCTATTTTTCCGAATAATCGCTTAAAAATCGAAAATTAATCATGATTTTCCTAGGAATCGAACTCAGACGAAAGTCATTTAACTGCAAAAATGCACATGAACCCACCGATGAGAAATATAAGAATGAAAAACCCATATTGGAATCCTTCAACCAAATTATAGAAAATTAAAATCTAAAAACAATAATTAATAAAACCTGAAGCAAAAAGATAAAACCTAAATAAATAAAATAAAATAAAACTAATATTGAAACAGATTAGTAAATGTGTCAACAAATTCACCGTTCTCACACAATTATTTTGTATCTAGAAATTTAAACAAAAAATAAAAAAGAAGGAAGGAAGGAAGGAAGGAAGGAAGGAAAAGGGACGGATAGAAAGTAGTAGTTGTAGTAGTAGTCTTGGCTTTACTACAATTGTTCTTATGTTTGTCAACGGGTTAAAGTTGTTTAGTTGTTAGAAAATAGCGACAAAATAGTTGTAATAAAGAATAGTTGCAAAACACCTCCACTCTTCCCATGTTAAATAATAATTTCGAAATAATAACGTTAATATTTCAGTGCGCAGGTCAAAATCTGCAAAAGAAGCGATTTGTGTTTATTTGTTTACGTTGTTATGGGTTAATGTTTATGTAATGTTAATGTAATATATATATATATATATATATATATATATATATATATATATATAAAAGTGAAAATATGTGTGTGTGTACATTTCCCTACAAAACTACTGTCAATTTTCAGTCTACAAACTTGAGATTTGATATAAGGAGTATTGAGGTTTGGGAAAATCTTTTTAATCGGTTTTCGACCAGAAATTTGGCTGTCAAGGGGTCAAAATTCAATAATTTGACCTTTGAAAACTCTTCCAAACTCCTCCCCCAATTTTGGGTCTAAACACTTGATATTTTGAATCTAGGTTACTTGGACATGGACCAAACTTATTAATTTGATTTGAGCCCCAAAAAATAAATGTTAAGGAGTCAAAATTGGGGTCAAAGTTAAAAAATATTTGACCTCTGCAGTATCTACTAAATTACTCAGCCAATTTCTGGTCTAAACATTTGGAATTTTACATAAAGGGTATTCAGAGATAGGGCAAGCTTTTTAATCGGTTTGGATAAAAAAAATTGAGCTGTCAAGGGGTCAAAGTTCAAAAGGTTTGACTTTGTGGTCTCTAGTAAATTACTTTGCCAATTTTGGGTCTAAGCATTTGAAATTTATACAGACCGGGTATTCAAACATGCGGCAAGCATTTTAATCAGTTTTGGGGCGAAAATTTGGTTGACCTTTGAAGATTCTACCAAATTCCTTCGCTAATTTTGGTAACTTGGACACGGGTAAAACATTTTATTTTAATTTGAGACCAAAATAACAAATGTTAATGGGGCAAAATTGGGTCAAAGTTAAAAAAAATTGACCGCTGCGGTCTCTACGAAATTACTCAGACAAATTTTGATCTAAACATTTGAAATCTTACGTAAAGTGTATTCACACGTAGGGCAAGTTATGAACAGTACATAGGGCCCGAGAAAAGCTGGGCTGAACTCCCAGTATATATATATATATATATATATATATATATATATATATATATATATATATATATATATATATATATATATGACACAATTGAAATGACACGATAAGATAACTTAAAACCGTATAAATACTAACAATTAGATAGTTAAATCATGAAATAAATAACAAATAATACAAATAGATAAAATTAAACTGAAATAAAACATGGAAATTCATAATACTTGCACTTTTACATAAATTCATTGCCTTTACCTTACATTAGGTTACTATATAAGATAAGACACTTATATGCAACGTTTTTTATATGTATGGCGGTTACTATAAATTTTAACGACGTTTGAAAAATGGTCACCATTTCGGTCGGTCCCCTTTTTGAGGTACCTCAAGGTAGAGAGAGAACAATAGTGCTGAAAAAGAACGGTTGTAGAAAAGAAAACATCGGTTATAATTAAGTGCGACAAGACTTTAGGATTGATGATGTTTTATAAAAGTTTCCAAGATTTAGGGGTACAAAGAGGATGGTACATTTCTTTGATAAAAGTCTTTACCCAGGGAAACTGGTCCGTCCCGTCACGTGTTGATGCTTATTGCTTCTATCGTTTCCGCATGTCTGAGACAGATTTCTTCTTTGTATCTCCCTCCAGGGCAGTCCTCTATTCCGATTGGCTGAAAACTCTGGTGACGTTGAGAGAAGAAAGAAAGGGAAAAGTAGAAGAGTAGGGAGAAAGAGAGAAATAAGGGAAGCATACCGTAAGAGCATCATAGTAGTAGTTAGTTCACTACATATGTAACGTGTTCAAGCGATTAAGGGGAGGTCATCTACACCAATTATTAACTGCTTGTCGCCCTTTGATCGCGTCTTTCTTGTTTTCTTTTCATTTCATTTTACTTCAGTCGAAGTTCTCAAAAAATCAAGGCACCCCTTCTTAGGGGCTAGCACTTGATTTCTATATGATACATAGATATTCGAATATTCTATTAAATCTTCTTTACACCTCAAATGTTGAGTAAGTAAAGAAGGCAAAAATATTAATTTTCCTTTGCCCAACTGACCACTGACCAGTTAAATATATAGTATATCTTTTCTTGTGATGTCTTTATCTTAGTGAATTCCAGGACAAGAATAGATCTAGTCTGGTGGATTATCCAGCTTTGTGCTGTTACTATAAGCAACATCACTTGAGGAATCATTCCTCGTATTGTGAGTTAATCATTTGGGCCATGTGATTTTGAATATTTAGTCAGGGTTTACTTGTAGGAAAAAATGTATCCTCATGCCAGGTTGTCCTGACAAACCCCTGTGCAAAGAGACTTTAGACACTCAGGGACAGTGTCTAGTAGGCATTCAAGTTTTCTCCTTCCCTGACTATTTACACGCGTGATAATATATATATTGTTTATGAATGAACTGGCGAATCGCTCAAATTTGGAATAAATAACATTAAAAATTCTTCCGAGTAAATAAAAGTGCGGCGGCTATTCGTGGCATTTTAATTAAAAGTATCGATTTGGGGAAGTTATTTTGGCTAAATCAAAATAAAAATTAGATTATAAAGGGAGATAATAAATTTCGTGTTTATAAAGTTGTTTCCCTTGATTTGATTAACATTTTAAACAAATTGGATTGAATTGAATTGACCTTCGGACCAAAATCACAGTGTAGTATCTATCTTGATGCTGCACTTCACCTTTTATGTCCTCAGTCAGTGGAGGAGAGGTTCTTCATGACTGAGACAATTTTTTTTATTTTTGTTCCTATTTAGAGTGCCTCTTTTTGGAGTGCTGAATTTTCCCCACATTAAAAACCGACCTTGTGTCTAACTCTGCCTTAGTGGGGAGGCAAGTAAATAGGAACATTTTAAACATATTTAATTATAAATGCTAAGGAAAATTATTGTATTACAAGCATGCCGCCCAGCGTTGCCCGGTCGTAAAATATGTTTGAACATGATATTTTAATTTATTCAGATTTTGCATTTATTATTACAGAGCCAATTCTCTATTGAATATTATATTGTACCTAATATATAATACTGATTTCAAAAGTAAAAACAAATGAATTGAGAGTCATCAGCTGAATTCGAAACGAAAACATTTAGCGCTCCACGTTTGTTCGTTAGTATCTAATATAACGACAGATGGATATCAAAACTAAAAATTAATCAACTTTAACGTGTAAATGTATATTTATGTATGCATAGAGGAGAACTTTAAGATTACTTACGCTTGCCAAGTTCCAATTTTTTACAATTTTTACCCCCTAAGCAGTTGTTTTGGGAATTTTATTTTTCTTAAACCTCTCAGTCATTAAGCAGTGCCAGAGTGAGATGTGATAGTCTGCACTTCTTGTCCTGTCCTGGCGTTTCTTTGTATGTCACTCCCTTTGTCCCCCCTCCTATTTGGCATGCTGGTGGGGCTGGACGGCCTCTGACTTACTGTCATCATCCTGCAACCATAGCAGTCCAGTTAAAGGAATCAAGGGTGAAATAGGGAGAAGGAGAGAAGAAGGTGTTTGAAGAAGAAAGTTTTTGTTTCTTTGCCCATTTTAATCAGTTCTAAAATTTCCTTCCAAGTTGAGCAGTTGTGTATTTTTGGGATTCCATCTGTAGAAATTATAAAGTTATAACATTTGCCGACCAACCAGAAGAAGAAAAACAAACAGGTTTTCGGCTGTTTCCATTTGAGATGGAAGCAACTTTCCTTTTGAAACAATTTGAAGGAAAAGACCACTTCCCTAGATGAGTTCATAATTAAAGGATACTCTAGCTTAACATCTAAATCTGATCCCCAAGATCGCCATGGGCATGGAATATGTGCATACATTAAAGATGGCTTTCCATGTGGCAGGGATATCTCCAGAGAAGACCCTAATTTACCTTATATGTGCTTCCAGGTTGCACTTGCTTACACCACCACATTTATATTTGCCCTCTATCACCCCCACAACAGTGGGGTTACTATCTTTAAGAGTATATGAGAAAATTGACCAAATCCTGTCTGCTCATCCTTCAGCTAACATTCACATTTGCAGTAACTTCAATGTCCATAATATGGAATGGCTGACCCACTCAAATAAGACGGATGATGAGGGGAAGTGCTGTCATGATTTTGCCATTGCCTATGACCTCACAGATTGTTCACGAACCCACACATGTGCCCGATACTACTGGTCAGTATGCAAACCTTCTAGACCTTTTTCTCACAACTTCCCCTGAGCTATGTTCATGTTCCGTTCTATCCTCTCTGGGATTCTCCGACCACTCCGTTGTATCAGTTAAGATAAAAATGAAATGTAATAAGTCTTCAGACGTACCTCTCCACCATACTCCACCATACTGTATATTGATACTCTATGGCTGACGGGGATCATATCTGATCTACCTCTCCATTCCATGTTTAAAAAGGATGTATCCTTTATAGAATCAGACCTGACCGAATGGTTAATTGTAGGCATAGACCGATTCATACCATCCAAAAAATTCGAACAAAAACCTAACAGCCAGCCATGGTTCACCCCAGAATTTGTTGTTGCCATCACGCATAGAAATCACTTTTTCCATAGCTACCAACGTAATAGATGTACTGAGACTAAAGCTGCTTTCAGGACGGCCAGCAACCACTGTAAAAGAGTAATAAAAAATGCAAGAGAGCTATATGCTCAGTCCGTTAACTCCAAAGTAGCTGAGCAGCGGCTTGGTTCCCATCAGTTTTGGCAAATAGCAAACAAGATCCTGAACAGAAGTGTGCGTTCTATCCCAACCATCATCAATGGACCTAAGGTCAGCTCGTCAACATCAGACAAAGCCAAACTATTTGCCAAGAACTTTGCAGCTAATTCTACTCTATGCAACGAAGGCCATCAACTCCCCATATTTCCTCCTATAACAGACAACACGCTATGCAACATACAAGTATCTGTGCATGATGTTGCCAAGCTAATCAAGAACCTTGATTCCAGTAAAGCAACTGGCCCTGACGGCATTCCAATTATAGTGTTCAAAAAGCTTCAACCAGAACTGTCCCCAATACTAACAAAACTGTTTAAGCGTTGCCTTAAGGAGAAGTGCTTTCCAACACCCTGGAAAACCTCATCAGTATGTCCTGTATTTAAGATATCAGGTGACAGGTCATCTCCCTCTCAGTACAGACCAATAAGTCTCCTGTGTATCATGAGTAAGCTGCTGGAATTCATATTAAATAAAGAATTAATCAACCACCTCTACAGAAACAACCTTCTTAGTGACATACAATATGGTTTCTATTCTGCTAAATCTACAGCAGATGTGCTAACGGTTATATCTCATAGGATTAATGAATATCTTGACAAAGGCTCCCTTTCTAGGGCAATTGCTCTTGACATATCAAACGCCTTCGATAAGGTATGGCATAAGGGCCTACTTCACAAGATTTCCAGCTAGTATATAACTGGAAATGTTTTCTCAATTACTAAATCATTTCTCTCTGACAACACGCTATGCAACATACAAATATCTGTGCATAATGTTGCCAAGCTAATCAAAGTAGTGGCTGATGAGCAGAAATCAGAGGCCCACAATATTAATGCTGGAGTTCCTCAGGGCTCCATCCTGGGCCCAACTCTCTTCTTGATCTATATCAATGATCTCCCAAAACACATACTTGAATCATTCGTTGACATCTATGCTGATGACACGACTATCTAATGCAACACATCAAAGGCCGTAAATGACAAATTTCTCTCTGATTCTCTCTCTTCTGATCTTGAGAGCATGGTACAGTGGGGGAAAAGGTGGCTGGTTACTTTAATGCATCTAAAACCAAGCTCCTATCTTTACATCATCAACGCTCCGATCCTCATCTGGCATCAACTGAAATGGACAGCTCTCGTCTTGGGGAGGCTCCATGTTTTGACAAGCTTCTGGGTTTGACCTTTACTCCTGATCTGAAATGGAACATGTACATCAAGTCTGTTGCCAAGGTCACTGGGAAGATAGTGGGATCCTTCTACCGCTCCAGAAAATATCTCACTACTGATGCAATTCTCTATCTGTATAAAAGCCAAGTACGTCCAAGGATGGAGTACTGCTGCCACATCTGGGCAGGACCTGCTAAAAACAGCCTATCCTGCCTTGACAGAGTACAAAATAGACTTTGTGGCTTAGTGGGGGATTCTCTTTTCTCTTCCCTGCAACCTCTCTCCCACAGAAGAGACATTGCGAGCCTGTCTTTGTTTTATCGTTATTTCCATGGCAAGTGCTCGTCTGAACACCAATCTCTTGTCTCTCCTTGCCAATCTTTCACAAAAAACACCCGTCTAGCTGAAATCACTGTCAATAATTTTCCCCATTTTATCTGTGCCTAAACCAAAACGTAGATTCCACGAACAAAGCTTCTTTCTTAGAAGTGCACGTCTGTGGAACTCTCTTTCAGTTGCCTGTTTTCCACCTGACTACAACCTGGATATCTTCAAGTCCAATGTAAACAAATTCCTGATGAACTGCCTCCTTAAGTAAGACACTTTATCAAATTTCCAATACTAACGATTACTACGATACTATCCCATTGATTACTGTACACGCAATAACCCTTATCCCCGAGTGGCTTCTGGACTTTGATAAGTGGTGTCCTCGATGTAAAAAAAAAAAAAGAAAAGAAATTCCTTCTTGATTCAATAATTTATCAACAAGACAAAAAAGGGAGTCTTAGAAAATAACTTAACCTGAAGCAGTTTGAATGGGATTTCCTTTTTGATTAAGTGGACTATTTATAAAAAAAAAAGTTCTTTATATAAGTTTATAGGCAAGAAAGCCAATAATTCGTTCCTTCAGAGGTATAAATTTAGAAGAGTTTTTAAAAGAAAGAGAACGATTGACAGGACAAGTATCAGAGGGAAAAAAAGACTGTGAGGAAAAACTTTAAAAAGACTTTAAAGATAGTTTGTATTACTTGTTTTGATCGAACTATTGTTCTCATCTTGAGTGGTATTTGTGCAATGTTTCGGTTGGTGTAGCCTCCAATAAAACTCAAGATGAGAATAATAGTAAGATCAAAGCAAGTAATACAAGCAATTAGTCCTCATCTAAAAATTTCAGAACTGTAAGTTTAAAGAAACTTTTGTAAAGGACTTTTCGTTTTTAATCTTTACTAGCATGGGTGCCCGGCGTTGCCCGGGTGTTTGCAGGTATGTTTTGAGCAAAAAAAAAAAAAAAGTTGTAGTAGGAAGGCAGGCTCGAACCCGTACTGTGAAAGAGGAAAAGAATGGGGAAAAAAAACCCCTGACGTCTTTACTTTTACGACCACCGCCAAACCAGAAGTGACGTAGGTTTAAATTAAGGCTAGACGATCGAAAAGAGGGGATGACTTTCGAAAATATCGGTGAAAAAAGCGACCCCTCCCTGTAGAAAAGTGCCCAGTTGAGGGTGAAGAAATTAATGTTTTTAGCCAATTTTTCGGTATTTGTCGTCTAAAGGGTCGAGCTTCAAAACGATACCGATCTTATGAAAATTCGTCACCTCTGTTGAAAGTTTTAGGCTGACATGCAAACATACATACATACATACATACATACATTTATATATTGGGAGCTCAAACTTTCGACCCAAACCGTTAAAAAGCTTGCCCTATCTCTGAATACCCTTTATGTCAAATTTCAAATGTTTAGACCAGAAATTGTCTGAGTAATTTAGTAGAGACGACAGAGGTCAATTTTTTTTTAAATTTGACCCCTATTATGACCCCTTAACATTTATTGTTTTGGGTTCAAAATCAAGTTATTAAGTTAGATCCATGTCCAAGTAACCTATATCTAAAATTTCAAGTATGTAGACCCAAAATTGCCGGAGGAGTTTGATAGAGTTCTCAAAGGTCAAATCGTTGAACTTTGACCCCTTAACAGCCAAATTTCTGACCGAAAACCGATCATATAGATTTTAACAAATCTCAGTAACCTGTATATCAAATTTCGAGTCTGTAGACTAAAAATTGACAGAGTTATTGCGTAGGGAAATGTAAACACACACACACACACACACACACACACACGCACACACACACGTACAGACGTACAGACACGTTCACTTTTATAGATATACTAGCATTTCAGCCCGGCGTTGCTCGGGTGTTTGGAGGTGTATGTTGAACAAAAAAAAAAAAAAAAGAGAGAGGTCAATTTTTTTAACTTTAACCCTTATTATGACCCCTTAACATTTATTGTTTTGGGCTCAAATAAAGTTATAAAGTTAGATCCATGTCCAAGGAACCTATATCTAAAATTTCAAGTGTTTAGACTTAAAATTGTCGGAGGAGTTTGGTAGACGTCTCAAAGGTCAAATCGTTGAACTTTGACCCCTCAACAGCCAAATTTCTGACCGAAAACCGATTACATAGATTTTCCCAAATCTCAATACCCTCTATATCAAATTTCGAGTCTGTAGACTTAAAATTGAGAGAGTTATTGCGTAGGGAAATGTACACAGACAGACACACACACACACACACACACACACACACACGTTCACTTTTATAGATATATAGAAAGATAGATAAATTGGATGCAATATATAGTAATCATTTAAAAAGTATTTAAAAAAAAGACTTGTGCGCCACCAACGAGAATCGAAACCAAAACCTTCATCTCACGATTTATTTTGCCGTCAATGTCTGGGCTATGAAACTATGTTTACTGCAGGGCTAAAAATTAAAACATGGACTAATAGCTACTACGTCATTCATTCGTAATGTCTGTGTTCGACTTTCATCTGGCAAATTTAATGTTTTTTAAAATTTTTTGCACCGATTTATCTGGGCTTAATCATGTAGAATACTTGCATGAATATTATTACATGTAATAGTTAACTAAAGATGATTACCCCATTTGAAAACTAAAGTAACTAATAGGGAATTAATTAAAGTGAATGTTTAAAAGAATATGCAAATTAGCTAGACCTTTTGCTAGTGAATGCATTTCCATAACCCATGTATAACAAAATTGTATTTTCTTTTCAAATAAGTAGAAAAGAGGATTTTTAATATGAATATCAATACACACAAAAGAAAAACGAATTTATAGGAGTATAGAATAGATAGATAGATAGATATAGATAGATAGATTGTATGTTTTTCTTTTCAGTTTTATTTAAGCAGAAATTGTGTTTTTTATCATTGTTTTTCTCTAATTGTTGTTAGTACAACTCTGGGCGATAATTAATTATTGAATTGTTTCTCAATTAGAGACCCCTCTCTCTCTTTATGTTTGTTTTTATTTTTATTATTTTTGTAATTGTTACCTGGCTAGGAAACAAAATCAACGGTATTTTATTCCTTCAATAAAATTTGGACTTAATTTACTTTCTAGATCTAGTTTTTATTTGCTCCTTTTTTATTTGACTCCGCCCCTTTTATTGTTCTTTTTGGATTTTTTTTCCTCTTTTTTTTTCTTTCTTTTATGTTACTAGAAGACAGATTTTGATGAAAAAGTCCAAATAATGTTTCTGTTTTTACCGGCTAAAAATTAAATCAATTTTTTTCCACAAATTTAAATCCTCCATATACCAAGTTTTAAGTCTGTAAACCAAAAATTGTAATTTGGTAGAGACCATTCCACACACAAATAGATAAAACCAGCTGGTGTCATCACCATCTCTTTCGCTTTTGATTGTTTTCTAACTTTGGGCCAGATTACTATTTCCACATAAACACAGAGACGTGCAGGGGGCAGTGCTAGGGGTGCCCAAGCACCTGCCCCTTTTACTCCTATTTTAAATGTTCCCTTTTCAGAGAAATGTATTATAGACCAGTGTCCCACCAAGACACCGTTTTTTTCACGAACACCTGCCCTGAAAAAGTTCTCCATGCATCACTGCATAGACATATTACTTTTTGAGGTTTGGAATGTGAAAATTTCTTACTTTTGGGAGTAAAGAAGAAAGTGAATCAAAATGAAGTGGAGAAAGAAAGAGGGTAGCAGTTAAAGTCATTTGCTTTTTAGCATTTGTAATTTAGCCACCACAAAAGTTTCAAATTTGAAATGTTTGAAGTAGTGACTTGAAAATGGCAGATGGAAGTTGAGTAATGAAAATATATGAATCCGATAAAGTCAAATGGCAAAATTCGTGAACAATGAAATAACTGATTAAATAAATGAAAAGTGAAATTGCTTGAAATTATCCAGGATTACGAGAAGGATGTTGTAGTTTGCTTGAAGCATTGTGCGTAATTTGAAAGGAGTCATTTGAAGTTTGAAGGCTATAGCAATGCGGTTTGAAGGAAACACGGTGGACATGAGTTAGTATATAAAAGAATAATGACAATATTAGAAGGAATTTTCAATAATTTTGAATTATATTACATTTATTTACTAACATAATGTGCCGTACAAGATGGTAGGGGTTGGTGTTCCTAATTTTTTAGAGTAGTATCTATCCTTGTTTTATCATTATTTCCATGGCAGGTGCTCGTCTGAACTCCAATCTCTGGTCCCCCTTCGCCAATCCTTCACGAAAAACACCCGTCTAGCTGAATCCACTGTGAAAAATTTTCCCCACTCTATATCTGTGCCTAGATCAAAATGCGGATTCCATGAACAGAGCTTCTTTCTTAGAACTGCACGCCTGTGGAACTCTGTTCCGTCTGCCTGCTTCCCACCTGACTACAACTTGGATGTGTTCAAGTCCAACATTAACAAATTCCTAATGAACCACCCTCTTAAGTAAACACTTCATCAAATCTCCACACTAACGTACTGTACTTGCAATAACCCTTATCCCTGGGTGGCTTCTGGGCCTTGATAAGTGGTGACCACCGTGTAAAAAAAAAAAAAAGGAGAAGAGATCATAGTCTGAGGGAACTTGATATTAATGATGAGTGTGACTTTGTGTGGGCTCTAGACACCTGTAGTTCTATGCATTGTGTAATTGATATTAATCCTAACTCCAACCCTGATCTCTGGCTCGACTGGATGTTTGATCTTGATGAAGAGTTTCTTGGCTTTTGCAAGAATGTTCTCTTGGACCTTACTAATGAGCAGTTGGCTCTCATGACTCTTACATCATAAGTAGTAAAGATCTTTGTTCAGTGTTTTCTTCTTAATTGCTAGTCTGACGCCCATCTCTCTTGCCAAAAGCTGCATGACCTTACCCGGATATTGTTGCACTTTTTTTGCAACTTTTAGATGAATTTCGTTGTGCATCAAAAATGCCTGTTATAATCTTGTTCCTGCTAGCCACTGCTTCCACATCTCCATTAGAAGAATACTCTTGTTGAGTGTTTTATAGAAATGAAACACCAAAGCCTTTTCTCTATTCTTAAAAACAACTTTGCTGAATCATCTTTGTTAACCTTTTTTTTATTACAAAGGAGTCGCCACTTATCAAAGCTCAGAGGCCACTCGAGGATAAGAGTTAATGAGTGTACTGTATTTAATGAGAAAATATAGTAGTAATCGCTAATAGTGAAAATTTGGTAAATTGGATTACTTAAGGAAACGGCTCATCAAGAACTTGTTTATGTTGGATTTAAAGACAACCATATTGTAGTCAGCTGGAAAGCAGGAGAGTTCCAATGGCATGCAGTTCTAAGAAAGAAGCTTTGTTCATGGAAACCGCATTTAGGTTTAGGTACAGATAAAAAGTGGGGGAAATTATTGATAGTAGTTTCAGCTATACAAGTGTTTTTGTAAAAGTTTGGCAAGGAGAGGCCAGACGAGCACCTGCCATGAAAATAATAATAGAACAGAGATGGGCTCGCAATGTCTCTTCTGTGGGAAAGGGGTTACAGAAAAGAGAAAATGGCATCCTCCACTAGGCTACAAAGTCTATTTTGAACTCTGTCAAGGCAGGATAAGCTGCTTCTAGCAGCTTATCCTGCCAGATGTGGTAACAGTACTCCATTCTTGGACCTACCTGGCTTTTAAATAGATAGAGAATTGCATCAGCAGTGAGATAGCTAATGGAGTGATAGAAGGATCCCACCATTTTTCCAGCAACCTTGGCAACAGATTTGATGTACATGTTCTATTTCAGATCAGGAGTAAAGGTCAGACCAAAAAGCTTCACAAAACATGGAGCCTCCCCAAGACGAGAGCTATCCATTTCAATTGATTCTAGATGGAAGTCAGAGCATTGATGATGTAAAGATAGAAGCTTAGTTTTAGATGCATTAAAATTAACAAGCCGCCCCTTTGCCCATTGCCCCATGTGCTCAAGATCAGAGGAGAGAATTAGAGAGAAGTTGGTCATTTATGGCCTTTGATGTGTTGCCATAGATGGTAGTGTCGTCAGCATAAATGTCTACAAATGTTCTGAAAATATGATTTGGGAATAGAGTTGGGCCCAGGATGGACCCCTGAGGGACTCTAGCATTAATGCTGTGAGTTTCTGATTTCTTCCCATCAACTAATACTCTTATGAACCTATCAGAAAGAAATGATTTCATAATAAAGAAGGAATTTCTAGCTATACCATAGCTGGAGATTTTATGAATATTGCATATTAATTTGGTGGAATGATGCCACACTAATAGACCTTAATTTTGTGCTGCAATGGCAAGCCAAGGTTGTACATCTCTCACAGTGACTCATTGTGTTTTTACCATTGGTTAACCGACACCTTAACTGGAAAAGAACGAGTTAAGTCTAAAGCCACAAGTGAAATGTTGGTATGGAGGAGACTGGCGATAATAAAAACATCTAGTTGAAAAATACAGCTTGAAGATTGGCATCACGCTAGTTCCATTGGTGCAGTATTTCGCTAATAAGTTGACTTGTGTGTTAAAGAGGTGTAATGATATAGTAATGCAAGTATCTGATCCTTCACAACTGGCATGTGCAGTCTTACTAAATCAATTAATACTTTTATCAGATCCATGTAATACATCAGCAGAGTGGGCATACCGGAATTCGTTGGACCACATATTTTGTCCGAAGAATGTGTCCTGCAACTATGAAAGCATCAATTAAGGGAGCCATATGCTTGTGTGAAGAATGTCAGTGAATTGACCTGGTACCATCCTAATGGCAAAAAAGAAAGTTTGATGTAGAGGACAACTGGTGTCGAATAAGCATGGATATAATGTATTAATGCATTATGATAGCAAACATTTCTTAACCTTATCAGACTGTGGCCCAATGTGTTTCACAATATGGCATTTGTTGATACAACATGATATAACATGATACATTGAACATTGTACAACAATTAAGATCTGTGTTTTTTTTAATGTGGTGTCCTGCTTAAAATTCTGGCCAATAATGCCTCTACATTTCAATGTCAAAAATTTCAAAAATTTGCCCTCAAATGCATTACCGATGTACTTACTTTCCTGGAGGTAATGGTATAGCGAGGTGATGTCACTGCACTGTCAAAAGAATTGCAGCTAGGATGCAGTGTTCAATTCTAAAAGCTGTATACTGGTATAATGTAACAAGGATGATGCAGCATGAGCAACTGCACCAGCCAATGGGATTTACAATTACAAACAATGTATAAAAGGGATAGATGTCACACTATCAGTGGGTAAAGTTGTCGACACACATATAAAGTGGGAAACCATGTTTGGGTAAAACCCCTGAATGCTCAGTGCATTACAAGATTTGGCAGCGAACCAATAGATAAAATAATAAGTCCTCAGACCATGCTGATTAATGGTGTCCCACGTCATGTGAAAGATGTTCGTTATGCATCTTCTTATTCTGAGGACGATGAAGAAGATCACATACAATATGAAGATGATCCTGATCCCCTATTGCCCCTTCAGATGAGCGTAGAACCTACAGAATCAGAAGAGGGGATGATGGAACATACTGGTGGCGATGACGGTAGTCATGAGAAAGATGGAAACAAGGAAGTGGCACTTCTGATTTTTCAAAGAAGTACCTAACAAAGATGGATACTGTCTCCCTGCTCTGTCCGTGATCATGAGATTAGGGGGAGTGTAGGGAAAATCGTAACTTACTTGGCTAAAATGTGTGTGTGTGTGTGTGTGTGTGTGCGTGCTTCAAAGACTGGTCGTGTAACAAAAGAAAAAGGAAAGAAAGAAAGGCTAAAATGGCAACACCCAGTTGTTTTTATGTTTGATGGTCATGTGAGCGATGCAGACTCGCCATTTCTATGCAAATGAGGCAGGTGAATAAACACGGAGATGAAGCAAAGAGAGAACGAATTGGAAGAAGGTGTGCTATGTGTGTAGTTGTGTGCAAGTCAACTTGAAAGAGTGTTGAGTTTTGACAACAGAGTGTTGAATTAACCCAAGAAATTGTTAGTTTAACCATACAGTTAACAGTTGGACTTCATCATAGTTTACTTGATCTGTGTTAATCAATAGACTTTGCTGGTGTCTCAAGTGGCAGAGTACTCACCTCATATGCAAGTGACTCGAATTTTGAACCCTAAATTTGGTTATATGGATGAGCCCAAAAGAGGGTTAAAATTTAGTCTAGAACTTCCGGTCTGTGCCTTTTATGGTCTGTGTGTGCTTTGATATTGTATATATATATATATATATATATACCCCAAAACCTCTGCCCTTGATGGAGGGGAAACTAAAAGTTGCTAATATAATTTCAAATGATGTGAAATAACAGCTAGGGGAGACTTGATTCTAATTTTTTTTAGATTATTTTCAATGTTTGTCTATAGATTTGGTGAAATAAATCTATGTTAAATATATCAATTGAAATATAGAATTGATTTAACATATATTTATTTCACTAAATCTGTAGACAAGCATTGAGAATAATCTAAAAAGTTTGGAGAATCAAGTCTCCTCTTGCTGTTATTTCAAATCATTTGAAATCATATTAGCAAGTTTTAGTCTCTCCTCCACCAAAGCCAGATGTTTTGGGAGAAATATCTGATATTTTGTCATTAGAATACAAAACTTGGATAACAAATAAGAATGATTAACACATTTAATGTCCAACATAAAGGGCAAAGTTTATGCTTACTATTACATAAACTAAACTAAAGGCTTTTTATAGTCACATTATAATTTATAGTCACATTATAATTTATAGTCACGTTATAATTTATAGTCATGTTATAATTAAAAAAAATCTTACTTTGTAAAAATCTAATGATTGATTTCTAAAAGGTTAAAAAAAAATGTGCCCAAAATGAGTTCTGGATGATGGATGATCTCCTTAATGTGCGACCTTAAGGGCAAATAACACATAGCACATTACACAATTCAGGTCATTATCTTTCCAACGAGCCTTCATTTGTTAAATTGTGACCAAGAGTTGTTGAATTCACAACCTGGCAAAGAAAAAGAAAAGAAAAAAAAAGAAACAACACACTGAAGATGGAGTATACCTCCGAAATATATTTGTGATAAATTTCAAACAAGTAAAATATTTGTTTATTTTCCGAATATTATGTTGTATTTGGCTTTCAAGCGCACTTGATGCATATTTTATTTTATTCAAATTAAAACAACGTTTCTATATGAACCTCATTCTTTGACGTTATTCTCGCGTTGTCTACACACAGTTCAAACATTTCAAAATACAACTGTTAGAAACAATGCGCGGCTTTTTACAAACAAACTTCTTTCTCCAAATTAACAACATGGCAAGGAAAAAGAAAAGAAAACAAAGGAACAACACACTGAAGATAGAGGATACCTTTGAAATATATTTGTGATAAACTTCAAACAAGTAAAATATTTTATTTTCCTAATATTACGTTGTATTTGGCTTTCAAGCGTACTTGATGCGTATTTTATTTTATTTAAATTAAAACAATGTTTCTATATGAACTCTCATTCTTTGATGATATATATATATATATATATATATATATATATATATATATATATATATATATATATATATATATATTCACGTTATACCCTAAAAGATCACAAACCAGAATTCAACAATAATCCTAGCATTAGACTGATTTCTCTATGTATTTCAGATTTGGGAAACATTAGCAAAAAAATACTAGATGAAATCCTACCTAAATTAAAAAACAAAATTTACCATAATCTGTGGAAATCATCGGAAGAGGTAATTGAATGGTTCGGCACACTACTCCAAGACAAAAATAGAAAGAGAAGGACTATACCGGGATGATGAATTATTCTACTTGAACTCAACTGAACCTAGATATAACAATAGACCCAGACTACAAATGTGTAAACTTCTTAGACATAACCCTGAATCTAGACAATTCCTATGAACCCTACCATAAACCCAACCAAACGCTATTATACATAGATCACAAGTCCAACCATCCGAATAGTATGAAAAAAGCACTTATACCTAGCATCTGAAAAAGAATATCCAAAATATCACAAAAATGAAGAATTATTCAATAAAAACAAGGAATATTATAACCAAGTCTTAGCTAGATCAGGATATAAAGAACAAATAAAATTTGTTAAAGAAAATCAACACAATAACATAGGTACAGAAAGAACAATAAACAATGCAAATGTAATATCTTAAAACATGTCGATGAGGAAATATAAAAAAGGAAGAAAAAAAAGAGCAAAAACAAATGAAAAAATAAAACATACAATTGACACAAAAAAGAAAAATGAAAAGACAGACCATAATAAAACTGAAAGAGAAGTTAAAAAGAAAAATAGAAGGAAGAGCCAGACGTGGTTCAATCAACCGTTCAGCCACCATATAAAAAATAACATCCCAAGGGAATTTTACCAAATTATAGAAAAAAATTTCCTCGCAAGATAGTAAACTAAGTAAGATAATTAATAAAAACACTGTTAAGCTATCCTTCTCAACGTCTGCTAACTTGACATATACCATAATTGGTTCAAATAACACAAAATTAAACAAATTTTTGAAAAACAGAGATAGGACAGAAAATGAATCCAACAATGTAAAACAATGTAACTGCTGGGACCCTAATGAATGTCCAATGAGGGGAAACTGTTTAACTTCAAACGTAGTATACAAATGTGAAGTTATAACAAATAATGAAACTAAAGTATATCTAGGGAGCACCGGAACTTGCTTTAAGGACAGATATCGTAATCACCTAGCATCGTTTAAAAATGAAACTGAGAAAGAAAAGAACACCAAAAAATAACGAAAACAACAACAATGTAAATAAAAATGAAAACAATGGTAGAAAAGATCCTAACAATAGTGACAACCACAACTACTATAATGAAAATAGAAACAGAACCAATAGTAATAGCGAAAACAGCCGGAAAAAAAAACAAAGAAAAACTCAACCACTTTAGCGGTATGGATTAAGGAATTAAAGGGAAATAAAACTGAATATAAATTAAGATGGTCAATAATTGATAAGGGGGGGGGGATATAAACCGAGCAAATCGAAGAGATGCAACCTATGTATATTAGAATCTTACCATATACTAATAGCTAAAGAAAAATTATTAAAAAAAAGACTAGATGTAATCCACGAGTGTTTGCACAGAGACAAATATTTAATTTCACGCACTAGAGCAGATTAGGGGGGAAAAATGCAAGGGAGGTAATCCTAGATAAAAAATGATACCACGAGAATGACCTCCCCTGCATCGGGTAATATAATACGAATTTTTTTTTTTTTTTTTTTTTTACACAGTGATCACCACTTATCAAGGCCCGGAAGCCACTCAGGGATAAGGGTTAATTCAAACACTAAGCAAAAAAACAATATTAAAATAAACACGCATAAATATAGGAATAAAATTATATAAAATTATATGATAATTGGAAAAAAACAAATAGGAAAAACAGGGAAAATTAAAACAAAAATAAATAATTAATAAATAAAAAATAAAAATACGAAACTACAGGTTAAAACGGAAAACTATCTTTACATAACACAAAAAGATGGAGGAAGTGAGGAAGCATGGCTGTGGAAATATTTTTACCCGAATACGATGTCCAGCATGTTAAAAATATACCATTCGTTGTAAAAATCTAATGGATAAACATCTGAAGAAGTTGGTGGGGACAGGATATTTTTACGGAAACATAAATCGTAAAATTGCCAACTCATTAATGAAACGGTTATAATGGAAAAATCCAGGAAATAAACGAGGATTATAAAAAGAAAATGTGAGTCTTTGAATTTTCAACAAAATTTTGCACTATGTATATATATATATATATATATATATCTATATATATATAGATATATATATATATTTCCCCAAAACCTCTGGCCTTGATGGAGGGGAAAGTAAAACTTGCTACTATGGTTTCAAATGATCTGAAATAACAGTAAGGGGACACTTGATTCTAAATATTTCTCATATGTTATATCTCCCCACTTTTGGAAATAGGTTACGATTATGAATATGTTCAGTATTAAATAATCTTTATACACTGTGAAATTTACTTTATGTATGAAAACTAAAGAGGGGAGATATAACACAGAAATATTTAAAATCAGGTTTCCCCTTGCTGTTATTTCAGATTATTTGAAACTATAGTGGCAAATTTTAGTCTCCTCTCCATCAAGGCCAGAGATTTTAAGGAAATACAAATATTTTGTAATTCATATGCAAAACTAGGTAAACACATGACTATGATTGAAACATTTTATGGCTGTAAAAAGTGCCAAAAATAGGCTCTGGATGATGGATGATCCCCTTAATATGCGACCTTAAGAGCAACTGTCACATAGCCCACTACACAATTCAGGTCATTAGCTTTCCAACGAGCATTCATTTGTTAAATTCTGATAATTAGCCGCTGAGATTTGGAACTTATAAAATTGCCAAAAAAGGCGTAGTGTGTGTGTGTGTGTGTATATATATATATATATATATATATATATATATATATATATATATATAATTTACTAATTTGTATATAATTATTTATTTCAATGATTTATTTAAAAACTATACCTTACATATTCCAGAGATGTACCAGAATTCATTGACATGATAGGTTTTTACGTTTTTACTGTTTATAAAAAACCCTTACCAGCTTATATATATATATATACATATATATATATATATATATATATATATATATATATATATCATAAAATGTAAAAGTTAACAAGTAAAAATGAGAGGTAAACAGCCAAACGGCATGATGAGTATCAAACGATAAAAGCCTCAAAAGAGATTTTACTGTAAAATATTTCATTGATTATTGATTTTCAAAATGTTTCTTATTGATTTCTCACCAGTTTAAAAGCAAAAGATGTGAGATTACTCCATTAATCATAGCCAAATTTAGATTCAGCATTTTCAGTTGAAATTGGAAGTCTTTTTCAAAAAGGAACTTTCAAGGGATTTCACAGTTACCGCCCTTGGTTGAGAGAAAAAAATTGAATACTTTACAAGACATAATCAAATCAATAATTAGATTTTTTACTTCAATTAAATGTCTTTTAAGATATTTTTTTTATTGACCGGAATTTTAATAAATGCATCGTAAAATATGGCAGATGCATATATACAGACAAAAAATTATATATATATATATATATATATATATATATATATATATATATATATATATATATATATATATATATAAAGCTGAATGTGTGTGTGTGTGTGGTCATGAAAAGCTCCTATATGGTTGACTATTTTAAAAAACTGATTACATATAATGATAGAAGATGTATCGAGACACAGGAATGGGTATATTTGATCTCGCAGAACAGTGGTTCATTAAAATTGTGGGGTCCGCGTTCGCACCTGGTCCACAAAGTATGGAAATAAAAAATTTAAAAAATAAAAAAAAAGACGTTTACAAGTGTTTCTGATATAGATGTACATAAGAATTTACTGAAACCACCAAAAAACGCATCGAAGCACAGAAATTAGGAACCCGAGACTTCTGGAAAATCTACAAAAGTGTAGTAAATAATGGGCAAACAACAATTCCCCGACTACCCAACAATCACGAGGTTCTTTGCTCAGCAACCCAGAAGGCTAACTTGCTTGCCAGACAGTTTGCCTCAAACTCCACACTGGACTCTGCTAACCACCCCCTCCATGACTTTCCTTTGCAGACAGACGCCACACTAGATGATCTGAAAATCACCCCTTCTCAGGTGCATGCTATCATAAGAAAGCTTGACACAGCAAAAGCATGTGGACCTGATCTCATCCCGGCTGTGCTATTAAAAAAGTATGCCGCCGAAGTAGCTCCAGTTCTTTCCAAACTTTACAACAAATGCCTTAATGAATCTTGCTTTCCTGCCTGCTGGAAAACTGCTTCCGTAGGGCCAGTTTTCAAGAATTCTGGCGAAAGAACATACCTAGTAAATTATCGCCTCATTAGCCTCCTCCCACTTTTCACCAAAATATTTGAGACCATAATTAACCAAGCTCTAGTCCATCACCTTACAGATGCTAAACTTCTGACTGACCAACAATATGGATTTAGGCAACCCCGTTCCACAGCAGACATCCTAACTGTAATCTCAGAACGTATATACCAGTCACTGGACAAAGCGTGGTAGGGTAGAGCGGTAGCTCTAGATATATCTAAGGCTTTTGACAGGGTATGGCATGAGGGTCTTCTCAAGAAAATCAGATCATACGGCATCACTGGAAGAGTATGTAACATAATTAGATCCTTCTTGGATAAGAGAAAAATCCAGGTTGTCCTTGACGGTTGTACATCTAAACAATATGATATAAATGTGGGAGTGCCTCAGGGGTCTATTCTTGGACCTCTGCTATTCTTAATATTCATAAATGACCTCCCTGACAAAATTGTCTGTGAGATGGGTATATATGCTGATGACACCACACTCTATAACAGACACGACAGGAAAACAAATAAACACATATCTAAAGAAATGGCAGAAACATTAGAGGATGACCTCCAATCCGTAGTGAAATGTGGACAAAAATGGATGGTCACGTTCAATGCTGCCAAGACTAAACTTGTTTCCTTCAATAACTACAAAAACCCTTCCCTACCGCCAATAGCAATGGCCAATGACTCTTTATCTGAAAGTACATCTATGAAACCGCACCGTGACCGTCGCGTCACCCAGTAAGCCCTTCTTCAGTGCATTGGTGGAATCGTCTTTGCTGCAACGTCCACAAGGCCGGATCTTCTGTGATCGTCTAGAAATTTCGTCTTCGGTGCTTGTTGACGGAAGCAGTTTCACAAGTAAAAAAAAATAATAAGGAAAACATCAGCACATCAAAGAATTTTGAATCACAAAGACTCCGGAGATTGGGTTATATAGAATGTATTAAAAGAAAACCATAAAAGAAATATATACAAACATATATACAGTTTGGAGTATGAGTTTGTAAGCAAGCATTTAAACTTCCAAGTGGGGCTTCCACTTGCTGGAATTTACAAGTCTATTAACTTAACCCTTTTTAGTTAACGGGCAATAGGCGAGGGGGGAGAGAGAGAGAGAGGTGAGGTGGCTTGACTCTCTCTTTGGCTTCTTTCGGAATCTCAATCTGTTTTAATTCTGACTTTCTTGGTCTTTATATAGTACCGCACTGGGCGGGGCGACAATTACCAATTCCTTCCCGACCAATCAGAATGATCAATAACCAAATCGTCTGATTCTCTCTCATTGGATAATTTGACTGATGACCAAAAATTGGCCACCTCCCACAATCCAAGAATAATTCTAACTCCTCCCCGATCAACCAAAAACGCCCCATGGAAAATAACCAGTTTTTTCTCATTGGATAATTCGGAAACTGCATAATACGCGATAACCGTGTAAGTAAGAAAACTGCGTCCAGAAAAAAAAATGCTTTGTGAATTCTGCCCTTAGATGTGACACTTGTTCCTTATCAAAGGAAATTAACAATTTATTGTTCTGTCAACATCTCGACAACATATGTTATTGAAAATTGAAAAATCTCTTGATCTAAATTTCAAAACTGCGATTCGGAAAACATTCTTTGAAGCCGACAAATGCGGGTGTGAAATTTTAACTCCCAAGAATTTATTTATCTTTTGTTTTGATCTTGTCATAAATATATTTTGTGACGCCAACAATTACGAGTGTGTGTGTGTGTGGTTTTTAGTTCAAAGCAATCAAAGGAAAAAAATATTTCCCTTTTTTGCACTGGATATGACTGTATCGGAATTTGTCACCATCGCTCGACTTGAAAACAAAACATATGTTTTTTTGAAGTTATCATTCAGTCCATTTTGACTAAATCATTTATTATTGCTTTGCTTTAAAGAAAGAAAAAAAATACTTTGGCAGAATTTAAGCCAGCAAGATTCTCTGGTAGTGCCCGGCACAAGATATTAACATTTATCTTTTAGTTAATCGGTGTTGCCCGGAATAAAATCTTAACGTTAAATAAAAGCGTCACATCGACCCTAATGGTCCGATGCAGCCTCTCTTTGGTGTTATACATCTTTTAAACTCCTTGACCTAACGTTCACAGGTAACATGAGTTGGAACAATTACATTGAGAACATTGCCAGGGCCGCTGCGAAGGAGGTGGGTTCTCTCTACCGTACTAGAAAGCTACTAATGCTTGAAAGTATCCTATACCTCTATAAGGCCACCATTCGCCCATGTATGGAGTATTGTTGTCATATTTGGGCTGGTACATCTGCCACTAGTCTCTCGCTGCTGGACAAGGTTCAAAAGAGAGTTGCCAATCTGATAGGTCCTGAACTGTCAGCTAAACTTTAGCCTCTGTCCCATCGACGAAACGTTGCATCCCTCTGCCTGTTCTACAAGTACTTTAACGGAGAATGCTCTGACGAACTGCAAGCACTTGTGCCCGCACAAAGTAAATACCCCCGGCAAACCCGACAAGCAGCTAAATCCCACCCCTTCACAGTAGAGATCCCTAGATGCAAGAGAGCCTTCTACTCCAGTAGTTTCTTCCCCAGAACAGCTAGACTTTGGAATTCCCTTCTGGGTCCCTGCTTCCCCGACTGCACTGACATGCAGAAGTTCAAGTGCAACGTGAACCGACACCTTGCTGCCTAACTTCCTACACAGTACCCCTGATGCTTATGTCCCTGATAGTAGCCCCCTACAACAAAGTGGCAATGTGCCTTGTTTGGGGTAAAAATGTAATAAAAAAAAAAGAATACTTTGATAAGTATATTTTAACTTAAATAGTGTGTGTGTGTGTGTGGTCACGAATAGGCTCCTATATGGTGACTATTTTAAAAAACTGATTACATATAATGATAAAAGATGTATCGAGGATAAGGAATGGGTATGTTGATCTTTCAACGACGGGTACTTTTTCTGTAGGCTGCTTTTGAACCCAGTCAACGACGGGTACTTTTGCTAGTATTATATAAAGCTGAACATCTGTGTGTGTGTGTGTGTGTGTGTGTGTGTGTGTGTGTGTGTCTGGTCACGCATAGGGTCCTATATGGTTGACTATTATAGAAAACTGATCACATATAATGAAAGAAGATGTATCAAGACACAGGAATGGGTATGTTTGATCTGGCATAATGATGATTCATTAAAATTGTGGGGTCTACGTACATGCCTGGTCCACGAAGCATGGAAATAAAAAATTTAAAAATTAAATAAAAAACGTTTACATGTGTTTTTGATATAGATGTACATAAGAATACTTTGATAAGTATGTTTTAATTTAAATAGGGATGGTATAATAAAATTGTGGGGTTTGCGTTCACACCTGGCCTCCATAGAATAGAAAGAGGCACAAACTTTGATAAAGACTTTTCATATCTATCTGCGTAAGTATACTTTGATAATTATGTTTCTGTTTGGAGAAATATGGTATAATAAAATTATGGGGTGTTCGTTCGCGCCTGACCTCCATAGAATGGAAATATGTCACAAAGTTTAACAAGGTTTTTTAATATAGATCCACAGAATATTGTGATAAGTGTTTCAGTGTGAACAAGTATGTTATAATAAATTATGGGGTTTATCTATTTTATTTTTACTTTCATCATATTTTGCTTTGGTTTTGATACCCCCAAATTCAACGCAAATTTACAACCCTTTCTTTTTATTATACTTTCATAAATCAGTCCATTTTCTGTAGGCTGTTTTTTCCATTTTCTGTAGGCTGTTTTTGGACCCAGTCAACGACGGGTACTCTTGCTAGTATATATACATATATATATATATATATATATATATATATATATATATATATATATATATATATACTAACAACAAAAACTGCATTTTGGGCAGTATAACAAAAAGAGACAACGGTACAGATACTGCATTAACCTCCCATCCCACTCACCTGTAAAAACGAGAAGGTAATGCCTGAGAAGTGGTATCATGTCAAAAGAACAAATATTATACCATCCTCCAAAGCAAGGCGTAATACTTTGAAGAATCGTCTCTTGACAAAAGAACAGATACTACCCTAATCCTCTCCATCTCCAAAGAAAATGGAAAAGGTAATGCCTGGGGGGCGAGGATAGTATAATTATGAAAGAATATATATTACACTACCCCCCCCCCCCGTATGGATGAATTAATGTAAGGGAGGATATTTTCATGCAAATGGCGCCGTGGATCAAGTACATGGTACTACTAAAATGTAAAAGTTACACTTATCTGGACGTTGAAGGTTTAATCTTGAGTGCGGGCAGCACTCTAAACACAATTGTGAATCATTAGGACTTCTACGAGTCATGGCGAAACAAGAACATGCTACTCTTAAGAGGGTTTGTTTAAAATTCTGTGCAGATTCCAAAGATCAACAAAATGATTTCCGAGTTTGACAAGATATACATGAAGAAGGTCAGAGATTACATCGATCGAAACATTGTGAGACTAACACTCAAGTTGAGGAAAGTAGTCCGAAAAATTCAAACAATACAAAAAAAGAAAACGATTTTAAAAGTTGGAGTTTTTTCATCACAAAAAGCAACTGTGAAATTAAAAAGAAAATAAATGGTAATTGTAATTGAATGCCATGGGGGGGGGGGGCGAAGAAGGAACTGCAAGAAAGCATCAGTCTCCAACTGCCAAACCAATTTTTGTCTTAAGCATGTGATTGGATCTTGAGTCTTGAATTAACAGCTACTGGCAATTTTGCCGAATAAGCGGTTCTTGGGCATGAAGATTTGAGTTACCAGGATATTGAGTGATGTAATTTGTTTCGATCCTTGAACTCAGTCTAATCAAAATTGTTAATGAAAAGAGTGCAAGACGAACAAGAAAAAATAGTAAATATTAAAAAAAACAAAACATTGTAATCTTTTAGAAGACTTTTTGTATGTTTGTATTACAATCATCTATTCTTTGATCTATGAAAAGCGTAAATTTCATCAGGAGGAGCTGTCTCTTTTCCAGCCACTAATTAAAGAGAAGTCTGTATTATTCAGACATATTGCCACTTGGAATGTAAGAGACTACGTTTTAGAATCGTGTCAAACAGAGAATTCTGGGGAGTTGAGCAGCAAAATATCTGTTCACATTACATTTAAACTTTTGCAGGTTAATGCAGTCAAGGAAACAGAAAACAGGGGGAGGGATTCCAAAGTTTTAAGGGACGAAACTGTCAGAGTAGAATACTTTCCAGCTTCTAGTGACCTCAACAGTGAAAAGGTGGGATTTTGCTGTATTTCAGGTTAGTCGGGAGTATATACATTGAGGGGGCACAAGTGCTATGAGTTCATCAGAGCGCATTTCATTAAAGTATCATTGAATCAGCAACAGTGCTTTTATTTGATTATCTACGTATACTCTCTCTCTCTCTCTTTCTCTCTTTCTCTCTCTCTCTCTCTCTCTCTCTCTCTCTCTCTCTCTCTCTCTCTCTCTAACTACTGTTTTTCAACAGTGAATTGAGAGTTATCTTAGTATGTATTATATATATTATGATTATAGTATGCTAGCAGACTACCCGGCATTGCCTGGTTGTAAAATATGCTTAAATATGATATTTTAATTTATGCAGATTTGATATTTATTATTATAAAACAAATTCTCTTTTGATTATTATATTGTACCCAATATATAGTAGTGATTTAAAAAGTTAAAAATAACTTTGATGTCATTAGCTGGAATCTAAAGCAAAATATTCAGCGTTCCAGCCATAGCCATTATTTAGTGCTTTACCTTTTGTCATTACAGTCAGAACTATTCCCAGATGGATAAAAAAGGCTAAAAATTAAGCAACTTCAAGCTAAACATGCATATATACACATGCTGTGAAGTTAGTCAATTTACTTCTACGAAGAGCAACCTTTTTTTTTTCAATTTTGACTTCATAGCAGCTATTTTTACCGTGTTCCCAACATCCAAGTACTCTATATATCAAATTTCAAGCCTGTAAACCAAATATTCGGAGAGGAGTTTGGTAGGGACGTTTCGAATTTTTTTTTTTTTTTTTTTTTTACATGGTAGTCACCACTTATCAAGGCCCGGAAGCCACTCAGGGATAAGGGTTATTGAAAGTACAGTACGTTAGTGTGGAGATTTGGTGAAGTGTTTACTTAAGGGGGCGGTTCATTAGGAATTTGTTAACGTTGGACTTAAAGACATCCAGGTTGTAGTCAGGTGGGAAGCAGGCAGACGGAACAGAGTTCCACAGGCGTGCAGTTCTAAGAAAGAAGCTTTGTTCATGGAATCCACGTTTTGATTTAGGCACAGATAAAGAGTGGGGGAAATTTTTCACAGTTGATTCAGCTAGACGGGTGTTTTTCATGAAAGATTAGCAAGGGGGGACCAGAGATTGGAGTTCAGACGAGCACCTGCCATGGAAATAACGATAAAACAAGGATAGGCTCGCAACGTCTCTTCTGTGAGATAGAGGTTGCAGGGTAGAGAAAAGGGCATCCACCACTAAGCCACAAAGTCTATTTTGTACTCTGTCAAGGCAGGATAGGCTGTTTTTAACAGCTCCTGTCCAGATATGGCAGCAGTATTCCATCCTTGGACGTACTTGGCTTTTATACAGATAGAGAATTGCATCAGCAGTGAGATATCTTCTGGAGCGGTAGCAGGATCCCACCATCTTTCCAGCGACCTTGGCAACAGACTTGATGTACGTGTTCCATTTCAGAGCAGGAGTAAAGGTCAAACCCAGAAGCTTGTCAAAACACGGGGCCTCACCCAAACGAGAGGCATCCATCACAATTGATGCCAGATGGGGATCAGAGCGTTGATGATGTAAGGATAGGAGTTTGGTTTTAGATGCATTAAAGGTAACCAGCCACGTCTTCCCCCACTGAACCATGCGCTTGAGATCAGAGGAGAGAGAATCAGAGAAAACTTTGTAATTTACAGCCTTTGATGTGTTGCTGTAGATGGTCGTGTCATCAGCATAGATGTCAACGAATGATTTAAGTATGTGTTTAGGGAGGTCATTGATGTAGATCAGGAAGAGAGTTGGGCCCAGGATTGACCCTTGAGGGACTCCAGCATTAATACTGCAGATTTTTGTCCATCGACCACTACTCTTATGAGCCTATCGAAGAGAAATGATTTAATGATTGAGAAAACACTTCCAGTTATACCGTAGCTGGAAATCTTGTGAAGTAGACCCTTATGCCATACCTTGTCGAAGGCCTTTGATATGTCAAGAGCAATTGCCCTAGAAAGGAAGCCTTTGTCAAGAGATTCACTAATCCTGTGAGATATAACCGTTAGCACATCTGCGGTAGATCTTGCAGAACGGAAACCATATTGTGTGTCACTAAGAAGGTTATTTCTGCTGAGGTGGTTGACTATTTCTCTATTTAATGTGGATTCCAGCAACTTACTCATAACACACAGGAGACTTATTGGTCTGTACTGAGAGGGAGATGACTTATCACCTGATATCTTAAATACAGGGCAAACTGGTGAGGTTTTCGAGGGAGTCGGAAAGCATTTCTCCTTAAGGCAGCGCTTAAACAGTTTCGTAAGTATGGTAGCAAGTTCTGGTTGAAGCTTTTTAACACTATAATTGGGATGCCGTCAGGGCCAGTTGCTTTACTGGAATCAAGGTTCTTGATTAGCTTGGTGACCTCATGCACGGATATTTGTATGTTACCTAGCGTGTTCTGTGTTATAGGAGGAAATATGGAGAGTTGATGGCCTTCGTCGCATAGGGTAGAATTAGCTGCAAAGTACTAATACATATATATATATATATATATATATATATATATATATATATATATATATGGCTCACTGTTTGTTTGTTTGTTTGTAAACAAACTAGTAGCTCGAGCAATGTAAAGCGATGGGCAAATGTATATTTAAGGGACATTGATGGGACGTTTATGGTCCAGTGGTTAGAATTATGAACATTTATGGTCCAGTGGTTAGAATTGGCAATCATCAACGCGATGGTTGTAGGTTCAATCCATGGCTAGGGAAAGGTGCTAGTCTAGCCACACCAATGAGTTGTGATACAACAAAACAGTATTGTATGTCAATGACTATAATTTTCAGTCTTGGACCTCAGTTTGTTGGCTGTCATGGCTTTTGTTTGACTTTTGAAATAATTATATATATATATATATATATATATATATATATATATATATATATATATATATATATATATATATATATATATTAGTATTGGGTCAATTATTTGAAATCAGGAATCAGAAAAATTGGAATTTTTGTGGAAAATAAGAATTTGTATTGAGATTGGAAATCTTTTTACTTATATTCCGATTCCAAAATCGATTTAAAAGAAACTATTTTTTTTGTTTGTTTGTGCTTAAAACTTAATTTTCTCTTGATATTACTAATGATAAATATTTATTAATTTTAAGCAACTAGTTAAACTAAAATCTATAGATCATGATTCTCACAATTATATTGTTGCGTTTGCGGAAATATATGCACATGGGTTTCTATTGTAATACAAAAATTGAAAAATTACACAAAATCCCTTATTAAATATTTAAAAATTAAATATGGTAATTTTATCAGAATCAGCAATTAAAAATTTTTTCTAAACTTTTAAATTTTATTTGAAAAAATCTGTCCGTAAATTAAAAAATTTTTTTTTAATTAATTTATTTATTTATTTTATTAAATTTGAATCCTGTGAGAGAATAGTAGCAGATGCGCTAGCCCAAATGCAGCAACAATACTCCATGTAAAGGCAAATGGTGGTTTTGTAGAGGTCCAGGATACTTTCAGGCATAAGAAACTTTGTAGCATGGTAGAGAGAGATATTTGTTCCAATTCATGTTCCCTGTGAACGTTAAGCCGAGAAGTTTGAACAAAAAGCTTTCAGATAGTGTATGATTAGTCATGGTTATCAGTGGTTGAGAAACTTTTTTTTATAATTAATAAAGGTAGGCAGCATAGTCTTAGCAGCATTGAATGTTACCATCTATTTATTTCTTTAGATATGTGCTCATTCGTTTTCTCATTGTATCTGTTATAGAGCATGGTGTCATCTGCAAATATACGCATCTCAAAGATAATTTTATCATGGCGGTCATTTATGAATATTAAAGTTCCAAGGATCGATCTCTGAAGCACACTCACATTTATATAATGTTGTTTTGATGTACGACCATCGAGGATAACGTAGATTTTTCTCTCATTTAAGAAAGATTTGATTGTTAAGTATTCATCCAGTAATACTATTAGATTTATTGAGAAGACCATCATGCCATATTCTGTCAAAGGCCTTAGATATATCTAGGGCTAGGGTCCTAGACTCTCCTGCTTTATCCAGTGCATAGTATATACGCTCAGAGATTAACAATAATAGGCTACAGGCTCCTTCAGTTTTGCACAGACTAAGGATATCCACGAAGGGTTGCCTCCGCATTAATTTTTTGTGGCAGGAGGTGCGCAATGTCCAAGCACACCTCTCCTGAGACAACATTGTTAAATACCAGTGGCAAGTGAAGTACAGGACGACTGGAAACAAATGCCGAGATAAACAGAGAGCATATACAACACCTAGAATTCCCAAATGGTCCCCCATCCGATACTAACCAGGCTCAACATTGCTTAACTTCGGTGATCTGATGAGAACTGGTGTGTAAACGCGATTGTGCCGTAATCAGAGATTACAATTAGGATATGTGCAGTAGAAGAGGCTTGCCTAAATGTATACTGTTGATCAAAAAGAAAGTAGGTATCTATGACGTTGTGGATTAGTGCTCAAAGATTTTGGTGAAGAAACAAAAATAATATATTCAATATCAAAACAAAAATAATATATCTCATATTAAAACAAAAAGAATGTATTCAATATTAAAAACAAAAATAATATATTTAATATTAAAACTAAAATAATTAATTCAATATTAAACAAAAATGATATATTTAATATTAAAAACAAAAATAATTAATTCAATATTAAAAACAAAAGTAATATCTGGGTAGTTTTATTTTTGTTTATATCCGTTAGAAGCGCTGAGTGAAATTTGAAGAATAAAACATATATAAATACATTTGAAGCCAAAACTGCAACGCGAAATTTTTTTATAAAATAAATGGGTGTTTATTTTTAAAGAAATATATTTCGTAGTAAGACTCCTTTGCCAATCTTTTTTTTTTTTTTCCTCTTCTTCCTCGGCGTAATGTAGTGGAAAAAAATTTTCGCGTTGCAGTTTTGGCTTCAAATGTATTTATACATGTTTATTCTTCAAATTTCACTCAGCGCTTCTAACGGATATAAACAAAAAAATTACCCAGATTTTCAAAATGCGCGACCACGCGTCACCTATCCGGCTTCATAAAAAACCCGCAGTTAACAACATCACGTGGACTCTTCATCGAACTACCTTCCACTACACTACGTTGAGGAAGAAGAGGAAAAAAAAAGATTGACAAAGGAGTCTTACTCCAAAATATATTTCTTTAAAAATAAACACCCGTTTATTTTATAAAAGAATTTTGCGTTGCAGTTTTAGCTTCAAATGTATTTATACATGTTTTATTCTTTAAAAATAATATATTTAATATTAAAAACAAAAAATTCTATTTAATATAAAAACAAAAATAATTTATTCAATATTAAAAATAAAATAATTCATTCAATATTAAAAACAAAAATAATTTATTCAATATTAAAAACAAAAAAATCTATTCACTATTAAAAACAAAAATAATATATTTAATATTAAAAACAAAAATAATTAATGTTCATAATAATAGTCAGTTTAAAGCTTATTCAAAGTTCATAGATTAATTTTAAAAATTCTGTTAGTTATTTAGGAATGTTTTCGTTGTTCATATAAGACATTTTCAAAAGCTGGATTTTCTCTTAGTAAATTTGAAATTCGCCATTGATTATTACCTGGCGAAATAACAAACTGACTTATCTCCCCTGATTTATGTATTTGTGTCCTTACAAATAGTGAATCGATAACTCTAGGGTTTTCTTCAATATCAATGACAGAGGTGTAGGTGTCTGGCTTTTATATGAACATAAACTATGATCGTCATGTCAGTCAAAACTTTCTTTTTTCATTTAGTCAATAGAATTTCTCCTTCCAAATAAAAACCACAACAAAAAATAGATGTTTATTTATTTTTATTTTTTAAATTACAAGGTGCACTCGTTTTCCAAAATTGAATAGTAGACTGCAAAATGAGAGTTTTTCCGTAACAAATTGGAACAAGTCTCATTAACAGTTCTACGGCTAAGAGCCCCAAGGACTCACCTGTTCTGGAAAGGCATATCGGCCCAACTGAACAGTAATCTTTAAAAAATATAAAAAGAAAACAAAAAAACAAACAAACAAGCAAAAAACAATTGTCTCCTTGAAATGTCCAATTCAAACTATCTGCCCCTCTTGAAAGGCCGGCCTTGACTGCCTCCCCTTTTCATTACCTCAAATCTTTTCACCCCAAACTGATTCTGGCCTTTGTTAATGGTCACCATTCAACCACCCAGAAGTTAACTATTTGTGATATCCACTGGAGATAACAGCTAAAGCCTACGTTCAAAGAGATTTATCTGGAGTCTATCTAGGAAAATTACTTTTCTCAAGTATGTAAGCTTCAGTGTAATTCCAGTTTATTAGGCACTGATTTTGCTTTGGTATCCAATTCCAACCAGAAATATTTTCAATATTTATGACCCTATGCCACTCGAATGCACCACCAAAGCATGTAGTTCAGCACGTGTTTACAATAATGCACATGATTGTTGTGTTGATGATGATGATAGCAATATTTAGCCCAAAGAGAGAGGGAAAAAGTATTATTTTGTTCCAGATAAAAACAAATTATGTAGAAAAAAGAGAAATCTTGAATAATTTGTGTTTTTGGAAAATCACTTTAGATAAACAGGAAGCCACTTGTTGTAAAGAGGTAAAAAGACCACGGTTATAAATAGGATGAAAACAATTCCACAAGTTTGCAGTTCTTGGAAAGAAGTTACTGGAATAGGAAGTTGTATTAGAATTAGGTATAAAAATATTGAATCGATGAAGACCACTAGATCAACAAGTCAAATGAGCTGGAACAAAAGAAGCAAGGAATAGATCAGACAATTTTTTAATATACTAATGTGTTATTCCTTAAAAAGGCCTAAAGTTACTCAAGGATAATAGTTAATGAGATTGTCAGTTGGATAATGAAAAATATTATGAGAGGATTGACATCAATGAGTGAAATGTTCAGAATGTTTCAAGAATTATTCAATAATTTGTTAATATTGGACTTGAAATGACCATGTTATAGTCAGCTTCAAAGCAGCAACAGGGTATTGTGTTCTATGTACAGTAAATTCTTGGATAGAAACTTTGTTCGTGGAAGTTCCATTTAGTTTTAGGTACATGGAAGAAGAAAGGGAGAAATTCTTTATAGTAGCTGTAGAAAACAAGTTTGGGGAAAGGTGGGGGAGACTAAAGATTGAAGTCAGTCACACACTTACCAGGAAAATCACAATATGTTAGAAAAAGACTAGCAACGTCACTTCTGTGGGAGGAACAGTAGGGAAGAGATCAGACCATCCCCTGATTGATTTTGAAGCCGATTTTGTACTTTGTCGAAGCAGGAAAAAGAACTCTGCATGGCACCTCCTCAGATGTGGCACTAGTTTTCTGAATGGCACATCCTCAAATGTAGAAGTTCTCCGGGTAGCACCTCCTCAGATGTGGCAGCAGTACTCCATCTTAGGATGTATGATTCTTTTACAGATAGAGGATTATGCCAGAAGCGAGGTACTTTCTAAAGCAGTAGAAGGATCCATTTTCCAGAAACCTTAGTAAAAGTCTTTATTTCAGATCTGGAGTGAAAGTCAGTCCTAAGAGTTTCTCAAAAAGAGAGCCATTTATTTCAACTGGGCAAATCGAAAATCGCTGGGGTAAAATTAAGTTTGCCTTTTTTAGTTTTTTTTTCAAAGGCTCCAGAAGGTTCTTTAAGAGTAATGCTTAAAAAGTGCAGCAGGCACATATTTCAATGAACTATTTTTTTCAAGATGCAAGTAGACAAGAAGTGTTGCTTAATTAGCCTGTCAATCAATAGAATGGCTTGGTGTATGAATATTATTTGTTAAACTAGCTTTGACGTGTGCACCCATGCAAAATACAATGATATTTCAATGTTGAAAATCATACAAATGTAACTCTTCTAACTGAACAGTCCACATGGAATTTGCAATAATTTTCCAGCATATCCAACAAAAAAAATGGGGTGAAAAAATAAATACATCTATATATATAAAAGCGAAAATGTGTGTATGTATGTATGTTCGTTTTTTGTGTATGTCCACAAAAGAATTTTTTCCAGCGGCTTCTCGAGGCCGTCGCTCATTTTTTAAATTTTTTATATCACGTCGAAATCATAATATCTACAAGTTACAAACGGGAGTCGCGTGTGTATTTAATTTTCCCAACTTTCAAAAGCTAAATATTCAACATTTTTCGATCGGCGTATGTAGATTCGGCTTTTTCGTATAATAAAAGCAAAACTAATACGAAGGTTTTTGCATCGTTCCCAGCGCGATCGCCGGAACGTCCATAAGCAATCAGTTTTGATCAATGCGGTTTTTTCCTTATATCAGACAATTGCTATTCACTTTGAACAATCCCCTTTCAATGGGGAGCTTGTTTCCCCCTCCCATCATCTTGGGGAAGCCCAAACTGCCCTGCAGTAAATGAAAAAATGATCCCACAGTGAAACAAAGTAAACAAACGCCAAAAAACGGCCCCGTTATTGTAACGTTCCCATGATGACCTCATTAAGCGTCCACCTGTCAATCAAACCTCCTTGACTTGACTCACTTTAATCGCTCTTATATTAACATTGTTGCCATAGTGCAGGTGTTCAGGCTCAGTCTATAGGCCCCAAGACTCCGGGTTCGAGCCCACATGCCTCCCCCCATCTTTTTTTAAATCGCTATCATTAAGTTTCCTTTTTGTTCTGATTCCCCCCCCCCCAAATACACACACCTACAAACACTCGGGCAACGCTGGGTACCTCCCGCTAGTCTATAATATAAATCTCACCTGTCTGTTTAAATGTATGTATGTATTTATGTTTGTATGTCTGCCTAAAACTTTCGACAGACGCAACAAATTTTTCACAAGATTGGTATCATTTTGAAGCTTGACGTCCTGGCCAACAAATATCAAAAAAATTGGCCAAAAATATTAATTCCTTCACCTTCAACTGGGCAGTTTTCTACAAGGAGCGATCGATTTTTTGCAACCCATTTTTGAAAGTCATCGTATCGGTTGGATTGACATTGCCTAATTTTAACGTTCTGAACTTCCGGTCATGTCATGGAGTAAGACGTCAGGTTTTCTTTCACTCTCTTTTCCGCCTTTGCGTCCCAGGTTCGAGCCTGCATGCCTACTACCACTTTTTTCTTTTTGCTTAATATACACCTCCAAACACCCGGGCAACGCCGAGCACCCAGGCTAGTAACAAATAAATGTCACCAAAGATAAACTAAGTTATTCTTCTACTTATCTTGATAAGTTTTTTTTATGCTTTAACTTATTTTAAAGTGTTTTTTTACTTAAAAATAAAGATAGTGTAAAACCTGTCGAATTAGAACAAAAAACAAAATAATGGTCGCTTTAGAGCCATAGTTGAGCCTTGATAATTGTTCAGAAATTGAAAAATAAACAAAAACTGACAAAAAAAAAAAAAAAAACACCCAAAAATATATCACCAATCATGCAAAAATGTTTTACCGGTATTTTGTTTAACTATTGATTTTTTATTTCTTAACAATACCATTGTCTACTATTTCTTTTTTGCACTAGAAGGACACTTCATTTAACTGCTTCTAACATGGAGTCAACAAGAGTCGACTCTTTTTATTATGATGGTCTTAAAAATCCACTTGATTTTACGTCATCCATTTTAATCGATTATCTATAAAGGAATCTGATTGGTTATAAACTACAAAAACAAATTTAAATATTTTCAGCTTTGTGTATATACTTTTGAATTCAAGGATATACACCCACTCTAGCCCTGACATCAGGCGACAATATTCTATCCGAAGGAGAGCAAGACGTCACCACCGAGAAACAAGTCCTGTTAAATGAGAAATGACGTCACACACAGTATGCAAAGCAAACAAGATCTGTCGAGTAGTCAGATTGTTGATAATGACTGACAGCTTTTTGAAAAAGGGTGAAAGGAGTTTATTATTATTATTTTTTTTTTTTAATATATTGAAAAAGAGAAAAATAACGAATACGCTTTATATTTAAAGTTAACTTTATTCAATTTTAATTAAAAAAAGAAAAACAAAAATTAATTCAAAATGAAGAGTTGCCTCTCGGTAGTGACGATCAGGCTGTCTGGAGATATCACCATCCTGGCAAAAAAACAAAACAAAACAAAACAAACAAACAAAAAAAACAAAGACAAAAACAAAAAATGTACCAAACATTGATGTTATTATTTTTTTCTTCCCTTTCCCTTTGTAAAACTCAATTATGTTCTGCTCAGATAAAAAAAAGAAACAATTTTCCTCTGCAAAACAATTCAACCAAACGCGATGAAGAAATATTTGAATATATCAAGAACTTAAAACATAAAAACTTTTACCAAAATTACTGCACTCGGCATTAAATAGCATGAATGCTGTAAAATCCAAGTAAATAACATGAATAAAAATTTGAACATGCAAAAAACTTGAAACTTTATTTTTTTACCAAAATGTCTAAATTTAGTATTTATGCCGTAGAGCAAAGCAACCAAATCAATCATTCTGGAAGGAGTGATGTCTGGTTGGAAACAATTTTTCAGAGAATTAGTCAAAATATGCAAAACTTTTTATCAACATTTTTTTTCTTCGTGTTAAATTTTAATTTTAACAATTGAAATATATGGAAAGCGTACTGTGCGTTATCAAATTTATTTAGCGTAGTATAAACACCTCCAACCACTCCATGTTAAGAACGGCTTTCGGAATAACCCCTCCCAACTTCCCCATGTTAAGAACGGATTTCGAGGTTGGAGGGAGGGGTGTTTATTCCGAAAGCTGTTCTTAACATGTGGAGGTTGGAGTGTTTATAATACGCTGGGGTACGTCGTAAAAATTCACCTTATTTTTTTTTAATTCTTTTTTTTACTAATATTTTTCCCCTTTTTATAAAGGCCAAAAGCCACTCGATGATAAGGGTTCATGAGATAGAACGATTGTCAGCTAAAATATGAAGAACACTATGACAGTACTAAAACCGATCAATGGAACTTATGGAGAATATTTATGACAACCTTTGGCACACAAGTCCCCCGAGTTTAGGCCATTTTTTGTATGACAATTTTCCCTGATGCCTGAGTAATAACTGACGTCCTGTATAGTTCTAGGATATCCAATCTCCCAGACCGTTGCCTCCCGTGTTTCCGGGAAGTAAGTTTATTGTTTGCTGCCTAAGGTCAATGTGGCTTACCAAGCAATTTTTAATAGGCCAAAGTGCTCCTTCTTTAGGGGCGTTGGCTTGACTCCCCCTCGTATTCTGACCTGTATTTTAGCCTGCAGAGAAGCAAAGCACCCCGGCAGTAATGTTTAACGGGGAATAAATATTATTGTAATAAATTGTATGAAAGGGAACATGAAATTTGTCGGAATCCTGGAAGTTGTGGGTTGCAACACTGTAAGCGGTGTCTTTTTTTTTTTTTTTTTTTTTTTTTTTTTAGATTTTTATAACCCGACGTAAAACGGGTGCATCAGATAATGAAGGTATTTGATTCACATTTACTATTTTTCTGGGGCAAACGAAAATAAACCGTTGAAACTGGAAAAGGTGTGCCGTGTCTAGAGAAAAAAAAGAAAGAAGAAAAATAGAAAGAAAAGGCAACAAACGAGACCTATTGTAATTGGCGCGGGTGAAAGCACTCAGATATAATCGTGGCGGTCGTCGCGTTTTGTAGAATAAGCAGGAGTAACCAAAACCTACACACACACACACACACACACATACGCACAAAAGAAATGCGAAAGAGAAAGGAGTCAGAGCCGGTCGATAGGAAATTTCATAGAGTCTCTCTCTCTCTCTCTCTCTCTCTCTCTCCCGACTTGCAAATACACTAGACACATCGGCTGCTGATCGAGCCCAAATGGTGCTTCTTCGCCAACAAGAAGGTAAGAGAAAAAAATGGTTAATTTTAATTTTTAATTCATTTATTAAACGTCGACACTGCTCACTGCTAAATGGACAAGCACTTTACAGGACTTCATTACCCCTCACCCCATCTCGGGTACATTGTACGGACGGGTGATTATCGCTAACGCTATAAAGCAGACAGACAAGCAGCTTTTCTCTCTTTGTTTATATATTATTTTTTGATTCCGTTTAATCGTCACTAACCAAAAACCTAACCTTTGAAGACGTGGTATTATTATTATTTTTTTTAAATAAATATATGTATATATATATTGTAAATTAAGAGACAGGTTATTATTTGGATTCTTCAATATCCGATTGAAGCTGCATCGTAATCGTGTTGATGTTGGAAGCTCCAATGACTCCATTAAACCTGGACGCACCGGTGGTGTGTGGTGTGTTCGGACATGTGAATCGAACCCAAATTGGAATCTATTTCGTTCATTCATTTAAAACATGACGTTCATTAATTTAAAAAAAATAATAATCTGCACTATTCAAATAGTGTAACTACTTCTTGTGTGTCAGTGTCTATGCACATTTTTCTCGTATAAACGTAACTTCCATAATTATTACATATTAAAATTGGAAAATTTGTAATCAATATCCTCATTTACCCTCCCCTCATGAGATTTTACTTTTTTTTTTTTAAGTGATTACGTGTAAAGCACTCTAAAAAAAAAAAAAAAAAAAAAACTCGGCGGAAAGAAAAAAAGAAAGAAAGAATATCTATTTAGAGTTTAGAGTGAGGGATCAGTTTCGCATAACAATGCATGCACTCCCATTTTCAAGCCAATCTAACTTTTTTTCTTTTTTTTTTTTAGAGCGGTTACTAAATTATTTGGTAAATTTTTACGACGTGCCCTAGCGTATTATAAATACCCCCAACCTCCCCATGTTAAGAACGGCTTTCTGAATAATCACCCCTCAAAGCCGTTTTTAACATGGGAAGCTTGGGGGAGGGGGGTATTCCGAAAGCCGTTCTGTCTGAACATGGGGAGTTTGGGGGGGGTATACTACGCTGTGGCAAGGTCGTAAAGCCATACGTAATCGCCTAAAAAAGCCCCCCCCCACACACAAAAAGAAACAATTCATCTCGCATAGCAATTTTTCTTTGGAGTTACCTGTTCTTAAACGGCAGTGTTAATCTACAATAATGCCATAAAATAATATTTTTTAATTATTTTATTATTAATCGAATATTTAAATAAAATATCGTAAAATAAAACGATTAAAATCTGTTTTAAAAAATAAGTTAATCATGAAATTAAATCCACCAGAATGCATTTTTTTTTGTAATAAAGGCGGACATTTTAATCTTGTGTTAATATTTTGTTTAAAAGTAAATGAAATCATTTTGTGATCACTCGAAACTTGAAAAGAATTTGGAAACATTTCAATCAACACATCATTTAAACTATCTTTAAATTCTTAGCAAATGCTTGTTGATATTTAATAATTTCATAAATAAAAATAACATCACTGTAGTTTCATAAAAATTTGATTTTATTCATAATTCCTAGACTAAACGATAATATAAAAATTACATTTAATTAAAAAAATAATTTTGTAAAGAACACAGTAAAAATACTCCCGGGCAATGCTGGGTAAGATGACGGTAGTATTTTCATATGCACACACACACACACACACACACACACACACACGGCTTTTCAGGTTTTATTTTCCTTCATTCGAAGTTTTCAGAAATCAAGCGGCCCTTTACGTGGGGTTACCACTTAAACTCTATAAGATACGTAGATATTCGAATGTTCCATTAACGTTCTTAGAACGTTAATGGAACATTTCTCCTCATATATTTAACAAAACTTACTTTTAATATGTAAATTAAATTAAAAATGAGTAAGTGTAAAAAATTTCATGAAAATCTGACCATTAGTTGATTTTTGCTAGATTTTTTAAACATGGGTATGCTTACGGCTTCAAAATGATCACTACATAGGAATGTTGTTTTAAAGTGTCGATAATGTAAACACGATTTTAGTCTCGCAATTTTCATTATTTTCGTAAATATTAGTAGTTTATTCAAAGCTTCTTCTTTTAAATAGTACAAAAGTTAGGATGATAATATTAAATTACAGTTACATTATGTTACATATGGGGGGGGGGATTTAAATCTGTGGTGCGCATTGGCGTACCTAAAGTTCTTTACTTCTCAAACACTGAGTTAGTAAAGAAATTGAGAACATAATTTCCCTCTCCCCAATTGATCAGTTAAATATGTTAGAGTATATCTCCTTTGTGGTCACTTGGTCGTACTAGATTCCAAGACAAGAATTAATCTAGTCTGGTGGAGTATCCAGCTTAGTGTTTTTACTATAGGCAACATCATTAGAGAAAAAAAGGTGCACGAATCCTTGTATAACCCCCCCCCCCCCAATATAGAGTAGACATACTAAGGGAATTTTATTTGTGCTTCGAATACTTCATGTTATTTTGAATATTTAGTCAAGGTTTACTTCTGGGGGAAATGTATTCTCATGTCGGTTGAACTGACAGACCCCTGTATAGAAATACAGTGTCTAGTAGGCATTCAAGTTCTCCCCTAAAATTATTATTAAGTAGCATTTCTTTAATTAATAAGTTCGAAACAAAGAAAATTATTCATTTAGAATTTAGTGGGGGATCAGTTTCACGTAAATTTATGGAGTAGGGGATGCCCTTTTCTCTTCTTTGCAACCTCTTTCTCACAGAAGAGACGTTGCGAGCCTGTCTCTGTTTTATTGTTATTTTCATGGCAAGTGCTTGTCTGAGCTCCAATCTATGCCACCCCCCTCGCCGAACATTCACAAGAAACACTTGTTTGGCTGTAAACACTATCAATTCTTTCTTAGAACTGCACACCTGTGGAACTCTCTTCCGCTTGCCTGCTTTCCAGCTGACTACAATATGGCCGTCTTCAAGTCCAATGTAAACAAGTTCTCTATGAACCGTTCCCCTTAAGTAATCCAATTTACCAAATTTACACTTCTAACAATTACTATGATATTGTCCTTTTGATCAATGTACATTCTTTAACCGTTATCCTCAATTGGCCTCTTGGCCTTGATAAGTGATGATTCCTTTGTAAAAAAACAAAACAAAACAAAAAAACGGTCCATATTTCCCACACAAATTGAAACATTAATTATCTGTGCATTTATTGAATTAAAATGAAAAACTTAAAGTTTTATAAAATAATTAGAATTTCAAAACAAATTACAACAATCATTATTTGTAGTTTTCTAAAATAAATTAAAAGTTGTCATTATATGAAAATGGATGACTTCAAAAACAAAATCTTTTTTTAAATTTTTTTTTTTACAAAACTAAACTTTCATAATAAATAAAAATAATTACTAAAATATATAATCTTTCTTAGAACGTGTGACATTTTTTTTGTTTTTTGAAAACAATTTTTTTTTACAAAATTTTAATTTTCATATGATCTTCTTGAATTGTCTCCCCTTGTTCCAAGTGGAAGTTTTCAAAAATTAAATAAAAAAACAATATACGGAAAAACTAAAATGCACAAATGTTTTTTTTTTTTTTTTTAATGAAAACATTATTGATTTGTAAAAGTATTTTTTTTACTTACAAACTTACAAGATTACGTCCAAGGGCAGGTGAGTTTACTCGTGTATCTATGACAGAAGTTTACTTGTTACCTCGAAATATGTGTTCTTGTTTATTTTTACCCAATTTGAATTTTTAAATTTAAAAAAAAGGTGCTTCTATAGTTGGAAACCCGATTCAATTAGTATTGACATTAAAAAGTATTTTCATTTATTTTTTTTTCACCCCCGGAATTAAAATTAATTAATTACTCTCTCATTCGTGTCCAGGATTGGTTTAATAATTTTTTTTTCAAATCGGTCAATGAGTTAACATTTTTTTTATTATTGATTTATGATGAAATTTTTTCCCATTACGTTGGAACATTTTTTTTTTTCTGTAGCGGTTTTGTTTCGGTTATTTGGGTTTTTGTGTCGCCTATTACGATGATGTTACATTATTTGGCGCTTCGACATTATTAGGATGAGATTTTGTAGTTGATAAATGAAGTTTTCAGATAAAAAAAAATGGTTTCAACAATTTTTCTTTGTCAATTCTAATAAATTACAATGGTAGCTTCCAAATTATCCAGTCGAAATTACCTGAATATTACTGAATTATTAAAAAAACAACTTTAATCATGTTAGCAGGTGAAAAATTGCAGCCATCTTAAAATCGAAATGGAAAATTAGCTCCATTTTGAACTTTCCTGTGTTTTACGATCATTTTCTTCAAATTCTATTTATTTTCTTTAATAAATAATTTTCTACCTTGTCGATTTTTGTAATTTTTTGATATCATCATCTTTAAAATATGAGGAATACGTAGATACCATTGTTTTTGTGTGAAATTCAGTATTACGATTTATGAAATCTTGTCCCAATAGTGTAGAAGCGCCCATTATTTTATTAAAAAAACATGCTTAAACTGAAGTCGAACGCACATCCGAAGGAGGAAAATTTTCCTGTAATATCATGATACAGAACTTCCATCAGATGAGGCTGATGCAAGTAAGAACATGATGCAATGTGAAAAGTATAAAAAAGGGGGAGGGCATATATTTTGTATTAATAAAAGGTAAATCTGCACAACTCGTTCCATTAAATGCCTTACTTTAGTTTATGTCTATCCGTTACACCTCTACATTGCATTGCCTTCTTTAAATTACCTTTATATACACATTAAACAATGCTTTAAACAAACTACATTAACCCTAAATAAAAATTAGCCAATCAAGAGGCGTTTCTTTTCCCCAAAACGGTCTTCACTCTGTTCAGTTAGAATGAAAAATAAATTTAGAAATAAAAAAACATGGCTGCCACAAGCATTGCATGAAGACTCTTGATAATCGCTCAAAAATTGAAAATATTGGTAGAAACACATTGAATAAATGTCACTAATCATGTGAAATGTAATTTTCGACTTATGAACGATTATTAAGGGTCGTTGTGTGATGCTTATGGTTGCCATTTTTTAAGTTATTTTTGCTGAACAGAGTGGACACAGTGTTTTTGAACAACAAAAAAAGGTAGTCTTACTTGCATCAGTGTGATATTTCGAGAAAACTACCTTCTTCAGATATGTGTTTGACTTTAGTTCAAACGTGCATGTGATAGTGGTTGTTGTGTCTCACGTCCATATGAACGTTTGAACTAATGTTAAACACTTATCTGAAGAAGGCAATTTTCCAGAAATATAAGACACAAAACTTTCATAAGACCACCCTGTCACAAGTAAGAACACAATGCAATATCAAAATATGAGAAAAAAAATGCATATATTTTGTATTAATAAAAGGTGAATTTTCATAGCTTGCTACATCGTTATGTCTTAATTCGCTTCTGTTTGTGTTGATCCCTTAAATTGCTGCATTGTATTGCCTTCTATAAATTTCCTTTATATACACATTAGACAATGCTTCAAGCAAACTACATCAAACTTTGAAAAAAAAAAAAGATTGAAATGTGCTTTTTTTTATCTTTAAAGTTTTCAATTAAAAAATATTAGAAAACTAAATGTTATGAAATATAAAAAAATTCTGATTGAAATCATTAAAAAATATATTTCATAACATTATTTGATTTTCTAATATTTTTAAATTAACCTTCCAGAATGTTTTCAAAGGTGTGACCAAACTCCTATTTCAAATTCACGCCAAACCATGTGCATGCACATCAACTTCAGACTTATAACAACTGTCAACAACACCATTAAGTGAAAGTGTTTCTGTGGAACGAACTGGGTTTGAACTTGGCACACCCAGGTTGTGAGCCCACATTGTTAACCACTGAGCCACCGTCACCTCCCTGGTGCTACTGTTGTTGTTAACTACTACTTCTACTACTACTACTACTACTACTGGGTTCCCCACCCATTCCTTACAAATATAAAACAATCAGACAAGATTTTGTGTCTTTCTTGCCTTTTTGTACAGTACAGATTCTCAAGTTCCCCTTCTGTTCATTTACAGATTCCCGAGTTCGACAAGATACTCCTGGAGAATGTCAAGTTACATCGGATAAAATAGCATAAGAATAACACTCAAGATGAAAACAGTAGTCCAAATAATATTAATATTTTTGACAAAAAAAATACAATATATTTTGAATTATTTTCCTCAAAGTCTTCTGCCCGGGCAACGCCTGGTAAATACAGCTTGTTTAGAATAGTTTGGATTCTAACATCTTTGATCGAATACCTAAACATGCTTATTTTAAAAAGGGAGAATTGAATTCGCCATTCATCAACAAAACAATTATTTTAGAATTTAGAGAGCGAGATCAATTTCACATATAAAATTTTAGATAAAATGATCCCTCTTTTCTGAGCAATTCTAACTCTTACACTTTTTTTTTTTTCATTTTTAAAGGGGGTCACAACTTATCAAAGCCAGAAATCCACATGAGGATAAAGGTTAATGAGTGTACAGTGATTAGCAGGACAACAGCATAGTAGGCGTTAGTGGCGGAAATTGGGTAGAATTTGATTATTTAAGGAAACGTTTCAAGAAGAATTTGTTTACATTGGACATGAAGATGATGTTATTGTAGTCAGCTAGAAAGCAGGCCAGCAGAAAAGTTCCATAGGCGGCCAGTTCTAGGAAAGAGGCTTTATTCATGGAATTTCATGGTTGCAATGTGAGATGAAACTAATTGCAAGCTTTTGGCAGCCGTTTTTACTTGTTTTTGTTTGTATTATTTGAAAGAAATGTTATTAAATAGGCAATTAATTACAAGTATTTTCCCTTGATGACCTTTCTTTCCTCTTCAGTTACGTTTTTGTTTAATCAACATATTTTTTTGTTTACTGTAAAAACAATTCATCTGTTGATGTTAATTAATTTTTTTACGTGAGGACTATATTGGTTTTTAACAGTGGAAAAATCTACAGTATCTTTTATTCATTAAATTGTTAGGTGAAAGTACAGAATAGTTAAAGAAAAGCCTTCACCCCTTCCTATATTAAAAACGGATTTCTGAATAATACTCTTATTTCAGCACTGTCTGTATTTTGCATAAGTACGAAAAATAGTTTTAATAACATTTTTTTTTTTTTTTAAGATAAAAGTAAATTAATGGGGTATTTTTTTAGTATAGTTAACAGTAAAAAAAAAACAAAAAACAAATATATAAGAAATAAATGTTACCAAAGGCAAGATTAGTTATTTTACCTACGGGATATTTTTTTTTTTATTTTGTGTATTTTAACTTATTTAAAAGCATTTTTTTTTTTTTTACTTGAATAAATTAATTTTGGATTATCTTCCCTTCCCGCTAGTTTAACTCTTCTTAAAATTAAAACAAAAAATACTTCTGGCTAGTTACAGTACACTTGTGCCCAAACATCTATGTAAATGTAATGTAAATCAAAAGAAAAAGGTAGTTTGCTTGAAGCATTGCTGGTAAATAAGTATGCGGGTATTTATGAATGCTGATAGCAATGCAGAAAAATTGGAATGGTGAAAGAAATGTGCAAAAACAAAAGTAGTATTTGGGTTATAAATCTTCATAAAATCGATTTACTTTTCAAAAGATCTTCCAAATATCAAATCAGTAAATATGAAACTTACTGCAAAATATTAATCAAAATATCTGGGATGGTAAAATCTTGTACAATAGAACCCCGGTATACGATGGCCTTAGGATACTTTTTGTTTCAGGTTATGATGTGGAGTATGATGTTTTTCCGGACCCTGGTTACGGTATTTGCCCCACCTTACAGTGTTATTTATGTTATTTAATTATATACATGTGTATTTTATACTGTACTGTATTTTGTTACTAATTTTTAATGCCGGATTCCGGGGTTCTACTGTATAATTCTGTGAGAGAACGAATGCAAAGGTGGAACTGTCAAGCAGAATGAAAGATTTAAGATGGCTGCCCGTCTGTCTATTTACTGATTTTATATGGAACAGATCTTTTACTGGTTTTGATTGTTTAGTTTTATTCACACTTTCTTTCACCATTCCGGTTTTTCTGCATTGCTATCAGCATTCATAAATATTAGTGATGGGATGATTCCAATATTTTTCCAGATGCCATTTAAAATTTTTTTTTTTTTTTTTTAACTAAGGAATCACCACTTATCAAGACCCGAAAGCCATTGGAGGATATGGGTTAATGAATGTAAGGTGGTAGTGTAGTAATTGTTAATGGAGTAGATTGGGTAGAATTTGTGTTATTTAAGGGGACAGCTCAACAATAATTTGTTTACATTGGACTTGAAGGCTATCATATTGTTGTCAGCCAGGACAGCAGGCCAGTTATAGGAAAGAAGCTTTGTTCATGGAATTTGCGTTTATATTTTGGCACAGATAGAAAATGGGGAAAATTGTTGATAGTGGTTGTAGCTAGTCGAGTGTTTTTTGTAAAAGTTTGGCAAGGAAGGATCATAGATTGGTACTCAAATGAACACTTGCCATGAAAATAACTGTAGAGCAGAGACAGGCTCGCAACGTGTCTTCTGTAGGAAAGAAGTTGCAGGGAAAAGAAAAGGGCATCACCTACTAGGTTTCGAAGCTGATTAGATTGAGCCAAGCACCTACTAGGTTTCGAAGTTGATTAGGGTGGGCCAAGCACCTACTAGGTTTCGAAGTTGATTAGGGTGGGCCAAGCACCTACTAGGTTTCGAAGTTGATTAGGTTGGGTCAAGCACCTACTAGGTTTCGAAGTTGATTAGGTTGGGTCAAGCACCTACTAGGTTTCGAAGCTGATTAGAGTGGGCCAGCTGTGGCAACAGTACTCCATTAAAAAACTTTTTTCTTTATTCCCCAAACAAGGCTCAGTGCCACGTTGATGTAAAGGGCTGCTATTGGGGACATAAGTTGCAGGGATACTATATAAGGAATGGAGCAGCAAGATGTCTGTTCACGTTACACTTGAATTTCTACATGTCAGTATATTTTGGAAAACAGGAACCCGGAAGGGAGTTCCACAGTCTAGCAGTTCTGGTGAAGAAACTATTAGAGTAGAAGACTTTCTTACATCTAGGGATCCCTACTGTGTAAGAATGGGATTTTGCTGCTGGTTGGGTTTATCGGGGGTATTTACGTCAAGGGGGTAAAAGGGCTTGTATTCATCAGAGCATCCACCATTAAAATATTTGTAGAACAAACGGAGGGATGCAACATTTCGTCGATGAGACAGAGGTTGAAGCTTGGATCACAGTTCAGGATCTGTCAGGTTGGTGACTCTCTTTTGAACCCTGTCCATTTTAGGATGTACTTGGTTCTTATACAGATAGAGGATCGCATTGACAAGAACATACTTACTAGAGCAGTAGAATGAGCTAACCAATTTTTCAAAAATCTTGGCAACGGATTTGATGTATGTGTTCCATTTCAGATCAGGAGTGTAGGTCAGTCCCAGAAGCTTGTAAATCTGCATAAATTAAAATATCATTTAAGTATATTTTATGACTGGGTCACGCCGGGTGGCCACTATTATATATATATTGGGAACAATACACAAAGTGTCTTAAATAAGTTACCAGACATTTTTTTTATAGGCATTTGAAATTGTTGTAGACTCTTGAAAATCCAGTATGTTATTGCTATACATCTTATGAGATTACTCACAAATTTTTATGATTTCAGATTCAAATGAACAGCTACAACCGGAATTGGGATACACCCTACTAAAGCCTGATTGTCACAGCTGGTGAATTTCGAAAATACAATCTTGACGTGCTCTAGAAGAATGATATGCAATAAAATTCTGTTTTAAACTTGGGAAAAATGCTACAGAAACATATGGAATGCTTCAGACTGCTTTTAGACTATCTTGCATGAATCAAGCATCAGTTTATGAGTGACATAAGAGATTCAAGGAAGGCAGGGATGATGAGAGGTGTTGAAGGAGTAAGGAAGTCAGAACACTAGAGTTGATTGGCCAAATAATTTCATGGATAAGAACTGTCGTGTGTCTATAGAGATAAGTGCACAGTTTGATGTCAGTGTGGAAACTGTTCACACAATTATTCGTGAAGAATTGAAGATTCAGAAGATTCACACAAAGTTTGTCTCAAGGGTTCTCAAGCGATCAGAAAGAAAGACTTCATGACAGCAGGGAGAGGGTCAAGCTGATCAATTCAGATCCCACAGTTCTTTAAGCTCTGGTGACCTGTGATGAAAGCTGGATCTATTGCTATGATCCAGAGACAAGAGACAGAGTTCCCAGTCTGTCTACATGCACTGGGTTCCCACTGTAGACAGACAGTCAACAAGGAATATTATGTTGAGGTTTTAAAGGAGTTCAGGAAGAGATTCTGTTGGGAGAAGCCAACACTTTTCAAATCGGGTCAATGGCATTTTCACTTGGACAATGCACCAGCTCACAACTCCATCCTTGTCACAGACTCTTTGACCAAGATGGGCATCGACAGTTTCTCACCCTCCCTATAGTCCTTGTGACTTTTGGTTATTCTCTAAATTCAAGGAAAACTTTAGAGGCTGTCATTATGAGACAATTGAGGAGATGAAAAAGGCTGTGAAGAGGGTCATTGACACGCTCACACAAGAGGACTTTTATGGATCCTTCCAGAAGTTGTTGGACCGATATAACAAGTTCATTGGAGCCGGAGGAGATTATTTTGAAGGAAACTAGAGTTTCATGTGTGTACTATTAATAAAAGTGCCCAGACAAAAAAGCCATGAAATTTATTTAAGACACCTCATATATATTTATATGTATATATAGTCATCCATTCTTCAGTGTGGTTAGACTAGTAACTACCTCAAACCGGGTTTGAAACTCCACTGCCTAGTCAATGATTAGTGCTTTGAACGGTTATGCTATTTAGATGGATATGCGAAATTACAATGACTAAACATTGTTCAAACGCCTAAATATTTGTCTACACAAGGAGCATTGTTTTATATGCAAGCGATAGTTTATTACTTTGCTCTCTGATATGCTCAACCCAAGATAGGGATATATATATAAGAATCCTGAAGGGAATATGAGCACAGATTAATGAATCCTGTGATATCGAGTCCTACAAAATATTTTTAGGAGGTAATATTATATAAGACGATCCCAGCCAAAAAGAGAATAGCTCAATATACTTAATAGAGCAAATGGAATTTATAGTTTTTTTTAAATTTAAATTCCATTCAAAAAAATTTTATTTTTCAAAATGGGAATCTATCGTTTGGACAAAGAATACAATTCAGATTTTCGATGTAGGCTCATCTCCTCAGAGGAAAAGTCATTAGCAAATATTAGATCTAATTCAAAATTTTGCTATTCAGCACATACAAAGAAAATATATTAAAACTAACTTTTTTTTATATTAAAATGAACTTTTTTTTTTTAAATCAAAAATAAAACCAGGAAAAATTAAAACGAAAATGTAAATCGCTATCTTTTAATTAGTTTTTTTGCTATCGCTGTAAATTATCCCCCACTTCAAATGAGTCTATGTTTTTAAGGCAATTTTATATTTTAATGGCAATTGTTTGAGACAACCAATGGAGCTACTTGAGGTAAAAAGCTAAAAATAAATAAATAAAAAGCAAATAAAATATGTTCAGAAACTAACTGGCGATAGATGTTAGATGGATATATTTTGGCCTAGAAAACAGCAGTTCTTCCTCCTTTGTCAGAGACAGCTGGGATGATGAGGCTTAAAGAACAAAATAAGGGAAGCGAGAATGACGAGGATGCTGGAAGTCAATCCAACGTCCACTTTCAACTCTCATAATTGCATGTGAACATGTGAAAAAATAAAATAAATCAGTACAGACCAATCAATCTCTTGTGTGTCATGAGTAAGTTGCTGGAATCTATGATAGAGAAGTGGTCAACCACCTCAACAAAAAATAACCTAGTCAGTGACATGTAATATGGTTTCCGTTCTGCTAGATCAACAGTTGATGTGCTAATTGTAATATTACACAGGATTAGTGGATCTCTCAATGAGGGCTTCGTTTTAAGAGCAATAGCTTTTGACATATCAAAGGCTTTTGATAAGGCATGGCGCAAAGATCTACGGAATAGCTGGAGATGTCCTTATAATTATTAAATCCTTTCTCTCCAATGGGCTTATAAGAGTTGTTCATGGGTTAAAGCTCAAAGTACCAGGGTTCTGTTCTATCCTGGGCTCAACTCTCTTCCTGATCTTCATCAGTGATCTTCCAAATCACATTCTTAGATCATTCATTGACATTTATGCAAAGTACACCGCAATCTATGGCAACACTTCAAAGGCCAGCAATGATCAAGATCTTTTTGATTCTCTCTTCTGATTTTGAGTACATGGTGCAATGGGGAAAAAGGTGGCTGCAGCTAAAACCAAGCTTCTCTCTTTTCATCATAATCGCTCTGAATCCCCCCCCATCAAGCCCCAATTGAAATGAATACCTCTAATCTTGAGGAAGCACCATATCTTGACAAGTTTCTGAGACTGATCTTCACTCCTGATCTGAAATGGAACTCATGCTTCAAATCTGTTGCCAAGATCATTGGAAAAATGTTTGGATCATTCTACCACTCCAGTAAGTATCTCACTGCTGATGCAATCCTTTATTTGTATAAGAGCCAAGTACATTCTAAAATGGAGTACTGTTGCCACATCTGGACAGCAATTGATCAGTGAATCTATCCTGCCTTGATAAGAGTTCAAAACTGGCTTTGAAGTCTAGTAGGTGATGCCCACTTCTCTTCCCTGCAACCCCTTTCCCACAGAAAACACGTTGTGAGCCTGTATCTGCTCTGTTGTTATTTTCATGGCAAGTGCTCGTTTGAAATCTGTGGTCCCTCCTTGCCAAACTTTCACAGCCACTGTCAACAATTCTTCTCGCTCTCTATTTGTGCTTAAATCTAAACACAAATTCCATGGACAAAGCTTCTTTCCTAGAACTGCCGGCCTTTGGAACACTGTTCCACTGACCTGCTTCCCAAGTTGAATACAACATGGTAGTTTTCAAGTTCAATGTAAACAAATTCTTGTTGAGCCGTCTCCTTAAATAATGCAAATTCTACCCAATCTACAGCATTAATGATTACTACACTACCACATTAAATTCATTAACCCTTATCCTCGAGTAACCTTTGAGTCTTAATAAGCAGTGAATCCTTTGTAAAAAATCAAGAATTTAAAACGGGGAGGGGGTCTGTTTTGTAAATGAATTTAAAGTAAAATTATACTCCATTTCTGGGCTTTAGCGATTTAGAGAAATTAACTATTTTTTTTTCCTATGAGAGATAAGTTCCATGCGTTTTTTTGTTTTTTTTTTAATGGGGTTACTTTTTTTAGGCGATTACATGTGGTTTTACAATCTTGCCATTCTAAATTAGGGTTCGTAGTAAATATTTTTAGTCATCTGGTCTTAAACAGAACGCCTAGGAAATTAATTATTTTACGTTAAACGTATATACGAAACTGGATGCCCCACTTTAAATTTTATTTTCTTCTTGGCTAGCTTTTTTCTTTTTAAGTGTGTTTACACGTAATCGTCTAAAATAAAAGTAGAATTTCATGTTGGTACTTGAGTACATACGGATCGTGCTGAAATAATAACGTTATTATTTAGAAACCTATGGATTTTAAAAAATTATTCTGTACTTTCACCTAACAATTTAAGGTGCTTGTTTCTATTTACAATGCCTCCCCACGGCACAGAGTTAGACACCAGGGTCGTTGAAGCCAAAACGACAGTACTTACTTAATTGTCATGTCGAAAATAGTAATATATCCAGAAGTTATGAAGTAGAACAACTACTATTGTGTTTTTAGTAAAAAAAAAAAAAAAAAAAATCGCATTGTCGCCTATATTCGCATCTATGGAAAATGCCATTTTCCCCCCAATAAATTTCCTTTAAAATTACGGGTTTGTTTTACTTAATACACAGATTTGGAAAAGTTGTCATATATATATATATATATATATATATATATATATATATATATATATATATATATATATATATAATACATTTTCTACTCGATGAATTTTCGTAGTTTTTGAATATATAACTATTTTCGACATGAGAGTTAAGTAAGCATTGTTGTTTTTGCTCAAAACAACATATTTAAAAAAAAAACGCTATCGACTATCTTTACAAGTACCCAATTTAATAAACCAGATATCGTAAAACTTGAATTAAACTTGAAAATCCTATTTAAAAAATAGCACGGTCCGTATTATGCATACTTGAGCTTTATTATTCGGATTATTGAGTTAACTGAGGGTGTAAATCGATAAATTTACATAAAAAAAAAGATAAAAAATTTAAAGCTAATGACTGGATTCGAACGTCTAAAGCTGGCTGTACGTTGCAAATCATTCCCGAGGAATATTGTTTCGTTCAGTTCGATCGGATTAGCTAATACAATATGGATAATATATCTCATGTCTCGTCTGAATAAATAAGGTATATTCTTTGGTATTATCTTAATATACATTATAACGATATCTTTTAAATATTTCTTTTGTGTGTAATTTTTTGTTTTCTTGTGTTTTATTTTCATTTGCTTCAATGTTGACACGTGTTTGCCAAAATGCCTTTTTATGTCGACCGACCTGAATTTCAATTTGAGATTTCATTTGAAATTTACAACTTTTTACATCCATGGTTTTAACCATTAGTTCAAACAAAAGAGGAAAATCGATTTTTTTCCCCTCGTTTTAATTTAATTTACGATTTCAATTAGTAATCAATTGAATCGAAAAATGATTTGGACTTTGGAATCGAATTGCAATAAATTCACCAAAATGAGCAAAACGGACTTAAAAAAAAAGTCTACGGATGACAGAATTTAAGGTAAAGATATTGCGTTTTAAATGTCTTGATTTTTCTTAGTTAATTTGGTAGTTTCAATTTCATTTTTTTTTTTTAAATCCGGTATACCAAAAATCGAATTGCTTTTTTTTTTTTATACGGTATTTGCTAGAATTATTTGTAAAAGTAGATTTAGAACGAACGTGAATTGGCACTAAACATGTCCCATAAAATACACGATTACTTTAAAAACAAACATTTAACAAAGAAAGCATTAATTATTATTATTATTACTACTACTAATGACCGGATATTATTGTTAATAATAATGATAAAGGCGTTTAGAATACGGATTGTGCTGAAATAATAACGTTATTACTTACATTCTTAATATGAGGAGGGGAGTGCGTTTTGTAACCCATCTGTGCTTTCACCTAACAAGTTAAGAAACAGATGCCGTAAAAATTTAATTCAACTAAAAAAAAATCCTAATAAAAGCACGGTTCGTATTCTGTATAACTACAAAAGTAGTAATAATAATAATAATGGCTAATCTAATCACTAATTCTTTTTGTAAGTTTCTTATCATTCACTTGGTTTTGTGTACGTTTTCAGCGTCCCAGTTTTTTTGTTTTTAAGTCAATTTTATACTTTTTATTATTTTTTAAATTTGTAATTGAATCTTAAACGCGATGTAATTTTAAAACTACAAATTGAATTATTGTATAAAATTGACTTAAAAACAAAAACTGGGACGCTGAAAACGTACACAAAACCAAGTGAATGATAAGAAACTTACAAAAAGAATTAGTGATTTTAGCCATCATTATTATTATTACTACTTTTGTAGTTATACAGAATACGAACCGTGCTTTTATTAGGATAGGATTTTCATGTTAAATTCAATTTTTGCGATATCTTTTTGTTTGTTAGATGAAAGGACAAAATAGTTAACAAACACCCTCCCCTCCTCGTGTTAAGAATGGGTTTGTAAACATTAAACGATATTTCAGCATGGTTCGTATTCTACCTAAGTACGAAAAATATTCATAAATCAATGGTAACTTTTTACGACGTGACCCAAGCGTATTATAAACACCCCAATCTCCCCATGTTAAGAACGGCTTTCGGAATAACCCCCCACCCACCTGGAAAGCCGGTCTTAACGTGGGGAAATTTTTTTGGGGGGAGGGTATTCCGAAAGCTGTTCTTAATATGGGTCGTTGGGGGTGTTTATACTACGCTCTGGGGGAGGTCGTAAATTTAAAGTAGATTCTTTTATTAACTTCATTTTTAACAAGCTCCAAATTTTTTTTGTCCTTTCTCTGTACCCGTGACAAGCTTCTTTTTATTAATATTAAAATTCTAGCGATTCAGAAGCATAGGCGACTGTAAGTGCGACCATACCGGTGTTAGATGAAAACCTAGCTTCGATGTAAAAATGTTCCGATTACCAAACCGGATTTCCTGCTTTGGGTAAAAATAAATGAGCAAATTGACACGAAAGAAAATATCCTAAATTTTTAACACGTTTTTATTTATATACATATATTTTTAATATATTTTACAGATTTATTTTGGCAAATGTTTACTTTAAGCGAAAGAGGCAGAAAAAAATAACTGGAGGGGACATTTATAGGGATCACACCGTTACCAAGGTTACCGTTAAGACATGATTAAAGGGTTTCATTATTTATTTTATTTTTCACTTAATGTTAAAACAATTACTAAAGTTAATAGTATTTTATTTTTAACCAATACAAAACTTTATAAAATTTTTAAATAACTGTTTTATTTTAAACAAAAAAGAAATTTAAATTAACTAATTTTATTTGTAAACAATGCCGTAAAACAAACGATTAACATTTAAAAGAAAAAAAGTTAAAAAGTAGATTCTTCAGAATGGAATGATATTTTTTCTTTAATTCTGCCAAAACGGTTTTTAAAAATCTATATTTCATTGAAGACATACTAAAATATATTTATCAATAAATTATTATTTTTAATTTTAAAAATGTGGAAATATTAAAAAAAAAAAAAAAAAAAAAAAAAACTAATTGTAAAATTCATGAATACTTCAATTAGGATATGTAAAAATAATACTTATTTTAAATTTATTTTAACATTATTTAAAAATGTTCGGTAAATATAAGCATACACTACAACAACGCCGACCACTTTTTTTTTTTTTTTTTTTTTTAGAGGTAATCAAGGTCGCTGACAACGAATCTGATAATCAAACCCATCGCAAATTTACCGTTTGAACCCAGGGACTATTTCCCGTCATTTTACAGCTTCCGTTTACGCTACGCGCGCGGTAACATAAACAACGGTTCAATTATAGAACTTGTGTGACTTAACAGGTGCTTCTGTAGTTTAATTAACCGTTTTTCCGTAAGTAACGCGTCATTGCTTGGTTTAAAATCAGCTTCAAGATTTACGGCCAGGTGTGATGCTTTCTGCCTAATGACGTGATCGGCGTCGGTAGCTCCACGAGCGCGTGCTTGCGTAAACCATTGTGTAATGTGTAAGCGCTTTGTTAACGTCCTTGTGCACGACTGCACGGATTGGCGCTTTCGTTTGCGATTAGTGTTTCCGTTCATTTGCATGCAAGATCTGAGATCGTCTTTCTTGAGAATTTTGCTGCTGTTGAATAACTGATTCCGCAGTGACCAGTTTGATTTTATTCACTTCGACATCGTTGATGATGAGCTCCAACTGTTCAGAAATGCTTAGTTTTTTGTTGAGACGCCGACATTACTAATCACAATGATCGTAAGCAAACGGTTTTCAGTGGCAAAATTAACAAACTTCTGACTCAACAGAAGAGTGGGTAAAATGAAAGTGCTGTCTAGATAAATGCAATGACAAGCAAAGTCAGCAAAAAAAAGTGGGCAGCAGCACCTTTAGACACACAAAGCAAAATCATAAGGTAGCGGATGTCCCCTACAGACACAAACTGGACACACCTTGTCTCTAGACTGGTTAAGATTTAGCAGTGTCAGAAATTTCGTGAAAATAGTGAATAATTCCACCCCATCTTTCCAAGCTTATAACTCCTCGAAAAATGTAATTCAAGCCCTAATTTTTTTTTTCAATTAAAGGAGTAAGGACCAAGGTTTTATTTAAAAAAAAAACAAAACAAAACAATGTGTTTTTTTTTTTTTAAAAAGGTTTTAAACTTCGGACTTTACAGGTAAATTTCTAAAAAACTGATTTTTTTTTTTTGTTTTAAATTTGAATATATTATTTATTGACCTTTTCTCTTCAATTTGTGATATATAAACCTATTAAACATAAATTAATTATTTACTTTTTAATAGACATTTCAAAATGAGAGGCGTAAATTATTCGACCCCCTATCTTTCTAAGCTTATAACTCCTCGAAAAATGTAATTCAAGCCCTAATTTTTTTTTCAATTAAAGGAGCAAGGACCAAGGTTTCATTAAAAAAAAAAAAAAAAAGACAAAAAGAAAAAATGTGTTCTTATAAAATAAGGTTTTAAACTTCGGACTTTACAGGTAAATTTCTAAAAAACTGATTTTTTTTTTTGTTTTAAATTTGAATATATTATTTATTGACCTTTTCTCTTCAATTTGTGATATATAAACCTATTAAACATAAATTAATTATTTACTTTTTAATAGACATTTCAAAATGGGGGGGGCGTGAAAATGGGGGGGGCGTGAAAATGGGGGGGCGTTAATTTAAAAAAAACGTTTGTCTAAAATATTATATTCGGTTTATTGGAAAGAACATAAAATTTCACATTGACCCTGAAAATATCGTAAAAATAGAATCAATAGAAAAATTTTGATAGATTTTTAAAATTTAAAAATTTAAAAATATTGAGTTTAAAAATTGAAAAATATTGAGTTCGGAAAATTCATTACTGTTTTAAAAAAAAAAATAAAAATATTTTTATTACTTTTAAAACAACTGTAATAGTTTATTTTGGAAGTATAATCCATAAAGAAAATAAATAACCCACTTTTAACAGAGAAATTACGAGATTTTTATATTGTATTCGCAGTTTCGTGTTAGGGGTGTCAAAAATTCCTACAAAAATTCTGATACTGCTAGTTAAGATTGTCATTGAACTTCACTCTCTCTAACTCACCTCTGTTTGACTTATTTACGACATTACACTGTCACTCAAAACGAACTCTCTTATATCAGGAAAGACGAGATTCAAGAAAATATCCTGTATCCGGGTCTCTTGTAGTAGGGTCTAATTTATATACATTAACAGGCTCTGATTTGGAACCAGAGACCATCTCTTATATCCGGATTACACTGTGTGGGGGGGTACCACTTGTTATGGAGTCAGTCCCGGAAATAGAAGCAGTTTGGGATATAAAAATCATGGAGTAACGAAGAACCGTCCCAGTGCAAGTAAAAACTGGTGTAAAGTAAAAATCTCACATTGTCCTAAAAATGCTCCGCCATTAGACCACGACGAGACCGGTTTGTATGTTTTAGTTAAAAATAATAATGGAAAAGTTTTGTTCAGATTTTTATTTTTAGAAACTATATTTTACAAAAATAAGTAGTACTTCATTATTTTTTTGCATATTTAGCATAAGCTTAAATATTGATTAATTTCTGTATAATATTATGGAAGTGTGGAAAGCTTATTTAGGTCCGCCCAAATATTTGTTACTAGTAGGGCGCTCGGCATTGCCTGGTGGTAAAATATGCTTCAGTATATTTTAATTTATGCAGATTTCGTGTTTATTATAGAGCCAATTCTCTATTAATTATTATATTGTACCCAATATGTAGTAGATTTCAAAAGTAAAAAAAAAAACAAAAAAACTTGGTATCATCAGCTAGAATCGAAACGGACATTTAGCGCTCCAACTTTAGTCATTACTGTTTGAGCTGTCGTCAGATGGATAAGAAATAGTTAAAAAGGAACTGACTTTAACATAAATGTATATTTGCACACGCGTAAAGAGCACTTAAGTCGACTTATGCCTGTCAAGTTCCAATTCTGACTCCCTTAGCAGCTATTTTTACATATATAAACGGCCCACAAAAAATGCAATCATTTGACTCGCCTTGCTCTTCTCTGCGATCCTGTGTCTTAAAGGAGATGCAGTTTGAAAAAAAAATGGAAACATAGTAAGTTTTATAAATTAAACTTTGACAATGAATTTTAAATTGTAATTTAATTTAGAAACTAATCGTTATAAATTTTTTTTTTTTTTTTTAACTTCGTAAAAATGACGTGATAAATTTTAATCAATCGATTCATTTTGCCAAAATTTTTTTTTTTTTTTTTTTTTTTAAGGTAGAAATATTCAGTTAATATTTTTAAATTTGATTTTTGGGCATTTTGCAGTATAAACGAGATGAAAAAGTTGTCAAGTAACAAATACATACCAAATAAATATTAGAAAAGACAAGATAAGATTTTTTTTGTGTTTAATGTATTTTAAAGCGTTTTAAATGTTTGAAGCACAAGTAATGGTGAGCCTTAATTAGAACAAAAAAAAAATGACCCACATAGGACTGTCCTCTTTGGAGTCTCGATAATCGCTCAAAAGTCAGAAGTTAAACAAAATAATGGTGGAAACGCATCCCAAAGACTAGGCACGTGTTTCTGTATTTGAGTTTTTCTTTGTTTGGTTGTCTTCTACTTCTTCCCTCTCTCTTTCTTATGAAACTAGCGGCACACTGGGATTTGCTTGACTGTGAACCAAAAAGTTACCCACTAAAGAAAATTTGGTCTTTTATGATCCCGTCGCGCACACGTCTGCAAATGAGTACAAACCTCACTTTCGATCCACACGCGCACACACACACACACACACACACACACACAGTTCCATTTCTGTGTCTACCACCATGCCGTTCACCTCGTCATGCATTGTCTACATTCTTGATCCCTGATAACAGTATGCACAACATTGCACTAATAATCTCTGGCGTGTGCTTCATCGCATGGATGGTTGTGAGGTTTCTTCATTTTCTGTTGTCTGTTAGCCAGTGTCATCTGAAGTCCCTTCGTCTGCTCTGCCAAATGAGATGGCATTTGTCTGGGGTTGCACGTGTTGGGCACTGTCGTAAATAAGTTTGCCAGCTGATCACCTGTTACCGTCCCTTCCTGGAACTGGGACATATATTAATAACGAGGCAGCTTGACCCAAAATGGGTCGCCCAGATGGTACTGGTTTTGTGCTGAGGCCAGTGACGTGGACACTGGATCAATATTCCTTATCCTAACTTCATATCTGTATATCACATTAGCAGGCGCAGTCAATGTCGTACTTGGGTACAATGTTATACTAATGCACTGCTTCCTTAACAGCAACTCTTTCTAGCTGCAATCTGTTTAATACAGTGGTGACATTGTAATTGCCTGCTAGCACATCAAGACCACAGGTGCACTCCTCAGCTGGTGGAAAACTCCCTGAATTCTCCACTAATGAACACAGTATCATTGTAAGTAAGAAATTCTTGTGGTGGGCTGTCTTTTTTTGTGAATTCTGAAAAAGAATTTCTTTAAGTAAAAATTTCGTAAAATTCTACTCGTCAATAGAAACGATAAAAATGAGATTCTAAGTTTTATAAAACAATTACATGGAAGTTAAAAAAAAAAAAAAAAAAAAAAAAATGGCGGATGATGAGTTCAAAAGGGTAAACGTAGTACAATAAAAAAAACTGTACAAGTGATAAAATGAGTTTGCTGTTTTTTTTTTTTTTTTTTTTTTTTTAATAATGTTTAATGAACCATTTCAACTTGAAATCTATTTAGTACAATGCATGTAATCGGAAGAAAAACATGCTTGAAATGTGTAACTGTTACAAACAGCATGGTTTTCACAAAATGGAGTCTTATAAGATGCTAACATTTTTTTTTTTCTCAAAAAAAAAAAAAAATTAAATTAAAATGTCCTTTACCCTTTATTAGTCTTTAATGCTAAATTGATTTTAACTTGAAATAATATATAAAATAAAGGATGACAATTCAAAATTAAATAAAATGCTAGTGAATCATTGTCAGTAAGAAAAATCCCTCTTTAGGCCATGGCATTTCGAAGTCTAATCCTTATCATAAGAAAAAAAATTATTTCTTATATCTACACCACGTAGAGCTTTTTGTTTCTTGATAGGTTCGTATAAAATCTTTTATCTTTATCAGTTTGAGTTATCTATACTCCTATAAATTTTTTTTTTTTTTTTTTGTGTATTGATATTTATATTAAAACACCTTTTTTCTATTTATTTAAAAACAAAATACAACTTTGCTATATATGGGTTGTGAAATTGCATTCATTTGCAAAAGATCAGGCTTATTTGCATATTCTTCTAAACATTCATTTCAATTAATTCCCTATTAGTTTTTTCTATTTTCTTATGGGATAATCATCTTTAGTTAACTATTATGTGTAATTATATTCATGCAGATATTCTACATGATTTATACTTGCGTAATATTTGCATGAAAAGTTTATAGTAAACACAAACATATATATTTGTTTAAAAAAAATGTTGCCTGCCAAACTCCTCTGTCAGTTTTTGGCCTACAGACATAAAACTTTATAAGGTATTCAAACCCATGCAAAACTTTATATTTGGGTTTTAACCGGGGACAACCAGTGCAAAAGTGAAAATTAAAAAAAAAAAAAAAAAAAAATGGAATTTGGCAGATGACGGTCGAACGACGGCATTACGAATATGCATGCATAACATAAAAGCTATTGGTTCATATTTTAATTGCAGCAAACATGTCTTCACTAGCGAGGGGTACCCGGCGTTGCCCGGGTGTTTGGAGGTGTGTGTAGAAACTCCGGGGGTGGGGTGGGGGGTTTAAAAAAAAAAAAGTAAGTATGAGGATCGAACCCGAACCGTTGAGGCAAAGTTGTAAATTAAAGTGTGAAAAAAAAAAAACATGTGACGTTAACCATTGCCCCACCGCAAGATGCTAACGGAAACACGTTTGAATTTATTTAATTACTTGGATTCGGCAGGTACCCGTTTTAATGAGTTAATGAGGTCAAGTTTGATTGTTATAGGAAAAAGACTAGCCCACATGCGGCGAGCGACAAATGTTGAATATTTATCTTCCCGAAATCGAGCAAATTAAATAGACAGGCGAGCTTTGTTGTTAACTGTGAGATATTATGATTTATATGTGATATAAAAAGTTTTAAAAAGTTGTGAACCGACCAACCGCTTCTCTGAAAAAGTCTTTTGTAGACATACAGAAAAAGCGAACACACACACACACATACATACATACATACATACATACATACATTTTCGCTTTTATATTTATAGAAAGAATAGATAGAAGAAGATAGAAGATAACTCGGGCATTAGAAAAGAAAAAAGTAAATCATAAGCTGAACGTTTCAGTTTCGATTCTCGTTAGTGGCGCATGAGTTATTTTTTTTATTTTTTTTTAACTTTTTTAAATCATTACTATATATCGGGTCCAATATAATAATAAAAAAAAAAATATATGAAATCTGCATTAATCAAAATATATTTAAGCGTATTTTACGATCAGACAATGCCAGGCGACCTGCTAATATAAAAGAACTTTGTGTAAGAGTTTGTTTCCTATGGACTTAAAAACGGCTGGGGCGATTTATTTACTTTTTTTTTTTTTTTTCTTTTTTTGTTTGTTTCTTTTAAATTTCACACAAATGCACTTTCTATATATATAAGTGAATGTGTCTGTGTACATTTCCCTACGCAATAACTTTGTCAAGTTTTAGTCTGCAAACTCGAAATTTGATATACAGGATACTGAAATTTGGGAAAATCGATGTGATCGGTTTTTGGCCAGAAATTTGGCGATCAAGGGGTCAAAGTTCAATGATTTGACCTTTGAGAACTCTACCAAACTCCTCCGACAATTTTGGGGCTATGCACTTGAAATTTTAGATATAGGTTCCTTGGACATGGATCTAACTTAATAACTTGATTTGAGCCCAAAACAATAAATTTTAAGGGGTCATAATAGGGGTCAAAGTTTTAAAAAAATTGACCTCTGCGGTCTCTTCCAAATTACTCTGACAATTTCTGGTCTAAATATTTGAAATTTTACATAAAGGGTATTCAGAGATAGGGCAAGCTTTTTCATCAGGTTAGTTATCAATAGATAAATGTATGTATGTCTGTTTGCATGTCTGCCTTAAACTTTCAATAGAGGCGACGGATTTTACCGAGATCAGTATCGTTTTAAAGTTCGACCTTTCATACGACGCATATCGAAAAATTGGCTAAAAACATTAATATCTTCCCCTTCAACTGGGCACTTTTCTACAGGAGGGGGGGGGTCACTTTTTTCGCCGATATTTTTTAAAGTTATCCTCTCCTTTAGATTGTCTAGCCTTAATTTTAAAAAATGTCAATTCCGGTTTGGCGGTGGTCGTAACAGCATAAACGTTAGGTTTTACCCCGTTCTTTTCCTCCTTTGTGGTACGGGTTTGAGCCTGCCTTCCTACTACCACTTTTATTTTTTATTTTTTGCTCAACATACACATCCAAATACCCAGGCAAGGCCGGGCTGAAATGCTAGTGTGTGTGTGTGTGTGTGTGTGTGTGTGTGTGTGTGTGTGTGTGTGTGTGTGTGTGTGTGTGTGTGTGTGTGATATATATATATATATATATCTATATATAAGTGAACGTGTGTGTCTGTGTACATTTCCCTACGCAATAACTCTGACAAGTTTAAGTATACAGACTCGAAATTTTTATGTATAGGGTACTGAGATTTGGGAAAATCTACGTGATCGGTTTTCGGACAGAAATTTGGTTGTTAAGGGGTCAAAGTTCAATGATTTGTACCTTTTGAGAACTCTACCAAACTCCTTCGACAATTTTGGGTCCAAACACTTGAAATTTTAGATAAAGGTTCCTTGGACATGGATCTAACTTAATAACTTGATTTGAGCCCAAAATAATAAAAAGTTAAAAGTCAAAGTTAAAAAAATTGACTTTTTTTTGCTCCGCATACACCTCCAAACACCCGGCACTGCCGTGTGTGTGTGTGTGTGTGTGTGTGTGTGTGTGTGTGTGTGTGTGTGTGTGTGTGTGTGTGTGTGTGACTGACTGACTGACTGACACAGTGACAGAATGCATAAAGGAAGACCTATTTTCTGCAATTTAACCATACACTTACAGGACGCACTAATTTCATCTCTACCCTCAAAAACCACTTCAGTCTTTCTGAAATTATGTTTATCAACAGAGATTCCTGAAAGCAATGAGGAAAGATGCTCCCTTTGTCTCTGGATGTGCAAGCATTGACTATCTTCACCTGAAGATGTGCTGACAGACTTTTAGCATTCCTAAGAACTTTCTACTTTTTTCCACATTTGGACACTGTCCAACTTTCTTCCACATAATTGAGAAAACTCTTTTGTTTGCTGCAACAGTTTTCATTACATGCATAATAATCACAAGCAGTTGGACTTAACATTCATTGATAAGAACCAACTCTTATAAATGACTAGCGAGGTTGCCCAGCATTGCGCGGATGTTTAGAGAGAGAGAGAAAAAAAAGTTAGTAAATAAGCAGGCGGGCTTGAACCTGTGACGCGAAGGTTGAAAAGAAAGTGAAAGAAAAGCTGAGATCTTACCGCTACACTACGAGGTGAGAGGAAGTGAAAAGCATTCAAGTTTAGCGATTAAAATATTGACTTGGAGAAATGAGTTCACACACGCACAGAAATAAAGGTTGGCTGCAGGCCAGTTTCTGCTGTCTTTTGCTTCCCCACGATTATGGGGAAAACCAGCTCCCCCTAAAAAGGGGGAAGCTCTCCAAATGAATTGCAGTTGTTAGATATGAAGGGTTTTCTCCACATTGATCAAAGCTGATTGCCTTCAAAATGTCTCAGACACGAAGGCCAGGCAAGTCAGTTTGCTTCGATTAGTTTCACTTTGTTCGTCTTTTTCGTACACGAAAGAAGGGAATTTTATAAAAGTTGATCAAAACAAATGTAGAGACGACGTCTGTTCGCAAATCATAGATATTATGATCTAGGGAGTATATAAAAAGTTGTAACCCTTTCGAGACCCCCCCTCCTCTGAAAAAAAAAGCCTTTCTTGGATATACAAATACGCACGCAGCCATTTTGCCTTTTATATACATAGATGATCCCTCCCCTCCCTCATCATAAAAAAATAAAGGGTAGCACATTACCTACCTTAGAGTTTGCCCAACTAGTTATAGGTTCTGTCATGATTTCTCCATTGCTTATGACCTCACTCAGATTGTTCAGGAACCCACCCGCGTGCCCGACAATGACGGCCAGCATGCGAGTCTACTAGACCTTTTTCTCACAACTTGCCCTGGACTATGTTCAGTTTCTGTTTTGTCTCCTCTTCGATCTTCCGACCACTCTGCTGTATCAATTAAGATAAAAATGAAATATAAGTCCTCGGACTTACCTCTCCATCGTACAGTATATCGATACACTATGGCTTCCGTACATTTATATCAGAACTACCTCTGTGTTTAAAAAGGATGTCCTCTATAGTATCGACCTGACGGAATGGTTAATTGTAGGTATAGACCATTTCATACCCTTAAAAGTTTCAGAAAAAACCTAACAGCCAGCCATGGTTCTCTCCAGAATGTGCTGCTGCCATTGCGCACAGAAATCACTTTTCCACTGCTTCCAACGTAATAGATGTATGGAAACTAAAGCCGCTTTTAGGACTGCCAGCAACCATTGTAATAAAGAACGCAAGAGAGTTGTATGCTCAGTCCGTCAAGTCCAAAGTAGCTGAGCAGCGGCCTGGTTCCCACCAGTTTTGGCAAATAGCAAGCAGAATCCTGAACAGAAGCATATGCTCTATCCCAACTATCATCAATGGACCTTCTTAGTGACCCATTATATGGTTTCCGTTCTGCTAGATCTACAGCAGATGTGCTTACAGTTATATCTCGTAGGATTAGCGAATCTCTCGACGGAGGTAACCTTTCTAGGGCAATTACTCTTGACATATCTAAGGCCTTTGATAGGGTATGGCATAAAGGTTTACTTCACAAGATCTCCAGCTATGGTATAGCTGGAAATGTCTTAATTATTAAATCATTTCTTTCTGATAGGTTCAGAAGAGTAGTGGTTGATGGGCAGAAATCAGAAGCTCACTGTATTAATGCTGGAGTCCCTCAGGGGTCCATCGTGGGCCCAACTCTTTTCCTGATCTACATTAATGATCTTCCAAATCACATCCTTACATCATTTGTAGACATTTATGTTGATGACACTACCATCTATGGTAGCACATCTAAGTCGGTAAACGACCAAGTTCTCTCCGATTCTCTCTCCTCTAATCTTGTACAATGGGGAAAGGAGTGGCTGGTTATTTTTAAGGTGACTGGTTAATTTTGATGCATCTAAAACCAAGCTTCTCTCTTTACACCATCAACGCTCTGATCTCCATCTGGCATCAGTTGAAATGAATGGCTCTCGTCTTGAGGAGGCCTCAAGTTTTGACAAGCTTCTGGGCTTGACTTTTACTCCTGATCTTAAATGGAAGCGGTACATTAAATCTGTTGCCAAGGCCGCTGGAAAAATATTGGGCTCCTTCTATCGATCCAGTAGATATCTTACTGCTGATGCAATTCTCTATGTAAGAACCAGGTATGTCCAAGGATGGAATACTGTTGCCACATCTGGGCAGGAGCTGCTAGAAAAGACTTGTCCTGCCTTGATAGAGTTCAAAATAGACTTTGTAGCCCCGTAGGAGATATCCTTTTCTCTTCCCTGCAACATCTATCTCACAGAAGAGATGTTGCGAGTTTGTCTCTGCTGTATCGTTATTTTCATGGAAAGTGTTTGACTGAGTTTTAGTCTATGGTTCCCTCCTCGCCAAACTTTCACAAGAAACACTCGTCTAGTTGCAAACACTATCAATAATTCCCCCACTCTTTATCTGTACCTAAACATAGATTCCATGAACAAAGCTTTTTTCTTAGAACTGCACGCCTGTGGAATTGTCTTCTGTTTTCCTGCTTTCCGGCTGACTACAATATGGTTGTCTTCAAGTCTAACGTAAACAAGTTCTTGATGAGCCGTCCCACTTAGCAAATTTATCGAATTTCCATTACTAACGCTTACTATATTGTCCAATTTCTACTGTACACTCTTTAACCCTTATCCTCGAGTGGGGTCTTGGCCTTGATAAGTGGTGATGTCTATGTAAAAAAACCAAAAAAAAAAACCAGCTTTGCAAAGCAATGACAATTGCACATATTATTTTTGTGCATTCAATGCGTCATTGATGTCAGTTGCTAAAGTCTTGGTAACTGATCCCCCTCTCCTTAGTTCCACTTATGAAATCATCAAGTGAAATGTTCTGCTCCGAACATCACTCAGCAGAAAAACGTTTCTAAGTGTTGGCTCATGATAAGCTTTTGAGGGATTGCATGCCGAGCAAATTGCTCCTCAGAATAAGAGCTTATAGAAGAGGCTTCAACTGATAGTGTTCTCATAAAGCAGCTTTGCTTTTTAAGACTGCTGCATGAATTCAAACCAATTCTGGCACTTATGGTGGAGAGGAGCTCTGTCAACATAGTAGCTTCGTCGGCAGATAAAGTGATGAGTTTCATAAAGAGATATAGATTAGTAATTGTTACTGGTGTAAATTGGGTAGAATTTGATTATTTATGGGGACGGCTCAACAAGAACTTGTTTACATTGGATTTAAAGGCCAACCGGAGAGTAGGCCAGCGGAACAGTGTTCCATAGGCAGACAGTTCTAGAAAAGAAGCTATGTTCATGGAATCTGCGTTTAGATTTAGGCACAGATACAGAGTAGGGAAAATTGTTGATAGTGGTTATAGATAGTTGAATGTATTTTGGGAAAGTTTGGCGAGGAAAAATCATGGATTTGAGCTCAGACGAGCACTTTCTATGAACGCATCCCTGTGTATCCTTCAGAAATCAAAGGTGCACATGCATATTCATGCACTTCTTGGAACAGTCATCACTCTAGATGTTTGGTTTAACCATATTCATATAGATCTGATTGGACCTTGGCTGGTCAGTCAGGGATTTAAAGATCTGATCTTTAAAGGCCAGTTTACATGGTGGTCTAAAGCCATTCTTTGAATGACATTTTGTCTGAATTCGTAGTGCGATCCCTAATATCGAGCTAGGTATCACATTGTGGAGTTTCTACTAGTATTATCATAGACCATGGAAGACAGAATCGCATTCCTATTCCGGGAATTTTTCAGGATTTTAACGTATCCGTACATTATCTGTAAGTTATCATTCAGCTTCTAACGGGATGATAAAATGTATCTATCACTAGCTGAAAGCCACATTGTGTGTTTATCCTGACCAACAGCAATGGAATGAGAACTAACGTTAAAGTGTAGTACTTTATTTTTTCCTTACTCTGTCATGGTCATTGTAGACTTCGATAATTATCTTAATTCAAAGTGCCCTTTTGCAAGATGGATTTTTCCCCACGTTAAAATCCAACTTTTGCCTAACTCTCCCCTCGATTCCAGTATTTACCGATTTTACCAGATTTGTTTATTTTTAATTTTATATTCTGTATAAATTGTCGGTTTATTTTGAATTCCTAAGTTGTTCTTTCCGTTTATGTTTTGACTTCTTAAACAACTCTCTCTCTCTCTCTCTCTCTCTCTCAAATAAATTTGATTCTATACCTCCGTTCAGTCTCAAAAGGTAAAGGATACCGTCTGTAGGGCAGCTGCACGCGTAATTGTGAGGAAAGGGTTGCGCAATCCTCAAGCATACCTCTTCTGAATCGGTACTGCCACTGTCCAGGACAACTGGAAACCATGCTGAGATAAGTGGAGAGCATATACAGCACCTGGAAGTTCCAAATAGTCACCCATCTGGTACTGGCCAGGCTCCAGGCTCATATATATATATATATATATATGAGTGTGTGTGTGTACATTGTGTTAGTTAAACATGTTTTATATATTCATGTTCCTATTTATTTGCCTCCCATAAGGGCAAAGTTAGACACAAGGTCGATTTTTAATGTGGTGAAAATTCCCCCCCCAAAAAAGGGGGCAAAAATGCTTTAGTCTAAAAGAATTTCTTCACTAAACAAAGTACAAAAGAAGAAAAAGTATAAACGAGTCAAGAAACAGATTATTTAAGGAAACCTAAGTTGCTAACTCTGTCTTTTAACTCGAAAATGACAAACTTGAATTGTCTTCCATAACTTGTTAAGAAAGTTGGAGACTTTATTTTTCGATCTAATTTACATTTCGGCGTTTCACGTATACGATGAAATTAATTAATGTCAATTTATTCAATTGTTTAAAGATTAATTCCTCCTCATTTAAAAAGGTAGAATCTTTTTAAGATTGTGTGAATAATACCATGAAAAAAAAAAAAAAAAAAACCCGTCGGAAAGAAAACAATTAGAATGGCAGATCACTTTCGTATATAAATTTAACTTAAAATTATCCTCCATTTCCAGACCATTCTATTTTTTAGGGTTGTTAATCAATTCTTTTAACCCTATGTCCAAATGGTAAAGTTATAAAACCATGCGAAATCCCCCTTACCCCACCCTAAAAAATGCAACCAAAATATACCTCGTAGCAAAAAAAAAAAAAAAAAAAAAAAAAAATCAGCTGCTCTTAAACATGGGCAAGAATCTGATTATTTTACGTTATTTTTATATATGAAAGTGATCCCCCTACTCTGAATTCTAATATAATTTGTTGGATGGGGGGGGGGGTATTTCTACGAAGTTTTTAAGTGTTTTTACAAGTAATAGACTTTTTTCTTTTTTTTTTTTTTCAGAGGAATTTGAGTTTTTTTTTTTGTTGGTTTGTTTTTTTTTATTTAAATTTTTTTTTTTTTATATAGGTGTTCATTTAGCTGAGTGTTAATCTATAATAATTTACACAAATAACTTTATTTACTAGAATTTATCTTATTTTATTGTTCACGCGAAGATTTGTTTTTCGTGTTGAAATTGTTTTCGTTTCATTTTTTTTTTTTTTTAATCCCATTAATTTCCCTCTGTAATTTCAGCTATAATAAAATAAAGGCAGAAATATTTAATTCTGCGAATTAAAAAAAATATCTCAATTATTTAATGAAAATGCGATCCATATACAAATCAACCTCTATGGCTGCTCAATAAAAATTATGTAAGAAATTACAACCAAAAAATCGACTGCAAAAAATGAAACCCGGGTTCCTGAAATGAATGAAAGAAAAAGTATCCCAAAAATATAACGTAAATAATAATTTTCGTTTTCAGGAACGTTTTTAATATTGTTTTTTCCGTCTCGGCTGTTGTAACTCTTTACCGGATTTTATGGACCCAATGTGTGTATCAATGGGGACTTATCTATATAAGCACTGAAAATGCATATATTTGATGCAGTCCTCCCATCATACTACACGTGTTAGTAGTACATCTTTTACATGTAGTACGAGTAGCGACTTCGACTGCTTCAGTCTGTAGTATTTGCAAATACGTTGTTGAATGAATGAAACTGAAATCGATGAATGGAATCTTTTCTCAAATGGTTCTTTTTATATATTAGGTACAATAAACGTTGACTTATTTTAGATTGAAAAGAAATAAAAAGAAAACGAAAGTGTTTCTCGCGTGTTTGTGTGCTTCAATACATTACCTAAACTTGTAGTTCCTGTCTATTCGTTTGTTCAATGTTCATAAAGCACTCGTAGTGTTTAGGAGATCGACCTTCACAACCAATTATATTCTGAAACTACAGGGTATGTTTAACTGTAGTTCCTATTTACAATGTCTCCCCACGGGACAGTTAGACACCAGGGTCGTTTTTAATGTGGAGAAGAGGAACAAAAATAAAAATTCTCAGTCGTGAAGGATTTCTCTTCCACTGACAGAACAAGAAATTGAATTGCAGCATCTGAAGAACAGATACTACACTTTGATCTTAACCCGAAGGCCAGATTGGTTATGTTTTAACTGTAGTTAACAGGACAAAAAGGGGTAAAAAAAAAAAAAAAAAAAAAAGATGCAACAAATAATTGTGACCAAAAACGTTACTTTTCTATTTATCCGGATACGTTTTTTCTTTTTTCTTTTTTTTTGTTTCAAAAGGTCTTACTGTTCAGTTAAAATGAAAAATAAATTTAAGAAAAAAAAAAAACATGGCTGCCATAAGCATTGCACGAAGACTTGATAATCGCTCAAAGATCGAAAATTAAACAAAATATTGGTAGAAACATATTTAATAAAGGTCGTGTGAAATGTAATTTTCGACTTATGAATGATTATCAAGGGTCCTTGTGTGATGCTTTTTGTTGCCATTTTTAGTTGTTTTTTGGACACTGTTTTTGAATAACAACAAAAAGATAGTCTTACTTGCATCAGTGTGATATTTCGGGAAAATTACCTTCTTCAGATACGTGTTTGACTTTAGTTCAAACGTGCATGTTATGTTGGTTGTTGTAGACATGTCTCGCGTCTATCACAGTCCCCATATGCACGTTTGAACTAATGTTGAACGCTTATCTGAAGAAGGCAATTTTCCCGAAATATAAGATACAGAACTTTCATAAGTAAGAACACAATGCAATATCAAAATATGAGGGGGAAAAAAATATTTTGTATTAATAAAAAGTGAATCTGCATAGCTTGTTACATCATTGTCTTAATTTGCTTCAGTTTGTGTTGATCCGTTAGACCTCTGCATTGTATTGCCTTCTATGAAATAACTTTATATACACACTAAACAATGCTTTAAGCAAACTACATTAACCTTAAATAAAAATTAGCTAATCAAAATCAAGGTTTGATTTGTCAGCTTAAATGTTATTTGGATCAAATATTGAAAATCCGATCAAATTAATTTTTTGTATTAATAATGCCCATGATTTCAGCAAGAAAAGTTTTAAAGTCTCTGTGGCTGATTATTTGACCCTCTCTTTACCCCCCCCCCAAAAAAAAAAATATTTAAAAAATATTTAATTTTAATTTCATATCGTGGTGAATAATGCTTTATTTTATTTATTTTTTTAAATGAAAGTTTTAGCGAATGTCATAAGTTTTTTTTTTTTTTTTTTTTTTTTTAATTAAAAATTTAATGGTTGGGTTACTGTTGATCAAACAATAAATTTTCAGATCCTGAAAACATTTTTTCTTTTTCCAACTGACATGCTAATTTTATAGTTGAACGCCCAGTTTTATACAAGTTTAAGACCTATCATTATCTCCCTTGAATATATATATATATATATATATATATATATATGCACATCTGAATATTTTATTTCTGGGCATTTGTTTTATCTTCTATTTAAAAGTGAAGGCTGTTTATTTCGCAAAATTTATCTTATAAAATGTTTCATTCTAATCATTTTTACTTGTGGTCTGTGGCAGTATTTTCTTCAGAACACTGATTGAATTTCTTTCAGAAAATACCTTATCCATCTTGAATATTTTTCAGACGCAAACCATCTTTATTTTCTGCAACCATATTTGCTAGCGGCAACAAATTTCACTGCTAAATAGTAATATTAATACATTATTTTATTAATAAATAAGTTTAATAAAATGTTTTTCTATATTGAAAAGGGAGTATAAATAATTGGGTGGGATTAAGTTAAGCAACTTTGATCTTTAGGGACATCAACTTGTTAGAATATACTTTAAAAAATCCATGTGTACAAAGGCGAAACATTTTCATTATATCTAGATTTCAATTGAAAAAATTGTGCACTCAAATGAAACCAGCTTATTTGCCAATAATTGTTGAATGATATTCAAATAGTCCATCAATAATTATTCATAGTTTAAAACCCATATAGTGTTATGCATAAATACATGTTTTATTCCTTGTTTATTCTATGTATATCGATTTTTCTAATGTAGATCACATGCTATAGTAGAGGTTTTCATATTTGGTTGCTAGATCAAGTGATCTCTTTATGTAGATCACATTCAGCTGATAGATCTTATGTGGCAGCAAGATGACTTGTGACCGCATTCACCTGAGTTGGGTTGAGCTGTTTCCAAGAGAATTTGCCACATCATGAGTCAATGCAGTTCAGCTAGGTCTGCACGCTGCTGACTCCTCAGTATACTTCAGCTACTTGTAATTTCATCATTACAGACCGAAGACACGAGGGCTGGGCATAGCTTTCAATCAACTTTGATCACTGCAAGCCACGTCCTCAGTTGACAAACATTCTGCTTGTGCCATCTTGCAGCAGTGTTGGTGCTATTGCCTTGTGAATTGGATCAGTTGGTGAATGACAAAATACATGCCCAAACCATCAGTGTCTCCTAATAATAAATACTTCCTCCTCAAGTCTAGGAAGCTTGCATTATGCATTGATTGTGACGTTTGTGATGTGGTTGGAGATTTGAATCTTGAGAATGCGCATCAGCAAGATGGCAGTTATTTTTGTCAATAAGATTATGATTGGTAATCCGTTGGAATTCAAATGATTTGAACAAAGTGTCAGGTCATGTTATTCATTTAAAATCCAGCTGTTTTCTTTTTCATGGTTGTAAAAAAGCAACCGTGAAATTTTAATGAAAGATTTTAATGGTTATTTCATTACGTTTTAATGGAATAATCAAATAAATAGTGTTAATGCATTCATTCATTAATTTTACTTTCTGTGTAAAAACAAAATGATAATTTAAGTTTTAAAAACTACTTGCTCTTTCCATTTCATAAACGCATCACACATTTGGATTTCTAACAACTACGATTTCTTGGAACAAAATAAAAATTTTTTTTTGCCTAATAAGATATACCTAAAGAAGGTCCGAGGTTATATTAGCTGAAACGTTGTGATAATACTCAAGATGAGTACAGTAGTTCGAACAATCCAAATACATATCAATCCTCATCTCAGAAAGGCAGAAAAAAAATTTTTTTCAATTAAAAATGTTTTTGTATTTCTAAAATAAATATACAAATCAAAATAGAATTTTAAATGAATTCTCTTTCTGAACAAGATTAAATTTATAAAAGTATTTTTATGTTTTATTCACTTAAACGAATTGTGCAGATATAGAAACGGTTCACAGAATTGTAGGGAACGTAATGTTATTTACACTGTCAAATAATTGAATGTGACGTTAATTGCTTGTCATTCAATTAGAAGATTCAACAGTATCATTTTAGTGGAGTTCCTTTAATTTTAGTTGACAATGTCACTTTATGTTAGCTATCTGTGGTAGGTGGTAAATGCCACCATCATTGGATGTCTATAGTGCCATATTGAATTTAGTAGCCAGTACTCAAATGTCTGACTGATTTGAGCTAGAACTAAATAGCTAGAGATCAAAACCCAGAGATTTTGTATATAAACAGGTTGGGATGTTCTATTGTACTTAGATGGGCAAATCCATTCTCTGGTCTATAATTGGTTGCTAATCCATGATTAGCTATTTTAGTGTATAAATACTGTTTTCTTTAAGCAAAAGTTTAATTCTTCAGTTATTAATATAGTGGCAGTTTTCCCGTCTTGGATGGGCTTGGCCTTTTGGCCAAGATCAAATCTCACTCGTGTAGTATCATTAAAAAACGGCCTTGTGCCTAATTTGCTCAGTGGGGAAGCAAATAAAGTTATTAATATAGAAATAATCACTGTTCCAACGGGTGTAATTTTACAGTCACCACTTTTTAAGATTTGTCAGAATATTTTTCAAGCATGCAACTAAACGTGCATCATTTCATAAACTCCTCCTTGAAAAAAAAAACATCACATATTAAATCATTAATAAAAATCACAATCCTTTCTGCAATCCAACCATATTTGGTATAAATATCAGTTTATACCTGAATGTCTAATATGCGCTTGTGATAGTATTCACTTGAGGGTGGGTTGAGCCGACTCCAAGTGAATTCACTGCATCACAAATCAGGACAATTCAAGTCTGTCTGTTGCTGACTCCTCAGCATATCTCTATCATTCTGTCGTTGCACACTAAACATGTGAGGGCCGGTCATAGCTTCCAAGTTAGATTTGACCATTGCAGACCATGTCTTCAGTTGACCACTGCTCTTCTTGCACCATTCCAATAGTGGTGTTGGTACTATTGCCTTGTAAATCAGGTCAGTTGGTGTACGACAAATGGTGTGCCCAAACTATCAAAGCCTCCTGATAAAAAGTGCATACTTAATATTCTGCCATCTGGGACATGATCGGAGATATGAATCTTGATAATGTGCTGAAGATACCACCAACTGAAAACTGCTTTTCAATGTCTGCTACTCACAGGGGCCATGTTTCACATTCGTAGAGAAATATTGTGTGAACAAGGGCCCGGTAGATGCGACATTTGGTTGTTATCTGGATTTCTTTTCATGACCAAAGGTGATCATGGAGCTAACAGAAAGTAGAATAAGCCCTGTTGATTTGGATTGAGATATCTTTCCTCTACCAAATGGATGCAAAGATGGCACAGAGATATTTAAAATTATCAATCTCTTTGACTACTTCCTCATTAAGAGTTACAGTGACTCCATGTGGCAGAAGGATGTTGACTGAGAAAATCTTCATTTTTTGAGGTGTTAATTTTCATGTTGACTTGCAAAGCTGCACCATTGATACCATCAAGTACAGTTTGGCTATCTGCGTATGTCTTGCCTAATACTGCAATGTCGTCTGAAGTCTAGATCCTGTCCAACTTGTACACCTGGAATGCCAATTAGTACCTGCTTTAAGATATGGTGAATGATGTAATTGAAAAGAACTGGTAAAAGAACGCAACCTTGATGAATACCAAATCGGACATTAAAGAAATCAGAATCTTCATTGTAACAGCGGATCTTTATTCTGATATGTTCGTAGTAAGCTTTGATTAGGTTGAGCAGTTTCGTAGAGAACCGATCACACCATAATCTACCACAGGCATTAGCGATCAATGGAGTCAAATGCAGCTGCAAAATCAAATCAACAAAGCAAACAATGGATGACTTTTGATAGCACCAGCATTGCGCCAATACTCGGTGTAACATGAAAATTTGGTCAGTACAACCCTTTCCCTGGTAAAAGCTTCATTGGTTGAACCTAGTACGCTCATCATGCTCCTGCTGGAAGCGTCGATGGAGGATGATTACAAATATTTTCAATATAATATCAATTAGGCTAATCCCCCTGTAGTTGTTGCAGACTTGCCTGTTGCCTTTTTTGTTCCAGATGGAACAGAAAATTTGGAGCCAGTTTGCCATAGATTTTGGCTTGCACTTATAAATGTCAATCGGCAACCTATCTTCACCAGTAGTTTTGTTATTTTTCAGTTTCTTTATAACTTCTGCAATTTTGGTGACCGTAGGGACATGGCAATCGCATTCATAAGAAATCATGATTTCTTGATTGGGGGAAGGCTGTGTAGGTGGGTTGTGGTTTAATAGCTCCGCAAAGTGCTAATGTTAACGTTGGGATCTTTGTTCCAGATTTATAACAGCTCCTTGTTTATCAAGCAAGGTTTTGTTTACACCACCGACAACTTTTGTTGCCGAGTTCATGAGAAAATTATCTACAGCTGCTGCTTGTTTCGTTTGGGGTGATATTGCATTTTACACTCGGATTTCACAAAATGAGATATTTGCCTTCTCAAGACAGGGAAGATCAGATCATTGTTTTTGCATTCTGTGTTTCTTCACACAGAGCAAGTATATGTTGCAAGATCCATTCCTTTCAACGATTACACATGATTCTTTGAGCTTTTTCTTGGACATTGTCTTTAAAAATGGATGCATGCTCCTCTGGTGATACGTCAGGATCAGGTAGTGGGAGAGTGTCGAAGTGGTTTTTAATTTCAACTTGAAAACATGTGACAAAGATTGAGACTTATGGATAGCTTTCAATTGTAGCTGTCTTTGCTTTATTGCTATTCAATATGTGGAGACACTTTGATAATCATCTCCTCAGTAGATAATGTTATCCTGAATAGACTTCACACTCGCTGGACCTTAACATCTCAGATTTTATCTGAGGTTATTTCAAAGAAAATGTCCAACATGATCCTCATAATATTCTGGAAATGAAGACTTTCGTCATGGTCAAAATCAGGGCAGTGCAAGATTTATTGATAATTTTGTATGGCATATTCAGTGTGCTTATCATTGAAAAGTGATAAAACAAAGGCTGTTGGACGTTCATTATATGAAACTTGGTGGGCAAGTCAAGCATTGATTGAAGTTTATTTCAACCAATTGTGATTGGATTGGAAAAGATTGTGAATTTTATTGATGATTCCATTGTGGCATTTCCTTTGTAACGAGAGGGAGCATATATAAAGTGGAATTGTTTGTCTGCATATGTACATTTTCCTACCAAACTACTCTGTCAATTTTCAATCTACAGACTCGAGATTTGACATAAGGGGTATTGAGATTTGGGAAAATCTTTTCAATCGGTTTTCAGCCAGAAATTTGGCTGTCAAAGGTCAACAATTGGACCTTTTGAAAGCTTTACCAAACTCCTCCGCCAATTTTAGGTCTAAACAAATTTTTAGATTTAGGTTACTTGGACATGGATCAAACTTTTTAATTTAATTTGAGCCCAAAACAAATGTTAAGGGGTCAAAGTTAAAAAAAATAATTGACCTGTTGTCTCTAACAAATAACTCAGCCAATTTTTTGGTCTAAGCATTTGAAATTTTACATAGCGTATTCAGACATAGGGTAAGCTTTTTAATCAATTTTTGGCCGAAAATTTGGCTGCCAAGGGGTCAAAGTTGAAAAAGTTGACCTTGCAGATTCTACCAAACTTCTCTGCTAATTTTGGTTCTAAACACTTGAAATTTTAGATGTAGGTTACCTGGACATAAGTCAAACTTTTTAATATATATTAAAATGCACACACATGCACATAAAGTTAGGAACAGTACATAGGGCCCGAGCAAAACTGGGCTGAACTGCTAGTGTGTGTGTGTCTATAAAATGTACCTTCTGGCAAATCTTAAATCCTGAAACAACTTCAGGTACTAAGATAGAAAGCAAATCAAAATCTGACAAAAGCAATGTTAATGGCGTCCATATTTTTGTTGAATTAACAAGTTCATTCTAAACCCTTACATAAATCTCTAATACAAGACTAATCTTGATTTATCTAAAGGATAAAGTATAATAGATGTATGATTAAGCTGTCAAAAACACACAAAAAAAATACAAGCTCCTTGAGAAAAGAACTTGACTTGCCCAAGTGATGATGGATGCCAAGATATATTACCAACCAAGACCAGACATATATGGATTAAACAGTTTGGGAATCTTTTAGCAATTAGAACAACACTGTACCATGTTGTCCACAATCAATATCAGACAATAACATTCTAAAACATCAAAATTACAGCTAATTAACAACAAAAACATATTTAACGGTTTGGCCATGTTATTGTAGCTATGATAAGTGACTTATATCATTGAGTGAGGTAGTCTTTGTTCGCCAGTGGGAACAACTCACCGATGTTGTTATCTACAGAAGACAGCCGTTCGTCTCTCTCGTACATATAGTGTAGTTGGCTCCTTGATAATGATGTCCTTAGCTTTCTTTTCTTTTTCTTGGTAAGTGTAACAATTGGAGGAATTTGAAAGAACAACAAATAACTTCATTATTTGCTTTTAGGGTTTAGTTTAATTTTTTATTTTTATTAGTCAAACTACTGTTTTGCAGTAGAGAGGTTATATCGGCCGAAATGTGAGAATAACAACCAAGATGAAAATAATATTCCAAACAATTCAAATACAAATTTTTTTATTGTAATTCTTAACATTTATATAAAGATTTTGCTTTTTATATATGAAAATAAAATTTTAAATCCATAATGTTGGGAAATTATTTATGAAAATTACACATTACATTTATGTCTCTTTTTTCACTTTCTCCGTCCCTTATATATATATATATATATATATATCATTCAAACACTACCGTGTTTAAATGATATGGTTAAGTGTTAGTTTTACTCATTTAGAACTGCTTTAAAGCTTCACTGCTCACTCATTTTGCAACAAAATTTCAAACAATTTTTACAGTTCATAGGTCACCTTCTCGGCTATATTTTGAAATAAAAAAATTTTCAATTTTCGTTCATTAAAACAAAAGTTATAATGAAATTACTGATGTTCAAAAGTCCTCAGAATTAGTAAAGAACGTGAGAGATGGTTTCTTCTGATTGGCTGTTGGTTACTTAAGCTACTTTTTCATCATCGACACCTTCATAAATTATAGCGGGAATGTCCTTCACATGCTGTCTTCTTTTGGTTATATATAGACAGAGAGTTAACAAAAGTAATGCTCTTTGCTGTGCTAGGGCTGATAATATTTCGCTTATGACGTCGCCAGTTAATTTTTTTTTCTTTTTTCATCCCTTTCTGTTTATTTACCTAATTAGGTCTTTTATTTGATTATTTTTACTTAGTCCATTTTAGAAGTTGGTCATTTTTTTATGGATTGTTGACCATGCGTATAATAAACACAAAAGAAAATATTATTTCAAAGCAAAGCCTAAAAAATCATGGATTACATAGAAAAATGTGAGTATGAAAAGTAATAGGGTTAAGATTAAGCTTAGAAAAGTAAAAAGGACTAGCGTTAATGCTGCAATTTTCTATTCCAGTTTTAATTTACATATGTTAAATTGAATTTTTTAAAAAAATTGTTAATGCTGCAATATTTTAAGTTATAAATTTATATTTTTTATTAGAATATCTTGTCTTTTTCTTTTCCAGTTTTAACTAGTCCTTTTATTTTTCTAAGTTTAATCTTAACCATATTACTTTTCATGCTCGCATTTTTGTTGTTGTTATATATGTATATATTAGAGGGAAATTTATTTTTTTATGACTTACTAAACAAAGTTAAATGTATGTTAATATAACTGTGATATATATGTGAGAAAAATTTCTGTTCCGGGACAATGAAAATTAATCCACCAAGCAGAAGAGTTTTGTATCCCTTTTATCCAAGATTAAAATTAAGAAATAATGTTAAACCTCTTGTTTAGAATCCTTGTTTCAATTTTGATCTCACCCTATTGGCACAGCCACAAATTCACCAACTGTAACCTCATGCAAAGGAGTAAAACCCAGAATATGGGCCCACCTATAGACCATGGATAGCAATCTGTGATGCATTAGGGACGAGATCCTGGTACCTAAGAAGTCTGTAAAGTGACTTACAATATTCCACTTTGGCTAGATGGGAAATCAAAAAGGCCTGATCCAATCAATTAACTGGTCATATCATGTCAGAGTATCTTAAGTTCATTCCCGACAGTATTATTGAATCTGATTTGTGAAAAAGCAAAACAAAAACCGAACCAAAACTTATTTCTCCTTTTTATTTGCTTTCTAAATAGATAGAAGTTTTCTAAAAGTACTGCAATGTATTTTAAGAATATACAAAAATAATTCTACCTATAAAATTATATTGGACAACTTTAGTCGACATTAAATAACCCATATTCATAGGTGTCACAGGGCTTATCTGAATTTTCACCAAGCACTTCCACCTCCTTTGTACCCCTTTGTATGAAATTAAGCAAACTAAATATAGCTCACGTTATGACCATTTACACCTTCCAGATTTACGACCATCTAACCTTCCAGAGGTTGAAACCCAATTACAGGAGACTAAACCAGACCTTTTATTTTTAAGTGAAACTGGCATTGGACAGGCTATTTCCCTAGAAGAGTTTGCAATTAAAGGATACTCTAACTTAACTTCTAAATCTGACCCCCAAGATCGCCATGGGCATGGAATATGTGCCTATATTAAAGATAGCTTTCCATGTGGTAGGGACATCTCCAGGGAAGATCCTAACTTACCCTATATGTGCTTCCGGGTTGCTTTAACTCGCACTACTGCATTTATATTTACTCTCTATCGCCCCCACAACAGCGGAGTTGCTATCTTTAAAAGCATATCTGAGAAAATTGACCAAGTCCTATCTGCTTATCCTTCAGCTAACATTCACGTATGTGGAGACTTCAATGTTCACAACGTCGAATGGTTGACCCACTCAAACAAGACCGATGATGAGGGGAGGTTCTGTCATGATTTCTCCATTGCCTATGACCTCACTCAGATTGTTCAGGAACCCACCCGTGTGCCCGACAATGACAGCCAGTATGCGAGTCTACTAGACCTTTTTCTCACAACTTGCCCTGAACTATGTTCAGTTTCTGTTCTGTCTCCTCTTGGATCTTCCGACCACTCTGTTGTATCAATTAAGATAAAAATGAAATGTAATAAGTCCCCAGACGTACCTCTCCATCGTACAGTATATGGATACACTAAGACTGACTGGGATAGCTTCCGTACATTTATATCTGATCTACCTCTACATTCTATGTTTAAAAAGGATGTGTCCTCTATAGTATCAGACCTGATGGAATGGTTAATTGTAGGTATAGACCGTTTCATACCCTCGAAAAAGTTTCAGCAAAAACCTAACAGCCAGCCATGGTTCTCTCCAGAATGTGCTGCTGCCATTGTGCACAGAAATCAATTTTTCCACTGCTTCCAACGTAATAGATGTATGGAAACTAAAGCCGCTTTCAGGACTGCCAGCAACCATTGTAAGAAAGTAATAAAGAACGCAGGAGAGTTGTATGCTCAATCCGTTAAGTCCAAAGTAGCTGAGCAGCAGTTTGGTTCCTACCAGTTTTGGCAAATAGCAAACAGAATCCTGAACAGAAGCGTGTGCTCCATCCCAACTAATCTCAATGGACCTGAGGTAATCTCGTCAGTATCAGACAAAGCCAAACTCTTTGTCAAGAACTTTGCAGCTAATTCTACCCTTTGCGACCAAGGCCGCCAACCCCCAATATTTCCTCCTGTATCAGAAAACACGCTATGTGATATACATATATCTGTATATGATGTTGCCAAGCTAATCAAAAACCTTGATTCCAGTAAAGCAACTGGCCCTGACGGTATTCCAATTATAGTACTCAAAACACTTCAACCTGAACTAGCGCCCATACTTACAAAACTGTTTAAACGTTGTCTTAAGGAGAATAGTTTCCCATCTCCCTGGAAAATCTCATCAGTATGCCCTGTATTTATGAATTCAGGTGATCGCTCATCCCCCTCTCAGTACAGGCCAATAAATCTCCTGTGTGTCATGAGTAAGTTGCTGGAATCTGTGTTAAATACCGAAGTAATCAACCATCTCAGCAAAAATAACCTTCTTAGTGACAATATGGTTTCCATTCTGCTAGATCTACGGCAGATGTGCTTACAGTTATATCTCATAGGATTAGCAAATCTCTCGACGGAGGCAATTACCCTTGACATATCTAAGGCCTTTAATAGGGTATGGCATAAAGGTTTACTTCATAAGATCTGTAGCTATGGTATAGCTGGAAATGTCTTCTCAATTATTAAATCATTTCTTTCTGATAGGTTCATAAGAGTAGTAGTTGAGGGGCAAAAATCAGAAGCTCATAGTATTAATGCCGGTGTCCCTCAGGGGTCAATCCTGGGCCCAACTCTTTTCCTGATCTATATTAATGATCTTCCAAATCACATCCTTACATCATTTGTAGACATTTATGCTGACGACACTACCATTTATGGTAGCACATCTAAGCCAGTAAACGACCCAGTTCTCTCCAATTCTCTCCCCTCTGATCTTGAGCACATAGTACAATGGGGAAAGGAGTGGCTGGTTACTTTTAATGCATCTAAAACCAAGCTTCTCTCTTTACACCATCAACGCTCTGATCCACATCTGGCATCAATTGAAATGAATGGCTCTCGTCTTCAGGAGGCCTAAAGTTTTGACAAGCTTCTGGGCTTGACCATTACTCCTGATCTTAAATGGAACACGTACATCAAATCTGTTGCCAAGGCCACTGGAAAAATGGTGGGATCTTTCTATCGATCCAGTAGATATCTCACTGCTGATGCAATTCTCTACCTATATAAGAGCCAGGTACGTCCAAGGATGGAATACTGTTGCCACATCTGGGCAGGAGCTGCTAGAAAGGACTTGTCCTGCCTTGATAGAGTTCAAAATAGACTTTGTAGCCTCGTAGGAGATGTCCTTTTCTCTTCCCTGCAACCTCTATCTCACAGAAGAGATGTTGCGAGTTTATCTCTGATGTATCGTTATTTTCATAGAAAGTGTTCGACTGAGCTTCAGTCTATGGTCCCCCCTCACCAAACTTTCACAAGAAACACTCGTCTAGCTGTAAACACTATCAATAATTCCCCCCACTCTTTATCTGTGCCTAAACCTAAACGTAGATTCCATGAACAAAGCTTTTTTCTTAGAACTGCACGCCTGTGGAATTGTCTTCCGTTTTCCTGCTTTCCGGCTGACTACAATATGGTTGTGTTCAAGTCTAATGTAAATAAGTTCTTGATAAGCCGTTCCATATAAGTTATCAAATTTACCAAATTTTAATTACTAATGATTACTATATTGTCCAATTTCTACTGTACACTCTTTAACCCTTATCCTTGAGTGGCCTCTTGGCCTTGATAATGTGGTGTTACCTATGTAAAAAAAAAAAAACCCTCAAAAAAAACACCTAGCAGCTGTGTTCCAAGATTAAAGATGACCAGTTAATTATTTTAGGAGTAAATGTTATACATATTACATACACACAAATATATAAACATGTATTACTTTGAGGATAAAATACACAATATATCATAAACTGAAATGCCATAGAGACAAGAAGTGAGAAAAAAAATCAATGAAAAACAAAACATGAGAATAAATTATAAAAAAAATGAGATTCACTGGTTTCATTTGGAACATTTGATGAACTAATATATTTTCTATATTTTATTTTCTATCGCTTCAATTTGTCTTATATTAATGCTCTATAATATTGATCAATCCTTTATCAAGATCGGATTTAATAAAATATTTCAATTAAATTTTGTTATACTAGCAGGTCGCCTGGCATTGCCCGGTTGTAAAATATGCTTAAATATGACATTTTGATTAATGCAGATTTCGTATTATATTTAACCCAATATATAGTAGTGATTTAAAAAGTTAAAAAAAAAAAAAAAAAAAAAAAAAAAAAAAATTGACTTATGTGCCACCATTGAGAATCAAAACGTTTAGTTTACGATTTACTTTTTCCTTTTATGTTAATGCCTGAGTTATGAAGACATGTTTGTTGCAAGACTAAAAATTAAAACATGAACCAATAGCTATTACTTTACGCATGCATATTCTTAATGCTGTCATTTGACCATCACCTGGCAAATAACATTTCTTTAATTTTCACAATTTTGGCACTGATTTGCCCCGGCTAAAACACAAATTTAAAGTTACGCATGGGTTCGAATACTCATGTTTCATGTCTGTAGACCAAAAACTGACAGGAGTTTGATAGGCAAAATTTTTTAAACAAATATATATACGCATACATATATATATATATATATATATATATAGAAAAAGGTTTGTGTTTACTATAACCTTTTTATGCAAATATATAAGCAAGTATAAATCATGTAGAATATCTGCATGAATAGTTAACTAAAGATGATCATCCCATAAGAAAACCGAAAAAAAAACTAATAGGGAATTTAATTAAAATTTAATTTAAATTAATTAAAATAAATGTTTAAAAGAATATGCAAATTAGGTAGATCTTTTGCAGATGAATGCAATTCTACGACCCATATATAAGAAAGTTGTATTTTCTTTTTAAATAAATAGAAAAAGGGTTTTAATATGAATATCAATACACGCAAAAAACAAAAACTCGAATTTATGTGTGTGTGTGTGTGTGTGTGTATATATATATATAATTTTTTTTTTTTTTTTTTTTTTAAGTAAATAAGTATTGATCACAGTAGATTCCTGTTTATCTAAATATTTTGTCTTAAGTTCACGTCGAAATATCTACTGCTTTTATTCTTCATATGTGTGTGTAAATAAAAATAAATTAAAGAAATAATAAAAAATGATAGTATTATTTAATTATTGGAATTATTTTGAAATGAGTAATTTGTATATTTTATTTATTTATTTGCGGACTATTATCTCATCTTTTATAGTTGTTGTTTTAATGTCTCCACCAACCATTCCTCTGGCATTTGTCAGGTTGTTAATCCTACCCAAAGTCGGCCAGCGGATTAGTTGTCCAAAACGTGGTGAGACAACAACTATGGAAGGCAGTAATTACTGAAGATTCAGCATTCCTATCTCATTACGGTTAAAAACCTGACAAAGGCCAGAGGAATAGTTGGCTGAAACGTCGTTAAACAACTATAAAAGATGAGGATAATTGTCCACGAATCAAGAAAATAAAAAATGAGACGTTTATAAGTTTCCATTCAGATCAATGAACATTTTCAGAAAAGTGAAGATTTTAATTTTATTCTTGTTTCCCTTATTTTCTTTTTATTCCATAAATGATGTTTCTGACAAAAGGGAAAGAATTGCTGTTTTGTGCTGGAATCTGTTCATCTAACACTTATTGTCGGCTAGTTCGTGACCTTGAAGTAGTATTTATTTTTATTTAAAAATTTTTTTTAGCGCCTTACATCAGGTGACTTCACGATTCTATAAGTATATATATATATATATATATATATTACTGTTGGGGCAATTAATCAGAATCAGGAATCTAAAAAAAACAAAACTTTTTTTTTTTTTTTTTTTTTTTTTTTTATCCTTGAATCTGAAAAGTTTGATTTCCCAATGCCAAAAACTATTCTTTTAATTTCTTTTTTGTTTGTTTTTATTTAAAACTGTATTTTTTTTTATTCTTCTATATATATATATATATATATATATATATATATATATATATATATATATATATAAAAGCGAAAATGTGTGTTTGTTTGTGTGTCTCGCAAAAACTTGCCACACGGGTCACAGATTTTCGACAGATCAGTATTTTAAACCTCCAATCTTTTTTTCACCCTAAAATCATCACTTTTCTACGGGGGGGGGGGCAGCAAAAACCGTCCTCTCATGACAAGTTCGCTTCTACGCATGCGTCATACGACGTCGTAACCTGATTTACTTTAAATATTTGAAAAAGCAGCACAATTTCGTGGACGTAGTCTTAGCTCAGTTGCTTAGAGCGTGGCCTCATTATCTAAACGTTTTGGGTTCGAATCGTGGTGTGAGATGTCTTTTTTTTTTCTTTTCTTTTTTTTTTTTTTTTCAAATTTTAATATTGAAGCAGGGTTATTCACGTGTTTTACAGATTTTTTTAACGTTCGTTTCTGTTTTGTTTTTTTTGTTTTTTATTTTACTTATTAAGTTTTCATTACCCCCCCCCCAACCCCTACCGACCACACACACCCAAAAACACCCGGGCAACGCCGAGTACCCCCGGGGTTATTTAAGCCATTTTTCACTTTTTTTTTTTTTTTTTTTTTTTTTTTTTCAGATTTTTACATTTAACATCGTTCATTTGCCTTACGTTATTTTTATTTTTATTTATTTTTTTTTTTAAATATTTACTTTGTATGTTTTGATTAACACCCCGCCCGAGCACACACACCTCTAAACACCCGGGTAACGCCGGGTACCCCCGCTAGTTAATAATGAAATCTGAAATCGTTATGTTTTTTAAACTACAAGTAAAACTGAAATCTATAGATTATTTGACAAACATATTTTCACATTTGCTAAAATATATGAACACATTACATTGCTTTTTTTTTTAAATTTTTTTTTTTTTTTTACAGTAACTTGACCCACCCCCCTCTCCCTCAAAACTTTATATTTAGATAGTTCATGTGTGTATATATATATATATATATATATATATATATATATATATAATTAAAGGATGGAACGATTCAAATTGTTTTTTTTTTTTTTTTTTTTTTTTTTTTTGTTGGGATTACTGTAAAAACCCAGTTAATATATGCATATATTTTTGCAAATGTAAAAATACACTTATTGATGTGACCTGTGAATTTAAGTTTTACTGGTAGTTTAAAATAAATAGTTATCATTTCATCATCAATACAAGCCGTGAAAATAAGTTTTAAACAAAACAAAGAAATAAAAACAAAGTTTTTTCTTTTTCTTTCGTAACCTTTTCAGTTGTAGTATTACCAAACTTAAGTGGGGGGGGGTTAAAATCTATCATTAAAAAAGGTTTCTTTTTAAAGATCTTTAAGTGTTCTAAAATTTTTGATCGGGAATGCATGTTAATGTAGTACGTCTTGCATGTGTTTCGTTGAATAGTGGAAATTTATCAAACAATTCATCAGACAGATGTGTTCCTCAAGAAAAAAACAGTTCCAGAGTTTTTCTCTGGAATAAAAGATATGAAGGAAATGGAAATCTTTTAAAATTCTCAAAATCATGAGAATAAAAAACAAGAGTATATAGGCACCCTTCTGGGGGGGGGGGGAAGAAATTCATTAGATTCACTACCCATGAGGAGGCATTATTTTATAGTGCCATATTTGATTTATATATGAAGAGATAAACCATCATAGCATATTAATGATAGTCTGTATTGAATGAATTCTATTCCTGTGCATCAGTGGTTCGTGACGCCATCAGTATTAAAATACAACACTTTTCAGTTTTTCAGGTTAAAAACAATGCTTTGGAAATGGGTGATATTTTCAGATATAGACACCAAATCTCCATTAAAATAAGATACAATGTTGTTTTTTTTTTTTTTTTGTTTTTTTTGTTTTTTTTCATACCTAAAGTTGAATTCCTTTTTATTTGCATTTTATAACTAGATGCCTTAAGTTTTTTTTTTTTTTTTTTTTTTTTAAATTTAATTTTTTTATCTTGATAATATTTTAGTTTCTTTTGTTTATTTTGGTAGTTCCAAAGATTTATTTCTCAAAATCTTACAAGATGGATGATACATATGTGGAAATGGTAAGCTTAACACACCTTGCATCTGCACATGTCATCTAAAAGATGTTGGAGTTAAAAAATAAATACCTTGTTGTCAATCTACCACCTGCTTAAAATAACACATTTTTTTTTTCATCACAAATATGCTTTCCAGTGCATGTGTATACATCTTCATCAGTTCCCATCAGCACCAAAGCCAGCAGAGTTGAGGTCATTTTTTAAAATGACCTCGTTATTGACTATAGGGTGTTGCTGATCCTGTGTAGTTCTAGCTCTACTCTCCCAAGCTTTGTCTTCTCTCTTTGAGAAAGGGTTAGTTTATTGCTAATTGCCTTAGATGCCTCTACTGGGGAATGCCGACAAGACTGCCCAGACATTTGTTTCAGGCCAGGGTGCTCTTCCTCTAAGGCTTTGGCTTTTCAATCCCATTTTTTTCAATCCTTGTGTCACATTTTCCCATTGTGGGAGAGAAGATAACCAACATCATTGATCTATTTAGCATAATGGCTAGTGTTCACTAATGGACCAGGAAACCGAGGTTCAATCCTTGTTCAAGTTATACCCAGAATGTAAAATATGGTATGAAAATTGACTGCCCTGCATGAGGATTGAACTCCAGATCATCCAATGCACCACGGACCCTGCAGGTTGGATTTGTCTTATAAATCCAAGTTTTTTTTTTTTTTTTTTCATATGATTTTCCATCGTCAGGTGCACACTGAAAGATATATTATTTTTTATTGTTGGAATTTTTTGATTTGAGTAATATGTATATTTATTTATTTGAACTGTTATCCTCATAGTTTTTTTACAAAGTTATGTGTAATAATAATATACCGTTTGGTACAGACCTAACGATGGAAGACCAGATAAGACCAACAAAAAACTGATTTATAAGACCAAAAAATCCAACCTTGATCGCCCTTTAGGGCCCATGGCACAGTGGATAGAGGTGTTGAATCTCTGCAGTTCCAGGTAAGCATTGTTTGAAGATAGCAGTTTCAATCCTACCCAAAGCCAGCCAGAGGATTAGTGGGTCAAAACGTGATGAGACAACAACTATGGAAGGCAGTAATTACTGAGGATACAATTAAGACTCTGCATTCCTATCCTGTCATCGTTAACCTGATGGAAGTCAGGAATAGATGGCTGAAATGTAAAACAACTATGAAGATGAGGATGACAGTTCACAAATAAATGTACAAATTACTCCTTTCAAAGGAATTCCATAATAAAAATGAGAATTTTGTGTTTAATATACTCTTTAGTTCCTTTTGCTTGTTCCATTTGCCCTTTCTTGTTAACCTATTATACCTATTGATCCATTTCATATGATTAGTGTTTCCTTATGTGCAAGGAGACCTGGGTTCAATCTTCAGTCATACCAAAGATTTTAAAACTGGTACTTGATGTCTCTTTGCTAAACACTCAACATAAATTGAGAATCAAGGGTAAGTGGAGTAATCCCTACACCACGGTGTAACAACCAATGAAAATAGAGCCTTTGGGTCGCCTCTGGCTACACTAAACATCTTTACTTTTGAATGTATATCATATCAATATACTAAACATCTGGGAGTCTAGATGATTCATCTAGAACAACCCCTGACTATTTCTTGATAAAATATCAGACTCTTCCCCCATTTTTCTCTGGTTTAATTGATAACATGTGCACGGTTATCCTCTGTCCCTGTTTTAATAATGGCATCCTTATCCTTTATGCACAGGACAAACGAGCAAGATAAGATCAACCAAATTTTATTAGACGACCCTCATTCCAGCTGTAAACAGTTCGTCTAGTGTGTGTAATATATAAGAAAAAAATGATGAAAATAAAAATTGAATCCATTACCATATTTCTTAATTCATCAAATTTCAAAACGAGGAATTAAAACTTTTTCCTTAACCCATGGATTTTTAAAGATAAGTACTTTTCATCATAGGATAAAAATCAGTCAACAAATTTCTTACTGGTTAGCATTAACTTGAAAATATATTAAAAATATTTTGTTGAAGTAAAAATCCAAAAGTTTGAACAGAGTAGAATAGAGATGAGGTGATAATTGAAATTATAATTCGTAGAGTTCAAATGACAAAATCCTAAATCCTAGGTAAAATGTCAGTTAATAAAACATTTAGGAGTAAGTTATCAGCTAATCCTCTCTGTTAACATCCCATCCTATTTATCCTGCCCAAGGAAAGACTGATCTTCCCCTGGTATTAAGCTAGGGGAATGAAGTGTTATCTTTTTATTAGTACTTCTCTTCCCGACAAGTCATTAGTATTCACACTTCAAATAAACCTCCTGCTTTTATCACATTATTGTCTGGACCCAATTTATTTCATCATATCTGAAGTGGCCCTGGACCATTGACATTGATGTGGGGAATACTTTAGAGATTTTATAATTGACGGTAAACAATATGACCATCGTTATGCAACAAAATCTTTTAGGGAAATCTTGACAATGAAACGAGACATTTTCTCTATTCAATGCAACCAGGCTCATATTCTGATGTTTCATCGACCGTCGGTCATAGAAAAGTACAAGTTGAAAATTCTCCATAGGACAGATATATCATCTTATAGTTGTGTCAGACAACTCGACAAGAAGCAACATCCCACCCCTTCACTTTCGAGTCCCCTAGATGCTAATAGTTTTTTTTTCTCTGACTGGTAGACTTTTGAATTTCCTGCTTCATTTGTACTAACATGCAGAAGTTTAAATGTAATGTGAACAAACCTCTTGCTATTTCCTGATAGACATGATCAAAAATAGTAGCCTCTTACGTCCAAGTGGCAATATGCTTTGTTTTGGAGTGAAAAAAAAAAAATAAATAAAAATAGATCGCCCATAAAAAATGAATAATTAAAATGATAGCAATTCTGGTTCAATGTATTGAAAAATTGTAACGTTGACTAATCGCTTTGGAAATTTTTTTCACTCCGAGTTTTTATTTTTTAAAAAAATTTTTTTAGCGATGTTTTGTGACTGAATTAATCTTTTGAATTAAAAAAAAAAAAAAAAAAAAATTGAATGTAAAGACTAATTACATTTCATTCCTGATGTGTCTCCTAAAATGAATTGAATTTTTAAGTGAATTGCAGTAATTAAAATTACTTTTTAAAATTTTAAAATGTGCACGCTACATAATCTGTATTCTGTCCTCAATTGTTTCATACTAATTGAGCAAGCGACTCTGAACGACTTATTCTAAACCATGCCTTCAATGAGTGCAGCTGTTAATTTGCTTCTCTCTCCTCACTGAGGACTGTTGTCGCTGCATGCATCTATTTGTTATAGTGCTAAAGTGCATCTATGCATCTATTTTGTTGGAGTGCATAAAATCAAAGATCAGGTATTTTATAAAAAAAATCAGCAATTAATAATTTGACAAACATCACAAAATGATAGATTTATTGAGTTGCGTTCTGTTATGTTACAAATAGATTTTTTAGCCTGTTAAAAACTGGCAAAAGTTATAGCCCATTAACTTAGTTTTGCTCTATGCCAAACTTCAAGAGTAAACGTGGTATTGTTATAACTGCAGTAAATACTAATTCCTATTAATCCTTAACTGTGCATTAATGGATGCCATAATACTATGTCCACTGTACCTTATAACAAAGGTTCATACAAAATTTCAGCCAGCTCGGCCCAGTAGTTTCCAAGAAAATGTGGAACGAACAAACAGATGTACTAAGATAAATATAGATTACAGTAGAACCCCCCAGGATACGGTCGCCCCTGGATACGTTTTTGTTCGGGTTACGATGTGGAATACAATGTTTTTCCGGCCCCTGGTTATGGTATTTGCTCCAGCTGACGGTGTTATGTTATTTGATTATAATGCATGTGTATTATATACTGTACTGTATTTTGTTACTAATTTTTAATATGTACTGTGTAAAATTTTGCTTAAGCCCCGCCATACGGCGATTTCATCTTATGATCCCAACCCCAGAACAGATTAATGCCGTGTCCCGGGGTTCTACTGTACTTCATAGTTTATTAATTCTATCTTATTGTGGTAATCCTTGTGTTTTAGCCTAATTTTTACTGATTGAAGGTTTCTTTTAGTAATTCTTCACTCTTTAATAAATACCATTGTATATTTGTTTATTCTTTATATAAAATATTTTATATTTTTTTATTCAAATTTCACCCCAAACAACGCACAGTGCCATTTTGAAGTAGGGGTTACTATCGGGGACATAAGTTGCAGGGATATTATCAAGGGAGATGAGTAGCAAGATATCTGTTAACATTACACTTGAACTTCTGCATGTCAGTACAGTTTGGAAAGCAGAATCCCGTAAGGGAGTTCCAAAGTCGAGCAGTTTTGGGGGGAAGAAACTATTGGAGTAGAAGGCCTTCTTACATCTAGGGATCTCTACTGTGAAGGAGTGGGATTTAGATGCTTGTCAGGTTTGTTAGGGGTATTCACGTCGAGGGGATACAAGTGCTTGTAGTTCGTCAGAGCATTCACCATTAAAGTATTTGTAGAACAGGCAGAGGGATGCAACATTTCGTCGATGGGACAGAAGCTGAAGCCTAGATGACAATTCAGGACCTATCGGCCATCTCATCACACAAAAGTAAAAACATATACCTCTAGGTAAAACTATTTCAACTTTAGATGTAACTATATTTGTTGTCTCTGAGTAAGTCCATTATTTATGAAATGGGTAGATCAGCTTACCCCATAACAATGGACAACCGATAATTATCTCTAGTTATCCCAGATGGAATTGAAGAGAAAATTTCAATGATGTAATTAGATTTGACAAAAAAATGAATCCTTATTAAAACTTATTTGGATGTTCTGTTAAATTGTCAATTTCTATAACACACAAACATTGATTGGGGCAAAAGTGTAACATAACTTCTATCCATCTCTCTTCCTTCCCTCCTCATCCTCTTTCTTCTTTGCCCAGCTCATTCTTCTCTCTGGAAATACAGACATAACTAGAGCCGGCATAAGAAAAATAATTCCGTAAAAAAAAAAAAATCAGAATTACTTTTCTTTACGTGATAACATTAAAAAGATGCGTTTGTCTTAAATGTTAAATAAAATTAATGCTTGGTTGAACCCTCTCTCCCCTCAAAAACGATATACATCTACGGTTATGCTGATTTTAAAAAAATAAATAAAAATAATAAAATAAAAAAAATAACAGCTTTATGGGTGTTCGTGTATTTTTCTAGTTTTAGCTGAGCATAGACATTTGCCTTTTTATATAATAGATGTTTAAACTATTTGATACCCAACGTTAGGTAAATCTTCTAATTTCATAAAACGTTTGGTTGTCGTATTTTGTTTTTGTTTTTTTATTTGGCCGAAAAGAAAATATTTTTATAAGCCTCCTTTAGCGATGACACTGCCTCTAAAATTCAATTTTACTAAATATTCCGGTTTGTTTGCAATTTTTGATGGGTCCTTGCGGGACTGTTGTATACGAACACTTGCACTAGGCGCATCTTCCCCTTATTTGAATGTCAGCATCACATAACCATACCCCTCTAACACTCGCCCGCCCAACGGAGCTATGGTTTGATCGATTTAAAAGATCAAAGAAAATTGCATACAGCCATCCAGGATAAAACATCATTTATTAATTTTTCCTATTAATTCCTAAAGTGTTTTTATACAGAATGTTTCCACCGATGAGAAAGAGGAGACTGAGTCTCTTGATGAGCAACATTTATTTTCTTTTTTTTCTATTAAAATATGTTCATTTTTTTTCTTCTCTCATTTCTTTTTCTGTGGCCGCCATTTTCATTGCCCTCCCCCTCTCCTCCTCCTTCCATCAGAAATGACCAATTCCTTCCTGATGGCCTTATTTCCAAGCCTATTAAGTTAAAGAAAGCAGTATCCTTAATTTATTCATGAATATGTCTTTCCTTGCCGTGCGAAATTTGATTACTGAATTCATAAATATACGTCCACTGCTCAGTTGTTGTTTCTGACGTTACAATGGCCGTGCAAGCAAAGCGATGCGAGTTACGATATTGTTTACTCTCTCGATTCTGTTTTGCTGACATTGTGATATGTACTTGCAGGGGGTTGGACTGCATAAAGGTTACCAGCACCTTACTTCCTCTTTGTGCCTGGAGTTAGACGAAAGAGATTTTCTTTTCCAGAACTTCTCATCTCTGGTGGAATGCAGTACTTTATACAATGTAATCATGTTGACACACCGGTTCTCATTAGATCATCAATGTTAAGCAACGTTGAGTCTGGTCAGCACCAGATGGGTGACCATTTGGGAATCTCAGGTGCTGTATGTCGGAGAACGTTGACATTTTCCTGTAGAAGCTGCAAAAACTAATGTTGTCATCTCTCCTGAGAGGGATATACATGCAACTAGGGACCATGAAACTTCCTCCTTTGGAAGAAGTCACTTCAACCCACATTCAGTATGGTATGATATAATATTTTAGGACTGTTTTCCTGCAAGCTAGAACATGACCGTCTTCAAGTCCAATATCAACAAATACTTGTCAGAAACCGTCCCCCTAAGTAATCAAGCTATATTCTTTCTATTCATCATTTTCAATCCTCTCATAATATTGTTTATCATTCAACTGACAATTTATCCATCTTAATAACCCTTATCTTCGAGTAGCTTTTAGCCTTAAAAAGTAAATTTATATGGATTGGCTTGATTCTGTTATTAGCATTGGTTTCTCAAATTGTTTCTTATGCTGTACTATTGTTCCCTGGGAGAAGTGTAACTCTGTCAGTGTAGTGGGAACATATATAGAACTCTTATTGTTCTAGCACAGAACTGCACCAGTTCCCAAAGAAATGATTTCACTTCAATGAAGGGGGTAATCTCATTATGCTTGATGAGTCTTTAGCCTTAATTCTTTCCAGAGAATTATCTAGATTGGAGCCATCAGCTGAAATGAAGCACTGGTATAAGAAGAGCGAATAACCATCTATAGATATATAAAGAATATATAATTATTGCATTCCGAAAATAACAAAACTCTATATTTAACTGAGTTGCTTTCGAGCATTCGTCCTGTTTGAAAATGAAACAGCTGATTTTTTGCCTTTCTCTCTAGTTAACAAAAATGAGAGAGAGAGAGTAAAATGTTTCCAGGAGAAGGAAAGAAATGCAATATGCATCCAAAAGAAAGCACATTACCATGAGACTGCTTCACTGCAGACCACAACATGGTCTTCAAAACTAATGTCAACAAATACTTGTCATAAACCATCCTCCATAAATAATTAAATTCTGTTCATTTTCAATCCTCTCATGACGTTCTTCATCAGTCGACTAACATCTGATTAAAACCCTTATCAATTTTGAATTTTTGAGATGACTTTATTTTTACTAATAAGTGACCATTTTTAAAGGCCAAAAACCACCACTCGATGATAAGGTATTATTTGGGTCCTTCAGACTACTGTTCTCATCTTGAGTGTCATTTTCACAGCGTTTCGGTCAATATAATCTCAACCTTCTTCAGGTATATCTGCAAGGACCTGTGGCACAGTGGTTAGAGTACTTAGAAAAATCAATTGTGAAAGTGATAATCTCAAGGTTCAATTCTCTGTACGCGTGACCGAAAGATACAATTGTAAATTACTTACGACCTGTCCAGTTATGACTGACAGAACAAGAGCATGCTGCCCGCGTGAAGTAAATAAAAAAGGGTTCCGTTCAAAATTGTTTAAATTCTCGAATTCGACAAGATAGACCTGAAAAAGATTGGAGGTTACATCGGTTGAAACGTTGTGAAAATAACACTCGAGATGAAAAAAAAAAAAAAAAATAGTCCAAAGAATCCAAATAATACCTTATCGAGCGGTGGCTTTTGGCCTTGAAAAGTGGTCACTTATTAAAAATAAAGTCTCTAATGAAAGCGTTGCTATGGAAACAGGACTCAAGCATAATATACTTGGTCATAAATCTATACCGACAGCCATTTTGAAGATAATGTTAACACAATAAGTACGTTTTAAAACCTTTCTATTTCTATAAACTCAATCAATTGATATTGTATCATCTGACGATTATGAGATTGGTCCTTTGAGACAGGCATGAAGCTTCATTGCTGGGTTGTGAATTCTGTTCTACTGAATCCGGCATACATTTGAAACGTGACTATTTCAAAGGTCGTTTTTAATTATAATTAAACATCTCTGAGCCCACTTTTATCAGAAGAAAACTATCAATTACAAAATTTGAGAATCAGACTTACTTTAATATATAGAAAGTATTGACGATTATAATCAAACTGGACTTTTTAGCCAGTTAAAAACTGGCAAAATTTATAGCCCCTTGACTTAGAATGAGTGCTTTATGCCAAATTGATGGTGGAATATGATTTAATTTGTGCTCATTTTTGCATTAAATATTTATATAGAAATCGCTCCAGACAAGGCATGAAGCCACTTGATATAAGGAGCGTTAAAAATACTACTCCGATGTTAAAAACTTGTTTATGGTAATTGTTAGATGGAATAGATTCTAACCCAGAAAACAGCAATTCTTCCCTCTTTGTCAGAGGCACAGCTCATGAAATATGAGGACCATAGAACGAAATATCTCTTAATTCGTAACCGTGCATTGAGTGGATACCATAATACTTGGTCCACTGCACCTTATAACAAAGTTCCGTACAAAATTTAATCCAGATCGACCCAGTAGTTTTTTGAACTGACCGTATCTTTTATCATTCATTACGGCATATCGGCCTTTTTTTCTTTTTAATATTTTCTTGTAAGCTTTAGTTTTCTATGTGCGTGTGTGTTCAAAAAAAATTTTTTTTTTTTCTTTTTGTTCGCATTTCTGTGATCGTGTAATTTTTTTTCCGTGGTATTATTTATTTATTTATTTTTTAATTATCTTGGATCCTTTTAAAACGTTTTTTTTTTTTTTAAATCACCCTTGTTGGGTGGTCAGGTCGCTACGGCTCCAAATTGTATTTATTGTATATACCCCAGGTTCGTTTTTTTTTTTTTTTTTTTTTTTTTTTTGCATCGTTGATGCAAATTGGTCAAACAGGCACCAATTTGTGTTTGTTATATAAATTTTCTTATTAAGAGTGGTTTCATTAGTATTGTTATTGTTCGTATTTCTTTTGTTTGTTGTTAGGACTTTTTAATAGTGAGTCTTAGAGAGATGTTGGTGGCAGGGATGTTGTTGTTGAGTCTTATTAAAAGCGCAGTCTTAGAAGAGAGATGTGTTGTAAGAGAGATGTTGTGAGAGAGATTGTTCATGTTATGAAGATTCATATTTATATTAAATGTTCATTCTTAGATGTGTTGATGGAAGCTCTTAGAGTGAGGAAACATTGTTCAGACAGTCTTAGTGTAGATGAGATGTAGGGTTCACATTGTAGATATGAGATGTGTATGTCATGACATTTTATAACACAGATATATAGACATATAATAACAATTTTCACTTTACCTTTCGGTAGAATCACAACACAAAGACGACGTTTATACAAACACATGATGAGTTTATTTCTTCTCACGACCGGCCGTGGTTTTCATCATCAGGAATTCAAAGCTTCACATTCTAAGTTTCAAAAGTGACCGTCTCGCTTCTAGACGTTCGAATGCCAAACTGCAGACTATCGTCTGTCGTTCTCAAACTCCCTCTGAGTTTCTCCCAGTTTCTCCTCACTTAACTCAAAAGTTTTATAACTATCTCTAGAACTTTCTATTTTCCATGACGTCATACACACGTGTTCTGGACATACGTGTCCAAAACTTTTCCTTTTTTTACAAAAGGAATTTTAACCTATACTCAGTAACCTATATTTCCAATATGTTAAAAACATGTTTATTAAATTATCTTGTAGCTGCATTCTTTCAATTGAATTTTCATAACAAAATTGACAGTGCACATTCTTTTCTTGAAACTATTTTATCTCTAAGCTGTTTTACATTTCATTTTCTAATTCTCACACGTAATCTATTTCTAAATCTAAATTACGATGTTCGAATTTCGTCTATGCTATTTCATTTTCATTTTAACTAAATCTCTCTATTTTTATACTTACATGAAAAGGGGACAGCCCTTATCATGTAACAGTTTCAAAGCAAATGTCCAGAGTAAATGTAGTATTGTGGTGACTAATCCCTATTAATTCATACTGTGCATCGAACGGATACTATAATATGTAATTCGCTGCACCTTATAAGTTTATACAGTTTCAGCCCAATCGGCTCAGTAGTTTCTGAGAAAAAGTGGAATGAACAAAGAACTATAACAAAGATTCTTCAAAATTAAGTACTTAGTAATATATGGTGTTAGCAAGCAACTGTATTAAACTAACACTAGTGAGTACAAAACTGCTGGGCAAAATTGTATATGTACAAATGTATTGTTTTCAAAGATATCGAAAAGAATGTCCAAGTAGCCATTGCTGTTGGCGGTGCAATTATAAGATATCCAACATTTTATCAGCAAACTTCTAGCGGGATAGAATAGACGATCCATTTGTTTGATTATCCCGTATTTTTATCCAGTATTCCCATATCGATCTTCTAATGCTATCGATCCTAAAGAGGTTTCAATCATCAAGTCCCTAGGGTCGATGTTTACACCTATTCCTTCATTCGATTGATGACGCCTCCAGTTCGTCATGTGACTGGTGTTAATGCCGCGTACTGTAATACAGTGTTAAATGATTTAGACTTTGTGTGATAGGAAGCATGTGAAAATTGCAGGCGGATTTTGGTGATCTTGACATTCAGAGGGTTAATTAGAATCAACAAATAAATGGGAAAGTTGGACTCGTGTTAGTCAAAATGTGCTATTTCTAGTTAATTTTTTTGCAATTGGCACACTTTTTTTTTTTTTTTTTTAAATACTGTTTATGTATATAAAATCTCAATCGCAAGGTTAACTAATTTGCACTTTTTTTTTTTTTTTTTTTTTTTTTATAACTCTCCTTCCCCCCAAACAAGACATATCGCCACTTTAGTTCCATGAGAGTATGAAATTCACAAGCAGTCCCCCGTCGCACGTATATCCTCGTCAAGGAAGATGACCATGTTAGATTTTTGCAACTCTTGCAGGGAGGTGTCGACGTACTCTTACATACAATGCTTGCTATTCCTAAATGGTCACATAGCTAGTACTAATCAGGCTCAACATTACTTTAGTGTGTAGACGTGATTATGCTGTATATATGTAAGAGTATCTTGTGTAGGAGACGGTGAGACTCGTCGTGGGCGACGAAGCGTTTCACTGAAGAACCACAGCAACACACAGCAAACCAACAAACAATCACAGCCACGGCGCGAAGGCAACTTACAAAGCTCAGCTGACTGCACGAATAGACACGGAACCCAACGGTCACTGTACTGATCGCCACGAACGTCAGAACCCGACTGACTCGCACCTCCAATGGACCGATTTTTATTACTCAAGATGGCCTAGCTAATTTGCATCCCCGCGAGATCTCGCGCGATCCTGCGAGATTCCGTCTCTAATAAAAGCAGGCAGGCGCCATCTTGAAACTCTTTCTTCCGCTGCCCCGACCACAGGATCAGCCACCACCCCACACGCCAGGCACACACGGACCCTCTTGCGCCGAGGGCTACGGTTAGTCTCACACTCCCCCCTGGTCTCCAGATCACATACGTGACACGGCGGACGTGGCCGTTTGATTCGAGCACTCCTGCGGAGGGGTATTGCCGGGACTTCCTCATCGGAGCTCTCAGAAGTGGCATCGGAAGCATCAGCATTAGAGCTCGCAGTTGAGTCATCAGGTCCATGGGGCACAGGTTGGATCCATCGCTCATCGTCGGATGACTCGCTCCTTCCACTGCTCGCAGTTGAGTCACCAGGTTCGTGGGGCACGGGTTGGATCCATCGCTCATCGTCGGATGACTCGCTACTTCCACTGCTTGCCGATTGGTCAGCGCTTAGAGCGGGCCGGACATCCCTTACGTGGCGCGGAGTACCATCGACTAGTATGGCCTGTTCACTGATGACGCCGGTGACCCGCCCCCTCCAAAAGCTGCTGGTGCACCGGCCGCCGGGTGGCTTCACCCAGACGGTGTCTCCCACTTGGTACGTCCCCTGGGGTTCTCGTTGGTCGGGTAGACACACTTCAACGTCCTTGACGCGCACGTGGTAGTGATGAATCGCATCAGCAGGCGCACTGCCGCCAGTCACGGTGTCCTTAGGCGTTGTGTTGTATCTGTAAACCGCCTCCGCGATCGTACACTTCTTCCTGGCCGCGATCCTCTTCATGGTTCGGTGGCATCGCTCCGCTATGCCATTGCCGCTCGGCACATACGCGCATCGGTGTCGAAGGCGGATCCCCCAGTTGTCCATAAAATGCCTAAATTCCCTGCTGCAGAACGCCGTGTCGTTATCTGTGAGGATCTCCTCAGGCGGCCCCCTTTCGTAGAATATGGATTCCAATTCGTGGATGACACTGGTGGAATCCTGCCTTGCCAATTGGCGCCAAATCGCGAACCTCGTTGGCCCGCAGTCTATCAGCGTGAGGAAGTGTTGGCTGCCGTAGTGGGTTATATCCATACCCAACCGACTCCAAGTCGCGTCCATTCCCAGCTGTCCTTTCCGCCATCTGGCTGGGGCGGGGTCGATGGACTGGCACGTTTGGCACTCCCTGACCACTGCTCTTACTGCGCTTTTTGGTATTGATGGTCTAGCCAACTTCACAAAGTAGTAGGTCCGTTGCACTCCGGGGTGCCCACTGTCGTGATGTATCTTCCTGATTTCGTCCTCCTCGACGGAGGCAGCACACAGAGGCAATGGCTTAGCTTCTTTCTTCATAGCCTCATACCATCTCCGTGGTACCCGAGTGAGCTTGTCGGCGAGGTTGTAGTCCGAGGCGACGAGCACTACGTCTACGGACAGGTTGTACTACGTCACCAGTTTTTTCACAGTCTCGAGCCTCCGTCTTATCAGCATTTCGCTGGCTGCCTTGGTGCGTGCCCTGGCCTTGCTCGTGAGTGTGTCCGACACCCAGTGCTGCACGCAAAGTGAGTCGGTGTGCACACGCAGTTTCTTCACTTCCCATTGAAGTGCCAGGTTAATGCCCTTTATTACAGCGTCGAGTTCTGCCAGGTTGATATGGGCAGCATCATTCGCCGGTCGCAGCCAGCAGGCATCCTCAACTACGGCCCCATCTTTCTCCAAAACTACACCGATCGCTAGAGAACTTGCGTCCACCCACACGCTCAGTTTGTCTCCCTGCACGCACCAGTCCCCTGTGGCGGGGTCATTCTTTTTCACACTAGCGACGGTCTCCTTTAACATTCGAACCAATAGTTCGTCGGTTATCTCATCGTCCCAGCCTTTGCTGACCGCATTTGCCCTCCTTTTTATGACGCCTGTCGCTGCACGAACCCATCCGCATACTGGAAGGTGCCCCACAAGTTTCCCGCACAGGGAGAACACGGCACGTCTTGTGTAAACGTCGGGTACGTCGGGAACTGCGGTTCCACGCCTCCACCTCAGGATCCCTCGCTCCTCTTGAACGCTCAAGCCCAATACGCGGGCACCATCCTCAAGCCGCTCAGAGTCCTTGCAGTTTAGACCAAACTCGGCAAGTTTGGATCTTACGCGCGAAGAGGACACGATATCTTCGTTCACGTATATATCGTCAATATACGCCGATGTTCCCTTTCTGATCCATTCTTCTTGTGACAACACTGCATTGACGATAGCCTTCATTATCTGGGGTGCTACGTTTAGCCCAAATCCGAGTCGCGTAAGACAGTATCTCTTCCCGGAAAACATCACTGTCTGGAAAGGCCACATCGCCTCGCCGATCCGGACCTGCAAATATGCTTTTCTCAAGTCCAGTAGGGACACATTGGACCCCTGCCGGCGCCACTCTCGAAGCTTGCTGGCACAGACATCGGCGTCCGCTGTGAACGCATCAACGTGCGCATTCAACTCACGGTAGTCCATTACCGGCCTCACCTTTAACTTGTTAGGTTGGGCAACTGCCATCAGCGGTATCAGGCCCTTGGGGGGTCCAAGTTTGTCGTAGGGGTATGGAATCAGCCAACCGTTCTTAATCCATTCACGGAGCTCGCTTTCGTATGCAGGCCTTATCTGGTCGGGCATACGGTACTCTGCCACTTTGTTTTGTAGTTTGGCCGGTTCCTTGTCTTCTGACCACCTCCAAGTGGCGGTCCACGCCTTCTGTTGGTCGTCGAATTCCGCACTGAAGTCCGGCTGGTCGACTCTTAGTGCTGCGCACACCGGGGGCCTATCCTGAAACTCTACAACGCCAGCGCGCGTTATGCGCACGCCGCCCAGGGCTTTGATGGCATCGTAGCCTAGCAACAGGTCGAAACTCAGCGGTTTTTCGCGTGTCACCAGCGCTTCGACGTTGGCTGAGTTCCCAGTTCTTGTGCGAATGTGTACCACACCCACGCCGCAACACATTCGTATTTTTCCAGTGATGGTAGTTATCCTGACGTTCTTCTTTTTCCACGCCCGACAGAAGTCCGCACACACTATGGTGCGGGAGCAACCGGAATCAAGGAGGGCTGAACATAACGTGTCATTAACTCGGACCTGAATGACAGGGAGCGCCTTGTTTATTTTCTGTTCGGGGAAGAGGTCGGCACTGGCACCTTGTCCCCGTCCCCGTTTCCCGCACAGTCTCGGGCCATGTGCCCAGTCTTGTTACAGCGGTAGCAGCGAACAGCCGTCGACCGCCTTCTACAATTTCTTGCCATGTGGCCCCGCCCGTTGCATCTGTAGCAGATGACATCACCTTGCGGGCTGGGTCCCTGAGACGGTCCTTCGCTACTTGGTGGGGCCTGTGCGACGGCGACTACCGTTTCCTGCACCGTCGAGTCGTCCTTCATTATTGTCCTGGCTCTGTCCACTAGGTCACTCAGCGGTAGTGAGGACATGGTAGAGGTTGCTCGCAGGAGCTGCTTTGCTCCAGCGGGGAGTCCTGACAGGAATTTGTAGGCTAGGGCCCTCTCGGGAAGACCGCCGAACAACACCGTCAGCTTCTTAAGTTCGGCGAGATACACGTCCACAGTTTCGCCCAAGCGTATAGACCTCGTCTCAAACTGCTCCCATGCAGTGGCGGGGTCAGTGGCGAACGCCCTGTACAACGCCGCCTTGATACTCGAGTAGTCACACTTCTCCTCAGCGCTGAGTTGCTGATATACAGCGAAGGCCCCGCCGGTCAGCCGCAGAGGAATCACGCGCTCGACATTTTTCACGCCGGACAACTGACAATGTAACTCGACCTTCTCAACCCAGCTGAGTACCGGGTCGGATCCGTCGAATTCCGGTATCAATTTTAGATCGAACCTATCCGCCATTGAAGAAAAAAAAAACCAAGTTCGGAGTGGGGAGGCCGAAATAGCTTGTAAGAGTATCTTGTGTAGGAGACGGTGAGACTCGTCGTGGGCGACGAAGCGTTTCACTGAAGAACCACAGCAACACACAGCAAACCAACAAACAATCACAGCCACGGCGCGAAGGCAACTTACAAAGCTCAGCTGACTGCACGAATAGACACGGAACCCAACGGTCACTGTACTGATCGCCACGAACGTCAGAACCCGACTGACTCGCACCTCCAATGGACCGATTTTTATTACTCAAGATGGCCTAGCTAATTTGCATCCCCGCGAGATCTCGCGCGATCCTGCGAGATTCCGTCTCTAATAAAAGCAGGCAGGCGCCATCTTGAAACTCTTTCTTCCGCTGCCCCGACCACAGGATCAGCCACCACCCCACACGCCAGGCACACACGGACCCTCTTGCGCCGAGGGCTACGGTTAGTCTCACAATATAATTTAATGATTATTTTTGTTTCAATATAACTAATTCTGTTTCACGATATGATTTTATTACCTAGTCAAATATTAAGCATTTGTGTTCAAATGTTTTTGGGTTTTTTTTTAATTTTTAATAAGTTACAATTTATTTCTAAATTGCAACTGAAAAAGCAAATTGTTTTTTTTTCCCTTTCCTTACGGTCACATTTAAACGATAAATAAATTTGTATGAAAATTATCAAAATGTTAATGTTTATTTGTATGATTACATGAGAAAGATGATTTCGTATTTGCAACAAAGTTATGAATTAAATGATTATTTTAAATTGATATTTTAAGTAGAAAAACTCTGCAAAGTGATAGTGAGCGAGCAAACCCAATTATATATATATATATACACACACACACACAAGCGTGGGGGGGGGCTCGGCTTTGCGCGGTCGTAAAATACGCTTAAATATGATATTTTAATTTGTTCAGATTTTTTTACATATTATAGTCGTGATTTCAAACGAAAAAGAAACTAACGTTATCATCTTCCTTGACCACGATATACATGCAACTGATTTTAATATACCCTAGACACTTCCCCATTTGGAGGGAGTCATCTCAACTTGACCAGGGTGCATGCCACGCTAGGATTAAAAACGATATTAGTTTAACGTTGATATAAACAATGTTAGCTTAACGCTGAAAAAACAATGTATGCTTAAAAGTTAAAAAAAAAAAAGTCATAAAAAATAATGCCTATTTACTTGTTTTGTTTCTTTTGTAATTTCTACTTCATTTTCTTTAATTTATTGAGGTTTTGCATACAAATGAGAAATATGACACGTAACAATTCTATTTAGCCGACATCTAAGCATTCTCGTCTGCCACCTGTTCGCAAATTGTTGCGATTGAACAACTTGCATTTGTACAGTTAAGCACAAGGTCAGTTTTTACAAAAACATTTTTTTATGATTACGCTAAAATAAACTAATCCAATCTCTTCTGAATCTGCAAACAAATGTGCTCGTATTTATTTGTGGACTGTTAACCTCATCTTCATAGTTGTTTTTTTCACCACGTTTCGGCCAACTATCCCTCTGGCCTTTGTCAAGTGGTTAACCGTGAAGGGATAGGAATGCTGAATCTGTTAACTGTATTCTCAGTAATTACTGCCTTCCATAGTTGTCGCCTCACCGCGTTTTTGGCCTACTAATCCTCTGGCTGCCTTTGGGTAGGATTGAAACTGCTATCTTCAGGCAATGCTCACTTGGATAACGTAATGAGACAATTATGGAAGGCAATAATTACTGAGGATACAGTTAAGACTCAGCATTCCTATCGAGTTGTGATTAACCACCTTGAAACAACTATGAAGATGAGGATAACAGTTCGCAAATAAATAATAAATATACAAATTACTCATCGCAAAGGACTCCAATAATCAAATAAATGTTCATATATTAATTCCTATTTTAGTCACAAAGGAGAATTTATTTTGTCTATTAAAGATTAAAGAAATTCTTTCCTTCATTTTTTTTTTTTTTTTTTTTTTTTTTTTGTCTGTTCATAAATTAAATTTGCAAACATGATCATTCTTTTTATCATCAATTATTATAAATCTCTTTTCGTTTTTTTTTTTTATAAAAATTAATTTAAAATCTGTATATTTAGGCAGCTTCTTTCCTTTTAAGCATGTTTGATTAAATAAGACAATTCCTCTCGAGATATTTTAGTTATGATCCTTTCTAGGTTTTTATTAGTGTTCTTGTTTTTGGCAAAAACTGGCTGATGGAACTACCATAGTCACTTTTTTCTTTGTCCATGAAAATTATTTATTTTTATTTTTTTGCATGCGTGATTATTCTTCCTAATCTTTTCTAATCTGTTATTAGGATTAAGCCTCACATTATTTGCTCATAAAAATGTGCATATGTGATTATTGAAACAAACTGGATTCATGTATGTTCACTTATTATATAGACTAGCAGGACCAGTGTCCCAATGTTGCCTGGAGGAAATATGGCACAAAGCCGGAACTGGACCCGCTCTCCCCAGCTCGGTGCATTAACATATAGTCATATAAATTACTGACCCTGGATAAACTGCTAAAAAATTTTCACGTAGAGATGTTATTAAGAAAAGATGTGAAAACTGAAAGAAATAATTTGCTTGTTAAATATTGATCTGAGCGTGTAATATTTTAAATAAATAAATGGAAGTAAATAATCAATGGAATTGTTTTATCTGGACAAATTCTTCCCCCCCCCCCCCGGAAAATAAATTACGATTTTCTAGCGTGAGAAGCATATATTTTGAAAAAAGCTATTACTAATTTTGTAGTTTCATTTTTTATGTTAGTGAAACATTTTTTGTTAGCTGAAACAGATTTGCACATAAAGATTATGTATGTTTGTGGCTCGTTATGGCCATCAATGGCTACTATGTGATGGGTGGCCGTGACCACTGGCAGTCACAGGTGGTCGTGATCATTGGCTGCCATTGTTGACTCTGGTAAATAATGGGCAATGGCAGACGTATAGGTATGGGGGGGGGGGTTAAGTCTTTGCAGGTTCTGTCCGTTTTTTTGATTAGCATTTGAATGAAGTTTAAATATATACGAAATTAGTGAAGCAATTGTTTTCAAATTTGGACAGCCGGAAGTAGGAGCATCGGATGTATCATGTCCAGCCATCAGTTATGAGCCAGACAGCTGTGAGAAGGATAGAAATGTTTAGAGATTTTGTTCGGGGCTGTTTGTGTCCTAACCACTGTATCGCATCCTTATTAAATAAAGTGCTTACCAGTGATGAAAAGTGGGTTCTGTACAAAACTTTTAAGTGTTCCAGACATTGGTTGTCTCCTCAGGATGCCATTTCTCACACCACAAGATCACCTATGCACCCACACAAGATTAGATTTTGTCTCTGGACAGGTCGTCAAGTGGTTCATTATGAAATAGCGATGGGCTAAACGGTCCCTGGAGGAACTATATTCACAGCAGCTGAAACATTTGCAATGGGCATTGTGCCAGAAGTAGCCAGTGCTGGTAAATCGCAAATGTGTTTTTTCTCCAGGACAATGTTAGGGATACCATACAACAAATTGTGTGGGAGACTTTGTGCTATTCACTTTATTCATCTAACCTTGCACCATCAGATTACCACCTCTTCCATTCCCTGCATAATCATCTTTGTGGAAAATCCTTCACTAATGAAGCAGACTTGCACTAAGCTCTCACAGACTTCTTTACATCGAAAACCCCTTAGTTCTACCACAAGGGAATTGAATAGCTGAAGATACATTGATAGAAGGGGCTGGATGTCGATGGTTGTTATTTTGAAGACTAAATATAAGTTACATATACTGTGAAGCATTTTTATTCCTTTAAAAACGGACAGAACTTTTTTTTTTTTTTTTTGTTACCTTGTATTAATGTTAGATAACATACTATTTAAGTCTAAATTCTAAATATCAGACTGACTTTATTTTATATTTATGTAAAATGTAGGTAAAGAATCTAATCTGAACTGACACTGCTCAGCCATTTTGTTTTTTCAAATCCGATTATGTGAAGTTTCTTTCATGTTTGAAAGCAAAAAAAAATTCCTTTTCAAGAAATATGGAAGCCAAGAATATAATGGCCATTGACATGTGGAATTGGCAGACAGGATTTCAAGACTTCTCAGATCTCTTATAGTAATTTTATGCACTTGAGATTGGAATATTTAAAGAAATTTATGGTTAGATTTTATTTGTGTGAACGAATCTAGTGTTGACTGGGAAGAACATTTTGATCACCTTTTGTTTTTTCTTATTTCTTTCTTTCTTCCCCTCCCCCCCCCCTCTCTCTCTCTCTCTCTCTCTATATATATATATCTATATATATATATATATATATATATATATATATATATATATATAGTGTGATGGGGCGATTCCAATATTTTCCGTGATTCTGATACAATTACCGATTTTGATTTTTAATAAATTTTCAGACTACTGTAAAACTTCGTGTTGTGTGCATGTATTTTTGCGAAAATATAAGAATGTGGGGAAGGGCGCATGTTATACGATTAGATTGATTAAATTATTTTTTCTGATCTTTTCCTCATAATTGATTGAAAAAGGTGATTTGATTAAACACGCTAAAATTTTCAATATTTTCCACTTGTGCCAATTTTTTTTGTTGATCTACTTGTGCCATTTTACTTGTGCTATTTCTTCCAGTATCATTTTTATCCTAAATTCATTGTTATGATATACATTTTTTAGTTTTACTTGAAGTTTAAAAAACAATAAATATTTCATTTCATCAGTGGTACCAACAATAAAGAAAAGGATTTAAACACCAAAAAAGAAAAATAAATGAATCGTTGCTTATCTACAAGTTTTGTCACGTGATATTTACAAAGTGTCATCTGAAAAATAAAACGAGTTTTTTTTTTTTTCTTTTTTTTAAAAATAAGTAAATGAACAAAAAAAAATTGATAACCCAATTTTTTTTGTTCGTTGGCTTAATTTTCATTTCTTTATTTTTTTAAATTGTACTTTTTAAATTAACTCCATTCGTTTTGCAATGACATATCGGGTGATTAATCTTGAAGATAACTGAATCGTTTCTGTAATCGGAATTTTCTTGATTCTCATATCGATATTCCAAAAAGTTTTGTTTTCAATTAATCATCCCAACACACACATTTTTATAAACATTTTTGTGTCGGTACACTAGTCATGCTAACGTTTCGGTCAATAACTAATAAAAGATCTCCTCAGACTTACACTTTCTGAATTTATATTTGTAATTAATCTGAATTAAATATAATAAACGAACAAAAATTTTGCTATTTTTCAAAGTCCAAGGTTTTCTTCATCCTACAAATAACTTTTTCCAAATAAACAAACTTTGGTACATTTTTATATATGCTTTGTCATATTTAATAAAAATTGAGCTTCTAATCTTAAAAACTATAACAAACAGTGAAAAATGATCGCAAATGAAATATAAAATGGTTAACATAAAGGAAATATGAGACATAAATGATGAAAAAAAAAAAAAAAAATTTTTTAAAAAAAGCAAAGAAATGGTATGGCAGTTATGTAACCCCTCTTTGTTTTATTATTATTATTATTAAACTGACAAATTCATATATACCCCTGTTTATTTTGTATTAAATTTCATTTTATATTATGCTCTACCCTCAAATGTTGAGGTTCATATATCCTGATAGGTCCCTATATAAAGAATCTATCCATATTGAAACCCATTTGATATATATACATTCCTCTGAAGAGATGAGCCTTATATCGAAAATCCATGGATTAAGGAAAGAACTTCCGGTGTCATGGATTTCTGGTTCAAATAATAATTTTTTTTTTTTTTTTTTTTTGAAAACTATATTTTACGGGGGGGGGGGGAATATAAAACCTACAATTTTTAATTTACTCAATCTAGTATATTGAGCAATTTTATTTGGCTGGGATTATCTTATATTAAAATATTTTGGCCCAAGAATATTTTGTAAGACCGTGAACCACAAGATTGATTAATATGTAATTTAATTTATCTCAACATTATATATATATATATATATATATATATATATATATATACTAGCAGATGTACCCGGTGTTGCCTGGTATTAAATGTAACGTTAAATTGTAAAAACAAAAAAAACAAAACAAATGAAGTAAAAAAACAAAAAACAAAAGAAACTGAGATATGTGCATTTTTTTTTTTTTTTTTACATAGGCATCACCACTTATCAAGGCCAAGAGGCCACTCAAGGATAAGGGTTAAAGAGTGTGCAGTAGACATTGGACAATATAGTAATCATTAGTTATGAAAATTTGGTAAATTTGATAACTTATATGGAACGACTCATCAAGAACTTATTTACGTTAGACTTGAACACAACCATATTGTAGTCAGCCGGAAAGCAGGAAAGCGGAAGACAATTCCACAGGCGTGCAGTTCTAAGAAAGCTTTGTTCATGGAATCTACGTTTAGTTTTAGGCACAGATAAAGAGTGGGGGGAATTATTGATAGTGTGTACAGCTAGACGAGTGTTTCTTGTGAAAGTTTGGCGAGGGGGGACCATAGATTGAAGCTCAGTTGAACACCTTCCATGAAAATAACGATACATCAGAGACAAACTCGCAACATCTCTTCTGTGAGATAGAGGTTGCAAGGAAGAGAAAAGCACATCTCCTACGAGGCTACGAAGTCTATTTTGAACTCTATCAAGGCAGGACAAGTCCTTTCTAGCAGCTCCTGCCCAGATGTGGCAACAGTATTCCATCCTTGGACGTACCTGGCTCTTATATAGGTAGAGAATAACATCAGCAGTGAGATATCTACCGGATCGATAGAAAGATCCCACCATTTTTCCAGCGGCCTTGGCAACAGATTTGGTACGTGTTCCATTTAAGATCAGGAGTAAAGGTCAAGCCCAGAAGCTTGTCAAAACTTGAGGCCTCCTGAAGACGAGAGCCATTCATTTCAATTGATGCCAGATGTGGATCAGAATGTTGATGATGTAAAGAGAGAAGCTTGGTTTTAGATGCATTAAAAGTAACCAGCCACTCCTTTCCCCATTGTACTACGTGCTCAAGATCAGAGGAGAGAGAATTGGAGAGAACTTGCATGAATGTGCATGCGAGTATTATGTTTTTTCTAAACAATTCATTTCTTGTAGTAAAAAAAAAAGATTGAAACCAAAACCTAAAGACAATGAATCAAGTATGATAACCATTAGGCCAGCTTGCCACAATCTTTAAAGTGTTTTCAAACCTACTTATTCTTAACATAAGGAATCTGTCATGTGAACGATTCACACATGCACAGTCGTGTAACAGTTAAGATAAAAATCTGATGAGTCTACCCCCCAGTTTCAATTTTTCAATTTTGATCCCTTAGCAGCCCCCCCCCTTTTTTTTTTTTTTTTTTTTTTTTTTTTTAATGAAAAAACAGATTAAAAAGCTTTCCACATGTCTGTATACTCTATATATCATATTTCAAATCTGTACATCAAAAATTTGTTGAGTATATAGTTTGAGAGTTCGCCTCACACACATTCACTTATATATATATATATTTTTTTTTTATTTTTTTTATTTATTTATTTTTTTTATTTATTTATTTTTTTTATTTATTTATTTTTTTTATTTATTTATTTATTTTTTTTAATCAATTTTCACTCCAAACAAGGCACAGTGCCACTTTGAAGTAGGGACTACTATCGGGGGCATAAGTTGCAGGGGCATTATGAAGGGAGATGAGTAGCAAGATGTTTGTTCACATTACATTTAAGTTTCTGCATGTCAGTACAGTTGGGAAAGCAGAATCCCGTAAGGGAGTTCCAAAGTCTAGCAGTTCTGGGGAAGATTATAGCTTTCCCTCATTCACTCAATACGATGTCTTTTGGAGGATTCTTTTTGATGGCGAAGTAGTTTTGAGGAAGCAGATTTTAGAGGGACATTTTTAGGAAAACCAGTTTTAGGTAAAATTCAAGTAAGAGAGCGAAAGAAATGTTATGATTAACACAAAGAAAATGAGATCAAAAAGCATGATTTCATAAAAAAAAATATTTTAATACAAGGTTAAAATGGAAGTTTACGTAGAAAAACATAAAATGTTTGTATTTTGAGTCTTTGAAGAACAAGGGGATTCATTAGTGGAAATAATTAGGAAGTCCGAGTCAATAATTTAAGAAACATGAATTATCCACAGGTCTGTAAAAATGTAATCAAAAGTTCTCCACGCAATTGCACAAATTAAATTGCTTAAAAGTTATTAATAAAATACATTCGTTTTCATTGTAGAAAAGGATAGCATGTGTGTCACGCTTACATCTGAGTGACTGTTGTTTGTTATGCATTTTAATTTTTTTTATAAATAATTTTATCAAGAATTCGTCATACGTTTTGGTTTCGATTTCGATTATAACTGAAGAGAGGTGGAAAAAAGGGGGGCAAAGAGAGAGAGAGATAGGTGAAGAAAGAGGGGAAGAGAGAGAGAGAGGTGAAGAACGCCCCTCTTTCTCCACCTTTCTTTCTCTCTCTGTCCATCTTTCTTCACCCCCCTCTCTCTCTCTCTCTGTCCCTCTTTCTTCACCCCCCTCTCTCTCTCTGTCCCTCTTTCTTCACCCCTCTCTCTCTCTCTGTCCCTCTTTCTTCACCCCTCTCTCTCTCTCTGTCCCTCTTTCTTCACCCCTCTCTCTCTCTCTGTCCCTCTTTCTTCACCCCTCTCTCTCTGTCCCTCTTTCTTCACCCCTCTCTCTCTCTCTCTCTCTTTCTTCAACCCCCTCTCTGTCCCTCTTTCTTCAACCCCCTCTCTGTCCCTCTTTCTTCACCCCCCTCTCTGTCCCTCTTTCTTCAACCCCCTCTCTGTCCCTCTTTCTTCACCCCCCTCTCTGTCCCTCTTTCTTCACCCCCCTCTCTGTCCCTCTTTCTTCACCCCCTCTCTGTCCCTCTTTCTTCACCCCCCTCTCTGTCCCTCTTTCTTCGCCCCCCTCTCTGTCCCTCTTTCTTCGCCCCCCTCTCTGTCCCTCTTTCTTCGCCCCCCTCTCTGTCCCTCTTTCTTCGCCCCCCTCTCTGTCCCTCTTTCTTCGCCCCCCTCTCTGTCCCTCTTTCTTCGCCCCCCTCTCTGTCCCTCTTTCTTCGCCCCCCTCTCTGTCCCTCTTTCTTCGCCCCCCTCTCTGTCCCTCTTTCTTCGCCCCCCTCTCTGTCCCTCTTTCTTCGCCCCCCTCTCTGTCCCTCTTTCTTCGCCCCCCTCTCTGTCCCTCTTTCTTCGCCCCCCTCTCTGTCCCTCTTTCTTCGCCCCCCTCTCTGTCCCTCTTTCTTCGCCCCCCTCTCTGTCCCTCTTTCTTCGCCCCCCTCTCTGTCCCTCTTTCTTCGCCCCCCTCTCTGTCCCTCTTTCTTCGCCCCCCTCTCTGTCCCTCTTTCTTCGCCCCCCTCTCTGTCCCTCTTTCTTCGCCCCCCTCTCTGTCCCTCTTTCTTCGCCCCCCTCTCTGTCCCCCTTTGTTCGCCCCTCTCTCTGTCCCCCTTTGTTCGCCCCTCTCTCTGTCCCCCTTTGTTCGCCCCTCTCCCTGTCCCCCTTTGTTCGCCCCTCTCCCTGTCCCCCTTTGTCGCCCCTCTCCCTGTCCCCCTTTGTTCGCCTCTCTCCCTGTCCCCCTTTGTTCGCCTCTCTCCCTGTCCCCCTTTGTTCGCCTCTCTCCCTGTCCCCCTTTGTTCGCCTCTCTCTCTGTCCCCCTTTGTTCGCCTCTCTCTCTCTTAACCCTCCCTCTTAGTTCTTTTTTTTTCCTTCTTCCTTTTGATTCGTCCCTCTCTCTTCTTCCCTCTTCCTTTTGATTCATCCCTGTCTCTCTACATCTTGATTCACTCCTCTTTCTCTGTCTCTTTCTTAATATCCTCTTTTTTTCTTGATTCCTCTTTCAATATTCTGTTTTCTCTTAAATAGTTTTCTTGTTGAAAATTCATGCTTCGTCTTCTCTTCCTCTAGAAAATTTCAATTTTGTTTTACTAAAAACAAAAAAGCCATTAAATCTCATCTGATTTGAAAACTTTTTCACCACTTGACTTTCACTTATTGTTTTTCTTCTACCACTCCCCCCCCCCCCAAAGAAAAAGAAATATTTTTCCTTTGAAAAAAATTTTACATCACGTTTTTTTTTTTTTTTTTTTAAATTTACTGAAATGGCCTTTTCTCCATTCGATTAAAACAGATTCACCATCAATAAAATTGTTGATTATGACCCATTTTGATTGAGACATAGCGTTTTACATCAAAGGCCGACTTGACCAGAATGAGGTGTCGATTTGAACATTTGTGAATTTCACATCTCCAAAAAATATCGAAGCAAATCTATTGAATTTAATTTTGTGGGTTGATTATTTGTATTATTCAAATTACCATTCTCATTTTATTAGCTTCTGTTTATTTGCCTCACAAGATAAGTTTTTATTGTGAGAAAAATCCAGCTTCCCCAAAAAGAATACTCTGGATTGGAACAAAAAAATAAAAATGCTTCCATCTAGAAGGACATCCCTTCCACTGAGCGAGGACAGAACTAAGTGCAGCATCAGAACGAATGTGATGTCCTTTTCTCCTCCCTGCAATCCCATCGTCGCAGAAAAGACGATGTGAGTCTATCTACTCTATCGTTATTTTCATGACAAGTGTTTGATTGAGCTTCAATCTATAACACCCCTCCCCCACTAAAATTTCTGCAAGCACTTGATCTAGCTAAAATCACTATTAACAATTTCTCACACTCTGTGCCTAAATCTAAACTTAAATCCTATGAACAAAGTTTCTTTCTTAGAACTGCCCACCTATGGAATTCTGTATCACTGGTTTGCTTTCCAGCTGATTACAACATGGTCACCTTCAAATCCAACGTAAACAAGTTCTTGTTGAGCTGTCCTCTTAAATAATCAAATTCTACAATTTCCACCACTATCAACATTGTTGTCTCATTGACCAGCTTACATTTCCTAACCTTTATCTACAAGTGGCCTCCAGGCCTTGATAAGTGGTGACGCTTTTGTAAGCAAAGATACTACACTTTGCTCCTAGCCAAAAAGCCGAGAAACATACTTTGTTTTTGATATTTATGCAGAACAAAGGCCGTGCAATGTTTGGAATTTTTCAGGCAGTTTATGCTGGAAAGTTTCAGGATTATTTTTTTAATATTTTTATTTATTTATTTATTTATTTTTTTTTTTTTTTGCTGGTTATTTTATTTTTTTTTTAATGAAAAATAAACCAATGACAGCAAATTAATGTTTTCCTAAATGATGTTGACTGTTGCGATTTCATTAGCTCAGCGTTTTTGCACCATTTAGCATTTTCCGTAACCTACCTGAAAAATTCCAGTGGTAGCACAATCCTTATTCTACACAAGTGCTCAAGTTACTATTTAGCCTTTTGGTCAAGATCAAAGTGTAGTATCTGTTCTTCGGATGCTGCACTTCATTTCTTGTTCTCTTTCGGTGGAGGAGAAATCCTTCACGACTGAGACAATTTTTATTTTTGTACCTTTTCTCCACGTTAAAAAACGACCCTGGTGTCTAACTCTGTCCCGTGGGGAGGCATAGTAAATAGGTACTATTTGTGTTTTATGTAAAAAAAAAAAAGAAAAAAAAAATGTTTAAAGTTCGTTTACACTAGTTTCCATGGTAACCAGCAAAAGATGAAGCATTGACCTACTTTTAGTTTCAAACCCTAACATGATTTTTGGACATGTTTTACCCATTTAATATGCACGCTTTCTTTTTCATAGATTCTTTGCTTGCTCTTTTTTCCCCCCAAGGAAATAACTGCTTACCGTCGTTGTCCGAGCAACCGTATGTCTATGAAATATTGATTTGTTCTTTATTTATACGTTCATGAATTGATCCTTTGCTTTTGAAGTGCACCTACAAAAAGTATGACTTGTCTGTCAAGTGTTTAAACCTGATTACCTCACAAACAATCTGGTAAACTGACAACTGCTCAGACAATGGAACTATTTTTTGTGTTCTTCACACAAATACAAGTTTTGGTCAATCTGTTTGTCAGATTTTATCCAATGAAAAAATTCATTATTTTATTTTTCAATGAATTATGAAAATGGAGCCAGAAGAATGAATTTTACACTTGGGCCCAAAAGAATAGGTTGTATAGTGGAGCCAGAATAATGTCTTCAGCTCAAATGGAATGTTATAATATTTGGAATAAAGACAGTAAGGGTTTTATTTATCTGGGTAAAAAAAAAAAAAATCTTAATGCTATTATGTATGTTATGGATCGGCAACTCCCACGACTCTGTGGACTGGATCATGTTATAATGATGGGTCGCAAGCCGGATAAAGACCATAAATTAATTACACATGCAGACTTTTCCTACCCTAAATACTTAAAATTCTCTGATGTTAAAACTAATCATGGGTAATCAGGCTTTTTGTCTATAAAACAGCCAAACCAAACTCATGAATACATATTTGAACATATAAAGAACTTAAAGTATAAAAGAGTTAATGTGCCATAAAGAACTGTCAAACATCTTTTGAGCCAGTTTCTATTTCTATGACCCCCCCATTTTTATTTTTTATTTTATCGCCCCTTTCTATTTAATCTCTTTTTTTTTATTGTTTTAATGGAAGATGTAAATTTCTAATCACTATTTCATCATATTTGTATTTTTTTTCTTACTTGTTCACTTTTTCTCATGAAGTTTCTTTCTATCAAAACTAATTATTTATCTGCATTGTTTAGCCAGAAGAAAATGCCAAAATAGAAGTTTCAGAATGTTAACAAAGTCATATTTCTTCCCATTCTCCTCAATCTCCTCTTACTGACCCAACTCTCCCCTCCCCTCCCCCTTTCTAATATCATCTAAAATATTGATGTTTCCCTGGCGTATTTATAGAAACATGATTCAACTCACTCAAACACTCTGGTTTCATAATTTAATAAAGCGAATCAGCTGCTAATGATTTCTTGTAATTGTTTTCTCTCTATCACATCAAATACTAGCTGAAATACTCTTACATCGCCGGAGGTTCATCATCCATGATGATTTGCTTTAACTTTTTTGATCATTTGTATCTCAAAATCATACCTTGCCTCCATAGTGGAAAAAATGACCCACTCATTTATCATTCCATTCGTCTCGCTCTCCCCTTCACAAAAAACTCTTTGATTTGTTAATCAAGCGCTAGTCCACCATCTTGTAAATATTAAGCTTCTTTCTAATCAACAGTATGAATTTAGCCAAATCTGTTCTACTATGGATAATTTAACCGTCATCTCTGAACCCATGTCTCATGCACTGGATAAGGCAGAGGATCCTAGGACGATAGCCCTTAATATATTCAAAACCTTTAAGGGTCTGGCATGAAATGCTTCTCATAAATATTAAATCATATGGTATTTCTGGATGAATACTAAACATCTTCAGATCTTTCCTAGACAAGAGAAAGATCCATATTGTCTTCGATGGCTGTACACCTAAACATGACATTAATGCAGGTGTGCTCTAGGAACCTTTATTGTTCCTATTATTTATAAAATGAACTTTCTGATAAAATTGTATCCGAGATGGGTATATTTGCTGATGATACCACACTCTATAATAGATATGAAGGAAAACAGATGTACATATATCCAAGGCAATAGAAGAAACCACAGAAAGTTCCCTTCAGAGTGTGGGAATGGGGGAGGGGGCTATAGATGGATGATAACCATTAATAATACTAAGACTAAACTTCTTTCCTTTTAACAACTACAAAAAAAAAAAACTTCCCAACCACTGATTACCATGACACATCATACCTGAGAACCCATCCTTTAATTTGGATGGCTTCCAATTCACAGACACGGTGTTAGAAAATTACTTACATCTGAGAGTATCCTGTATCTGTATAAAGCCACCATTTTTCAGTCTCTCCACACTGTCATCATATTTTTATGCCAATTCCTTAATTATATCTTTGATATATTAGCAACATAATTAATATAACTTCTCAGTCTAATTGCTTTCTCCAAACTTTCTAAAACAGTGCTCATCACTTCTTCTGTCGTATGTGTAACATCATATCCAATTAGATATTATTGATTTACTTTCTTACGATTTTTAGTTTATAAAAGAGAGGTCAGATGTTTGAACCTTTATGATCCCTTGTTGGAAATGTTTCCAGTTTTCAACATTATGCCAGATTTATCTCGGCAATTATATTTTAGCTCATTTATCAAATGTATCACTAATATTTAACAGTAGATGCTAAACACCGGATGTGGGGTTATAATTATAATCTTTTAAATTTCATCTTTTTGTACTTAACATAATAGGTAAATATATTCATCTGGGAGAATCAAGCGAGTGCGCATTTGAGCCGGTGAAGTTCACCATAAGTAAATCAGAGCATGTATGCATAAATCCAGGGAGTCGGTGGTTAGAATTAAGATTTTAAAATCTCTCTTACCAATACACACAGAGCAAATAGACATTAAATAAAAACTGTTCCATATTTATAAATCCCATTATTTTATAAAGTCTTAATTAAAATTTTATCTTATTCTTTTCACTAGTAAAGTAGTTAACACTAAAAATTATCTTTTTTTATTGCTATTCCATTACTTTTATTAGTATATTCACTTTTTTTTTTTTTTTTTTTTTTTTTTGTAGAACTTTTAATTTGAATATTATATTTCAATTTCACAGATTGGAATATTAAACAAACAGGAAGTCTTAAAGAATAATTTTGGGTTCCTAGTAAAAAAAAAAAACAAAAAAAAACAAAAAAAGTCTCCCTCAAAAATACAAAGAACATAACATTGATATCATCCTGGATCGACATATTACATTTGTAAATAAATAATTAATAGTTGGTATCGGTAGTGTTATGTTTCTGGAATTTTCAGGGCAAACTTCAGAAAGAAAGAAAAATTGTACATATTTTTTCTTTTTTGAAAAAATTAAAACCTAGCACAACCGATACTATCCTTGTTTGACACATGTTATTAAATAAATAATTAATAACCGAAAATTATTGAAATCTTTTAATATTGTCACTTATGATTTACTTTGTTTCGTATTGTGTTTTTCTAACAAACTGCATTGTCATAGCCTTCAAACACAACTCCTGATACATTATGCACAATGCTTCAAGCAAACTACATCCTCCTTATTTTATATCCTATTAGTCTTACATTCTTACAATAAAATTGTGTTTCTTTGAAATACAAGGTGACTTTCCCCTCAAAAGAAAATCAGTCCATGGAATCGTTAATTAAATTCACAATCATTTCTGCAATCCAAACATATGTTATAAATAAACTTCAGTCTATGCCTGATTTGTTTCTGCCATGATTGTTCAAGTTTATTGCCGTTCAATAATAAACACGCCTATTCTCGTCGACATACAAAAATCAAGAGAAAGATTTCTACTAGTTTCCTTGCCACGTCTCATTCGGGACTGCCGGTGATGTCATGTTCTTGCAACCTAAATTGGAATATAAAATTAAGATTTTTTTATAAGCTGACCCCAAAAATAAAATGCCACCAATGGAATCATTAATCCTGTCTGCAATCCAAAAATTTTTGCTACAAAATAATCTCCAGTCTATGCTCGATCTGTGCACCAAGTGTTGAATAGCGGGGGACTCATATTAATACGGACTGGGGGATATGATGCAACAGTTCTTAACATAGAAGAGAGGAGATTCATTATTATGATGAAGGCACATTACTTGTAAGGGTGTTATACAAGAGTTTGTTTATAGGTGAATGTGTAAAACATTAATCTTTTCGGTTGTAAAGACGACACAAGACAACACAGTTACAAAATATAGATGATTTCTTTCTTCCTCAACCGGCCAATTGGTGATGTCAGGAATTCAAGCTTTTTCGACTACATGGTCTACTCTTCTCCCTTCACCTCTAAGAGGCTTCCAGTCTCCAACCGACTATCACTATGTGTGATCTGCTCGATTATCTGATCCTCTCTAACTTCGAACCCTCAATTCATATATTGAGAAATCTCCTTTGTTTATGATGTCAGAAATGTGGCTCCCAACATGACTTTCTTGATTTACATATTTACAAACACACTTTTGACAAACATATTTACAAACACACTTTTGGCAAACAAAGAATTCCCAATTTTAATTGTTCAATATCTAACTTATTTTTAAACAATATTTTTTAACTCGCATTGTCCATTCTTTTAACTGACATATTTAATATCCAGTTATTCTAAAAGAATGGACAATCACTTTTTTTTTTTTTTTTTTTTTTTCAAACATAAATAATATTTAGCTATTTCTAAAAAAATTAACAATGGACTGCATTCCTAGAATTCAAATTATCTACTTGCCTACAGGGTTCGATTCTAGCCTTTTCCTAAAATCATTTTCACTTATCTTACATATATGAGAAGGGGGCAGCCCTTATCTAACTCGAGTTTCATTCATGAATGTAAGGTTTTTTTTTTTTTTTTTTTTTTTTTTTTCCAACATATATCGTTCAATCATATATCAGATACTTTGGTGTTCATTCTATATGTAGGAATGGTAATCCTGAATGGGTTTCATACTCTGAATTTTATCCCTCCCCTCGATTTTTACCTGTATTATTTCAAAGATAATGTCCAAAACACTTCCCAGACTGTTCCTGAACTGAAGAGAACCATAGCAACCAAAATCTGTGTCAGAATTATTAACAATTTTGAAGGTGCGTTTATGATTGAACAGCAATAAAAACACATATTCACATGGTTGGAATGTAGGAAGGGCTGCGAATTTTATTAACGATTCAACAGGTTAACGAAAAACAAAATCTCATGTAATCGTTAATAAAATTTACAATTTTTTGTGATCCAGTCATATTTGGTATACTAAACTTGAGTCTGTCAGACTTGTCCACCAAACTATCCCATAGTCTGTTTTATTGCCTTAAAATAATAGGCAGTGCTAGACACGATAAGTTAGATATTTTTGTTTATTTAATTTATTCATCCTCCTTTCTTGCTGCTGTGGACTGCTACTACATTAGTCCTTTCCTTTTTATTTACGTCATTTATTTATTAACGCCATCCTGTTCTTCTATTACAGCAATCTCCTCTATTCCCCCTCTTCTCGCCACTTCATTTCCCATTCACCCTTCCTCCCGCAATTTAAAATGGTCAATGAGCAAGTAAACAAGAGTATCTGTTTTATGTTCATATAGTATTTTTCAATGTTATATTAAGGTTTGTACATTCAAACATGTACATTTAATAACCTTAATTTATTGCAGTGGTACTGACTTGAATTCTGTATTATATTCCATTGAATTTTTGTATTTGCAATATTATTACAAATCTTAAATAACAATCGTATTTCTGTAGTTTTCTTATTCATGCAATGAAGTTGATCTTTTATTACAGTTGACAGATAAGAACTAAGAGGAAGATTTTTACAGGTTGGCCCAAAAACGAATGGAATCCTTATTAAAATTCCCAATCCTTTCTGTGATCCAATCATATTTGGTATAAAAAAACTTAAGTCTATATATCTGACTTATCCACCACGTTTCAGTTACAAATGTCCAGCAGTCTTTGTTTTATTACTGTTCCATTGTATGTGGAATATATTGGTGATTCTCTTATGAGTAGGTGTGATCCTGAATGTGCTTCACACTCATCAGACCTGAACTCCCAACCTGGATTATCTCAATAATACGATACGATAGCATTATCGCAAAGATAGTATTTATGAAAACAATTCCCAGATTCTTCTTGAACTGAAGATCTCATCAGTCAAAATCAGGGCAATGCCAAGAGAGGTATGTCATTATGTCATTAATGGGCATCATATTCAGGTCTACTTAGAACGGTAATAACAGAAAATCTCTAAACTTAAGTTTGTATTAAACATGGTTGAATTTCAGAAAGGATTCTGAATTTTATTACCAGTTTTGTATGTGGCATTTTTGGGGTGGGGTCATCCTATATGTGTCTATAAAATAACAAATCTATAAACATTTGAAGATATTAAGAACTTATAGCATCATAACTTGAACAGAATGACTGAATTCAGCATTAAATGGTGCCAAAATGGTTGATATGCTGTAAAAAAAAAAAAAAAAAAAAAATGACCGAAAATTATTTTTAAAATCTGTGACAATGTACCACCGTGTGTTCATTCACTGCATCTCTGATCTCATCCACGTTATGCTGGCTAAAGCCATCCGTCAATCCATTCAATCCTAAGACAAAGAACTCTGTATTCAAAACAAGTTCAATTTATAAACAGTGTTTATTATTTTGGATAAGTGGCATTCACTTCAAGTTTCAATAAGACTTGCAGATCTTTGCTCAACAAGATCGACACACCTAAAACTTCAACACTCGACTCCAACTCTCACTCTGGCTTCTCCTTCTCTGGGTCTTCTTCCTGCCTAAACTCTAATCTTTTGTTGATGGTCATTATTCAGCTGTCGAGAGGAGACATCCACTGAAGATAACCTCCAACTGGTCTCTTACAAATCCGATCCCTGCAGAACTCCTCCATTAAATAAGACACTGTTTTGAACATATGGTCGTCTTCAAGTCCAACATAAACAAGTTCTTGATGAGACGTTCTCCTTAAGTAATCCAATTTTCCAAATTTACACTACTAACAATTACTACGATATTGTTCCATTGACTACTGTACACTCATTAACCCTTATCGAGTGGCCTCTGAACTTTGATAAGTTGTGACTCCTTTGTCAAAAAAAAAAAAAAAAAAAAAAAACTCTTGGGTGGTCTGACTCTTATCAGAGTTATCTTCAGTTTTCTCTTGGCCATACATTGAACAACTGTACCAGCTGTCACTCACATGCACTAGCAAAATCATAATTCACCACACGTTTGTTTCGTTGTTATGAACCAGGTATCTCTGCTAGTTATTTAGTAAATTCCAAACTCCAAAAATTTAAATATCCTTAATGATTTTGTGTCATGGAGAATCGTAAATATCTAAATTTAAAGAAGAAAAATAAGAAATGCTTGAATGTAAGATGGCTTCATCTGCGAACTTGAGCCATTAATATGTAAATGCATTAATGTACAATTTCCATATAAACATTTCATCGGCAGATTGTTGGCTTGTATAGTTACCTTTCTGCACCCAAATCGTGAATTTGGGTGAGCTTGTATTCACCTGATCTGTCTTTTCTTTTGGCCTGCTGTTAGAAGATAAAGAGAGAGAGAGAGGACGGGAGAGGGGATCAATACAATGAAAATCAATAAGAAAGACAGTAATTCACTGATACAAGATCTCTTGTCTGAAAGGGAAAAGTCGGTAAACTATATGTTGTGGTGGTAGGGGAGGGGGTCCCAGACGTAGATTTTTAAAATAATTGTGGGCAACACTGCTAGGTTTCAGCTTGCAAACCTATCTGTCTAAAATATATTTTATTTTCTTTGTAGAAACGCAGTTTTTCAAAGCGTAATTTTAAATTACGAACTATGATCTTGTTGAGATCTCTCTACCAATGTTCATCACTAATTGTGTTCATGCACATCATATAAATATTTTCCATTAACATACATATACAATGATGACGATGGTAAAAATCTGCTTAACACTTTACTGCAGTTTCATGGTATCACAGATAATCATAAGTGTATCTGACTGGCATAAGTCCAAATGTATTTAACTCAAAACCAATCTCTTTTAGTAAAATCCTTAGGACTTCTACTTAGTCATGGCTGACAGAACAAATATGTTACCTCTGAGGATTAAATAAAGAGTTTAGCAAAAAGATTCCTGAATTTGACAAAATACATCTGAAGAAGGTCAGAGGTTACATCAGCCAAAACGTTGTGAGAATAATACTGGAGATGAGAACAGTAGTCCAAAGAATCCAAATAATACGAATAATCAATCCTCATCTAAAAAAATTCAGAAACCTAATAGCAACAATATTAAAGTTTAATTTCAAAAACCTGTAGATGTGATATTTGATGCATAAACGGGCCAGATAACAAAAGGCTAAGATAAACAGTCACTTTTTTCTTTTATTAAGAAGCCATTTAGTGTTTGTCGATGTTAGACTTGACTATGTTGACATTAGTATCAAAGGTTTGTCGTGTATCAACGAACCCTTCCATGTTTGTTGATAAAAACAACAAAAAAGATTGTTTACCTTCTAAAGGGACCATATTGTGCACATTGTATTGAATACTTTTCTGTTACAATATTAGTGTACAGGGAAGATACAATATTTGTGTGAGGAAGAAAATTTCTAGGCAAAAATTGATCTTTTTCCTTGTTTAAAATTAGGGTTTTTTTTAATAAATAAATAAATAAATAAATAAAATACGATTAATATAAAGTGAAAATCTATATCTATAAAAGTGAAATTATCTGTGTACATTTTCCTATCAAACTACTGTTAATTTTCAGTCTATAGACTTGAGAGTTGGAAAAAATCTTAATCGGTTTTCAGCCAGAAATTTGGCTGTCAAGGGGTCAAAGTTCAACAATTTGACCTTTGAAAACTCTACCAATCTCTTCCAATTTTGGGGTCTAAATACTTAAAATTTTAGATGTAGGTTACTTGAATATGGATCAAACTTTTAAATTTGATTTGAGCCCAAAACAAATGTTAAGGGGTCAAAATTGGGGTCAAAGTTTTAAAAAATTGGACTTCTGCGGTCTCTACTAAATTACTCGGTCAATTTTTAGTCTAAACATTTGAAATTTTACAAAAAGTGTATTCACACATAGGGCAAACTTTTTAATCGGCTTTTGGCTGCCAAGGGGTCAAAGTTGAAAAAGTTGATCTTTGCAGACTCTACCAAACTCCTCCGCCAATTTGAGGTCTAAACACTTGAAATTTTAGATATAGGTTACCTGGACGTGAGTCAAATTTTTTAATATATATAAAGTTATGAACAGTACATAGGGCCCGAGCAAAGCCGGGCTGAACTGCTAGTATTAGTGTAAAAAAAGTATATAGCAAATGTTATCAAAGGCAAGATAAGTTACTCTTCTACCTAGCTGAATAAGTCTTTAATGTTTTAACTTATTTTGAAGCATTTAAGTTCAAAAAAACAAGTATTGTCAAGTGTTACTTGAGAACAAGAAAAAATAGTTAACATGAGAAGGTTACATGTTTGGAGTTTCGATAATTGCTCAAAAGTAATAAATTAAACAAAATACTGGTGGAAACTCAAACATATTAGTATAAAATAAATATATTTAAAATGATACTGAGCCTCTATACACTAATTTAAAAATATAATTTAACCATTATGAATTAATAAAATAAAGCTAAAATGATAGAAAATAACTTAGGTTATCACCTTTCGGGCACATTTAAAAAAAAATGAGATCGTCAAATTAGCAAAGATGGTGAATTATTAACAAAACTAAAATTAGATTAAATAAAATTTTGAATATAGGGAAGTTAAAAAAAAAAAAAAAATTGTAGTTTAGAAAGTGATGGTTTATTAAAATTTGTTCTTGTTTCTGAAATTGTCACTTCTGTAAAAAAAAAAAAAAAAAAAAAAATCTGCCCTGGTGTTTATGTGGGAGGAGATAAATTATATGGAGGAAAAGCTTTTGCTCCTCTCCTTTTAGAGGAAGATTTTCAGAGATAGAAATGTTGAAAAGAATATATATTTTTTTGTATTAAGAAATGCAAAATGTTTTTTCTTCAACATGATGTTGGCAGTTGTGATGGTTTTGAACAAAGATGTGCATAGGAAACTTTCGGTTATAATTGCAGAATATAGAGGGAGAAAAAGCGATATCATTTTATTATATAGACAACTAGCCTGGGTGCCCGACGTTGCCCAGGTATTTGGAGGTGTGTTGAGCAAAAAAAAAAATGGTAGTAGGAAGGCTCAAACCTGTATCGCGAAGGAGGAAAAGAATGTGAAAAAAAATGTGACATCTTTGCCATTGCATCCATCGCCAAACCGGATGTGACGAAGGTTTAAATTAAGGCTAGTCAATCGAAAAGAGGGGATGACTTTCGAAAATATTGGCAACAAAACTGACCCCATCCTTCTAGAAAAGTGCCCTATTGAGGGTGAAGGATTTAATGTTTTTAGCCAATTTTTTTATATTTGTCGTCCAAAGGGTCGAGTTTCAAAACGATGCCAATCTTGTGAAAATTCTTCGCCTTTGTCAAAAGTTTTAGACATACAGACAGACAGACAGACAGACAGACAGGTGAGATTTATATAATAGATAAACATGGAATATTAACCCTTACCTTCAAATAGCCTTTGGGTCTTGATTCATTTGTACAAAAAGAAATAGATCTTTTTAATAAAGACTGCTATCAGATGGTCCTAATATTGATTATTTTCCTTCGGTGATGAATTAGAGAATCACTTGGTGGAAAATGGAATCTGTAGGTCTACAGCAATTTGACAATGATTGCGTCCACCTTCCTGTTAATCTGAAACTAGAATTCTAATGCTTCTTTGGTTAATGTCATACTTAAATGGTTATATATGATAGATATATTTATATCTAAAGATAAACATGTTAATTTGCATAAACTATCAATGTTTTAAATTTTTACCACTGCTTTGTATGGCTCCATCTTCTTGCTGTTTGCAAAAGTAGCCGAAATTTTAAACATGTATAAATTATTTTTGTGAGGTGTATATCAACTTTTATGTGTGTGTGTGTATACAGGGTGCAAAACAAGTAATGTTCTTTGTTTAATTAATGATTATTATTTTTTATTTTTTTTTTTCCAAATTAAAAATTAACTAAAAATTAAGAGGAGTCACTTATGCCGCATCCTGCATATATACACACACACACACACACACACACACACACACACACACACACACACACACACACGTTGACATACCGGTTCCCATTAGATCATCGAAGTTAAGCAATGTTGAGCCTGGTCAATACTAAAATAGGTGACCATTTGGGAATACCAGGACCTGTATGCGCTCACTGCTTATCTCACCATTGTTTTCAGTCATTTTAAACTGCTTTTTGCCATTGGAATCTGACAGTGCAGACTCAGAAGAGGTGAGGTTGGAAATTGTGCAACTTTTGTTTCACTATTACACGAGCAGGCACCATTACAGGAGGCATCCATTGTCTCTCAAAAATGAACAGATGCCACAAGTGATACACACACACACGCTATCATTTAACTGGGGAGAGTCACTTGGTTGAAGAACGTCCTGGGAACGCAACGAGCTCCCCGAGTGTTCGACACAATATTCAACGATAGCTACATGGAAACATCAACGCAACAAGTCGATATGCCGTTGATTATAACTTGCTGGCATGGGTCACTTCTTCATTGCACCGTTACAGGCATCTTTTCATCGTCGGTATTAATGGCATGCTGGAATTTAAATAGCGAACAAATGCATTTTTATAAAAATATTATTTAAGATTTAACAATGAGAAGCATATTTTTATAAAGACCAGTTGAAACCAGACGCATGTTATGTCGCGTCCGCCGACTTCAGAACCTAAGCTTCAACTGTTTTAACAATACAATCATATTTCAATTCTCTCTTTTAATGAAGAGAGAAGGGGAGTGAAATAGAAATAGAGAGAGAGAGCATTCATACAAAACGTTTAAACATTTTGTTTTTGTACCCATGAGTTCTTTCCGGTTTGACCTTTCAAATTCTAAGATCTTATATCGTTTTGCTTTGGTTCAATATTATAAACAAACTGTCAATCTTGGTTTGAGTCAGTTCAAAATCACAAACACCTGCTTAACACATCTGCACCTCACAAGTACAGACCAAGTTAGGCACAAGGTTTATTAATGTGGAGCCCCCAGCTCCCTCAAAAGGGACGCTTTCCATTGTCAACATAAACGTGTCAGAAGAGTTGTTTCTAAGTGCTTTGTTGTTAGAACTTGTTTGATAGTTGCTATTTGATGTTGCACATTTTTTCAAAATTCTCCATTGACCCCAATGCCCCCCCCCCCTCACTCCTTAGTTTTGTTATATTGATTTCATTGTGTTTATTTTTATTCTATTTTTATTTCAATTTTCGGAGCTAAGTCCTGCAAGACGTTGGTGTCCATTTTATTTTCAGATTTCATTTCTCATTAAAAATCCTGATCCCCCCCCCATCTTCTGAACAACCCAAAGGCTTGCTTTAGAAGGAAATAAAAACAATTTAATTTCTTCAGTAAGATAAAGTTGTTTGGAACAAAACAGCATCCTTCATACTTGAGACTACTCTCAAGTATAAGATATCTTTATTTTGCCATAAAAAAGAAATTCTATATATGGAACACTTACAACCTAGTTACTTCCTCTTATAGTATTTATCTATGACCTGATTCTTTTTCATTTTTGATTATGGTTTTTGGCATATGAATTAATTCACAATAATTGGTCATTTATTTTGTTAAGTCTTTTCTTTTTATGTTTATATATCTTGTTTCTTTGTATACGTTTTTAGGCTTTTTTTGTTTGCACATTCTTTTTTGTCTTCTATATGCTTTTATTTCTACATGGTTTTTGTTTTTACATATTTATTTTTGATTGGTAAGTGTTTTTCAATGGGCCGGGAGAACAGGGTTCGATCTTTGGTCAAGTCATACCAAAGACTTAAAAAAATATTGTGCTTGATGCCCTCGGGCTAAACGCTCAGCATTATAAAGAGGATCAAAAGCAAGTGGAGTAATTCTGAAAATGGAGTAGCACCCTTATAGCAGCTAATGAAAAGGGAGCCTTTGGGTCGCCCTTAACTATAGTCAGACGTCTTTTTGATTTGTACATGTTTGTAGTTTTTTTTTATTTTGTTCGTTTTTGTCTTTTGATATTTCGTTTTTGTCTTTTGATATTTTATGTTTTTTCCATTTTTATCTTGTCTTGATTATTTTTTTTTATTTTTTTTTAATTTTTAAAAATTTTTTTGTTTTTTTGTGGAGTGAAAAATTAGCACTGGTTAGTAGCCCGTCATGATTCGTCTACTTAGCTATTCTGAGTGAAAAAGTTATGTCAGTTCGGAATATTAACTTATTATTCTAAAAGAGGTGACTATTTTACTAAAGTAGTTGAAAAAAAAAATCATTTTTTCTTACATTTTGTTATTAATGTTATAAAACTTTGATATAAAGTTTTATAACACTATCACTCTCAATGCACTTTTGTCAGGAATTCAATGACACATCTCTGCTTCTAATTCACACCAATAACGAGTTGCTTTCTCTCACACTAGCAATATCTGTAACAGAGATGAAACTTTCAGGTGATGAATGCATAAATTCACTTATAACAATGCAATATGCAATCTCCTCTGATTCCTTCAAGCAAAAAAAAAAAAAAATAGAAGGCATTACTTTTGGAACGCCCCTCATACAAGTCCAAAGATAAAAACGTGTGCAAATTAGTAAAATAAGTTTCTTTACTTCTGTTTTGCTCTTAGACAATGTAATTCTATGCTATCTGTGTTGGAGATATGCCCCTCCCTTTTTTTAAATATTACAGTTTTGATTCCAATCAATCTGCCTGAACAAATACATTTTTTAATGATAGCCATTTAAAAATAATTCTAATCCAAACAAAGTATTTTTTGAAAGAACTACATCTATCTAATTACATTTTATTCTTAACAGCATGCTACAATGATCGACAATAAAAACTGGCAAACCAGAATCAAATAGTTTTTTTTTTTTTTTTTTTTTTTTTTACACGGTGGTCACCACTTATCAAGGCCCGGAAGCCACTCAGGGATAAGGGTTATTGCAAGTACAGTACGTTAGTGTGGAGATTTAATGAAGTGTTTACTTAAGAGGGCGGTTCGTTAGGAATTTGTTAACGTTGGACTTGTAGGAAGAATGACAAAGGAAGAAAGGAAGCAATGACAAAGAAACCATAAAGACTGGCTGTACTTTATATATTACATAAGGATAAACATGCTAAAATGAGGTAATAATCTGGATGCAGGCATACAGAAGAGTTCTCCGTATTCAATCGTAGACAATGCCAGGTATACCTTTTGGCATTTTCGTCTTCATATTACCAAATTGATTCTTTACTCTATTTTTAATTGGTTTGTGTTAGTTCCGGCCTAATTAATTGCCGTTTCTCTTTCAATGTTATGAGATTTGACAAGCAAAACGCAAATAATTTGTGGATGGTTTGTATAGCTTTAACCTTTATATATTTCTTTGACATGAATAGTTATTCAAACGGATACAATAGGCAGCCGAGCCTCAACTAAATAGGCAATTTATAAAAGAATAAAGGCAATTATTTTATGAAAGAATTTTAGCAATCCGAATCTAAAGGTCATAAAATGTGACATTTTACAAGGTCATTTATTTTTTAAGTTTTTATATTTACTCAAAACCCATTTTGCTTATGTATTTGTGATACAAAGAATTATTTAAGTTTAGTTCAGAGTCAGGTGAGGAAAAAAAAAATGTCTGAACAAAAAGAACCTTCTTTTGTTGGTTTGCTATTCATGAAAGTCATGCATATTTTCGTTTGAAAAAGTTTTGCCTGAAATGTGAAATGCGTCTATGGTTATAGTTTTATTTTTGAGTGTTATATCGCTTATTAAAACGGGACTCTCATCGTTCAGTTTAAAAAAAAAAATTTGTTTTAAATTCTTACTCTCCCTAAATAAGGCATATTGCCACTTGGACAAGGTGTTACTATTTGGGACCATATCTACAGGAGCACTATGTAAGGAGTTAAAAAGCTAGATAGCTGTTCACATTACATCTAAACTTTCGTGTGTCAGTACAGTTAGGGAAGCAGGAGATTGGGAGGGAATTCCAGAGTCTAGCAGTTTGAAGGAAGCTATTTGAGTAGGTTTTACGGCATCTAGGGATTTCTACAGTGTAGGGGTGAGACTTTGCTGTTTATAGAGTTAGTGGTCTTTACATTGAGAGGGAACAAGTTCTATGAGTTCGTCAGAGCACATTCCAGTGAAATATTTGTAAAACAGGCATAGGGATGCAACATTGTGGCGATGGGACAGGGGTTGAAGTTTTGTTGATAGTGTGGGATTTATTAAATTGGAGAATCCTTGTTGGACCCTATCGAAGAGGGAGAGACTATTGGTAAATGCATCAACTCAGATGTGGTAACACTACCATTAATATTTTATTTTTGTACAAATCTTTTTTAAATATATAGGTGCGGAAGTCAGACTATTTTGCAATCACTTTAGTTAATGAATAGAACACATTTAAATAAGAAAATGCATAACCTACTGCATCACCCATTGAGTTTATTTTTTTTAAGAGGGGAGGAGGGAGTTTGCAAAGCCTGTTAAATATAAAAACAAATAGGCAAAATTTAAATCTAGCCCCTTTTTGTTGGTTCTCTCTTTCCTCCAACTATAGCTTAAATGTGGTGATATCCCCCCCCCTTTTTTTATAATAGATTATTCATATATATTTTCTGTCCTTTATTAAATTTGACTGTTAATGAGAGAGAGAGAGAGAGAGAGAGAGAGAGAGAGAGCTAGTAAAGCATGATAGATTTAGTATAAAATAAGAGCTTGAATCAAACAAGATACAATGAGAGAGGAAGAGTTATAGACAGACACCTAGTAAGAGACTGGTCACGTGGTGAGATAATTGCAATTTAAGGCTAATTAGAACAATTAAAATAGAACCTTTACAAACATAACTCAATTCCAAAATCAAAGAATGTCTAGTGTTGCATTTCTTTCTTGCTCTATATCTCTCACTTTATCTTTTACTCTCTCTTTTTTCTCGTTTGTCCGTTTCTCTTTGCATGTGCCTCTCACTCTATCTTCCTATTTTCTTTTCTCTCTCTGTCCGCTCTCTTGCTTTCTCTCTTTATTTTGTCTTTCTTTTAACCCCTTACACCATCCTCACATAAGTCGAAATTAAAACTCCATAAAGGATTTTTATTTCCCTCCCTTATGACCCAGCACCCGACAAAACTCCATGGCTTTTATAGATCCTCTGCCAAATCTTTTCGCTCTCTGCTTCCGATCGAGTTTGTACTGCAGTCAATACAGCAGATACTGCAACAGCTACTAATATTACTATTTCATTCAGACAAAAAAAATATTAGTTTCTTCCAAACCCTACCAACCTTAATCTTTCCTCTCTGTCTCTCGCGCGCGCTGTTGGATGCTGTCTTGCCCGACTATAATTGCCAGAAAATGCATTTACTTATCAACTTTCCAATATGTATCTTCTTCATCGCAAAGAAATTTCATCTACAATCTTTTAAAAATAAATGATTTTCTTGGCACTTCATTTACCAAATTTGGCAAAGAGAAAATTTTGTTTTGCAGTTTTTGAGATGAGGATTGATAATTTGTATTTGTCTAAACAATGATTCAAATAATTCAATTTTTTTAATCCTTTTCTGATAATATGCAACTTCATAAACATGCCTCCACTCAGTGGTTGTATATTTTTTTTCTTTTTCTGAAGATGAGGTATACTTCAAAAATTTAGACAACATAACACCACAATACAATCCTGGTTAGACAGATTATGTTGGTAAATAAATACTTTATAATTAAAAATTATTGAAATATTTAAATATTGTCATTTATTGTATCGCATTCAACAGTGTTTTTCTACCAAACTGCATTGTCATGGCCTTCAAACACAACTCCTTACACACTATGCACAATGCTTCAAGCAAACTACATCTTCCACTTTTTTTTAAATATGACCACTTAGAACAAAATCTATGCTTTATTTATTTGATCGGTCAACAATGGTTAATATCTAGTAAATGAAGATCACCTTGAATAGCCCAGGACGAATCATTCAATTTTGTCTGAGATTTTATTGTAGTGAACCATGCCATCTTGTCGATCAGCTGTTAAGAGTTAAGAAAGGAACATCAAAGGATTTTGAATTCATTTCTTTTTTATTTATTTATATATATATATATATATATATATATAAATATTATTCATCGTACTACTGTTCTCTTGAGTGTGATTTTCACAACGTTTCGGTCGATATAACCTCCGATCTTCTTCAGGTGTATCTTGTCGAACTCGAATTTGGACGGAATTTCGAACGGAACCCTTTATTTACTTTACGGGGGTAGCATACTCTTTTTCCATCAGCCATGACTGGATAGGGGTCCTAATAATTTGTAAATGTACTTTTTTGGTCATCCACACAGGATTGAACCGTCAACCTTCAGGAGAATATGACTTTTACAATTGATATTTCCCAGTACTCTAACCACTGCGCCATGTGTCCTTGATTCATAAGTTTTGTATTCTCAAGAAGAAAGATTAAAAAAAATTGAGTTTTTTTTTGTTTTTTTAATCTTAAGAATACAGCAAAAATTACGATGAATCAATTTTATTTTACAAGTTTTTTACTTTTATTTGTTATGGTGGAGGAGGGGTCAAAAAATATTTTACTTACGGTTTTACTGAATTTTCAAAAAATTTCTCAAATAGCTAAAAACGGGGGAAAAATGGCACTCCATGTTATTTCTCGTATTTTGACGTAAACAATAAAATTCTTTCAAAAAAAAAATCAAATAATTGATCAATTTCGCTATTTTTTTTTTTTTTTTTTACAAACTTATTTTAAAAAATCTAAACTATATATAAATTGAAATAAAATATTTAAAAAAATTCTCATATTTTGTCGTTATTGTGATTAAGCAGATAATCTTACTGCAAACAATAATTTTCTTTTTAATCTGTGCCATTTTTGAATAGTGAATAATTAAGAAATATATTTATAAATCGAACGTAAATAATTTTTTCTATGGTAGACTGATGGAACAATAATTTGTTTGCACTTTGCTGATAAAAATCGTAGAGTTACTTGTTTCTGTTAAAACAAAAACAAATTTTAAACTAAATAATTGAAACCATTTTGAATTCAGAGTATGTGACTTTTAGTTTATAAATCCATAAAAACATTTTGAATCGAAAATAATTTTACAATAAAGTTAATTTAAAGATTTAGTAAAGGTTTAATAAAAGCTCAGTTTAAGTAATGAAAAAATGGATATTTCCTAGAATAAAGAGGAATTTAATAAAAATAATTTAAATATTATTATTTTTTTTTTTTTTTTCGCGCTTCAAATTACTGTAATAAAAAATAATAGTAAAAGGAAATTCTTTCAGTTAACAGGTTCTATATCAAACTGGAAGTTAATTGTTTTAGCTGTTGTCTGCTTAAAGGTGACATTTTTTTCTGGATATACACATCTTTTTCATAATATTTCAAGCCAAAGATAAGACTTTTACTGTTATATTTCACTTGAATAATGATTGGACATAATCTTTAACAAATTATAATGTAGATTTCGTTGCCAGGGTGTTTGGAAGTGTGTTAAGCAAAAAGAAAAAAGTGGTAGTATGCAGGCAGGCTCGAACCCTTATCACGAAGGAGGAAAAGAATGTGAAAAAAAAAAGTGTTTTTGCTGTTGAGTCCATCGCCAAACCGGAAGTGGCAAAGATTTAAATTAAGGCTAATAAATCGAAAAGAGGAAATGACTTTCGAAAATATTGGTGAAAAGTGTCCAGTTGAGGGTGAAGGAATTAATATTTTTAGCAAATTTTTCGATATTTGTCATCTGAAGGGTCGAGCTTCAAAACGATATTGATCCTGTGAAAATCTGTCAAAAGTTTTAGGCAGACATACAAACACACATACATACATTCAAACAGACAGATGAGATTTGTGTAATAGATGTACTATAAAGCCTGTATTTAGTATATTTACGATGCTATTATTTTCTCATTTTTAAATGTTTTGGTTATTTTGTGAAGTTCAAATCAAATTTCGTCTGTATTATTTAATGTAAAACGTTTGTATGCAATTTAAACCCTGATCCTTCAACTTCAATGTAGAGTAAAAAATGCGGTGAATTAATTTCATTTTATTTTTTTATTTTTATGGGTGTTGAAAATCAGTGTCACGCATATATATACATATATAAAAAGGAAAAAACCGACTTAGGTATTCATCATTTTATCTTTATTTTGAAACTTCCTCGAAATAGACAAAACGTTGATGAACACATAACTCAGTTTATTCCTTTTTATTTCTCTATTTTGTCAGAATACTATTTCCATTATTCTCATCATATATATATATATATATATATATATATATATATATATATATATATGTGTATGTATGTAAATAAAACTAGTAGATTGAAGAGGATATAGTTGGGACATATAAATATAAACTAAATTTGAGGGCGTAGTTTAGTATTTAGAAAATAAAATAATTAAATAATTTGGAAAAGAAAAAAATTACTTACATTAAAACATGTTTTTTTTAATTTAATATTAAAATAGGTAATTGATTGAAATATAATTTAAAAAGTAAACATTAAAAAAAATGGGGTGATTTATAAATTCCATGGCTAACGGAAAATAATTGAACAAAAAACAGAATGGGGTGATGGTAGGTTCAACTGCTTGCTCTCTTAAATAGAGATTAGAAATATATTCATATATGTATAAATAATGTACTTTGCCGTCTTAAGAGTGGTTATTTTGGAATATTTTTGAGTAACAATGTTTGAAATTGTCTAAATGGTTACGAAACTATTGTAACAAATATGAAAATATGATGCTCTCATTTTTTAATTTTTATTGTCTTGATTTTGTGAAAATATTACTTGCATGCTCGATTATAAAAATTGATAATCATGAAGCTTAATAAAGTTAAATAATTTTGACTTGATTTTTATTGGTATCTGAACATTACCGGATTTTAATATATTAAAATATTTGGTTAAAATTTTATATATATATATATATATATATATATATATATATATATATATATATATATATATAACAGAATAACTCCGTGCTATTTAATAATATTTGTCTAAATGAGAAGATGCTGCAATATATATATATATATATATATATATATATATATATATATATATATATATATGCAGCATCTTCTCATTTAGACAAATATTATTAAATAGCACGGAGTTATTCTGTTTTACAATTTTCCTTTTCATCTTCTCCAATCTCCGAATAGTTCTTTTTGTGTTCTTCTCGAAATTGTATGTGTTGGATCCATAATTGCAAGCGTTTTCGACAAAAGTGCTTTTATCATCCTCAGGCATATTGTAGAAATAAATGTAGAAATTGTTTTGTTTTTTTTTTAAATTTATTTATTTATATATATATATATATATATATATATGATAATGATTGCAACGTCTTGTCAGACGAGTTCCACTCCCTCAGACATTTAAAATCCATGAGCCCAAATGCCTGAGGGAGTATCTATACAAAGATGATGTTACAGAGTCTTAGCTTTGTACGACAGCTAAGTCTCTCTCTCGGTTCAAAATGTTGAGATCCAGCAACAAGCAAGAGCAAGATAGCTAGCAACAAATTAAACTGCAGACCAGCTTAATGCGGGTACTGGTCTTCCGCTTTATGGTCTTTTAAATCAGAGATTTGCTTCTCCTAGAAAGGTTGCCTTCACCACGGCTTACAGGAGCCCTCTCTACCCCAATACACATATATACACACACACTAATATACACGGTGCTAGTTGGCCGTTGACCCAGAAAGAGTTCATTCGCCCTTTGAAAGGTCTTGTTTTTAACCCTTCAGGGATATGTCAGGTCATGTCATATGCTACTGGTACCATGTAACCCAGTCCCAGTACTACCTGCCTCATGGTCGGGTCACCGGCGACTAAACTGGTTCCTCCACCGGACTTGTTTGGTGAGGAGGGCGGCTAGTCTCCCTGAATTAATATATATATATATATATATATTAGCAATGTATAAAATGTATTTATAATTACGTATAATAAAATTATTAAAAAAAAAAAAATGTATATGTAAAAATATTTTTAATCTTTATATATCTAATTTTAAATAAGAATGAAAATATACTAAATACTAATCATAGTGGAGTGATAAGTAGTTAAATGGATTAATCCGTAATCTTATAAATACAAGACTGATAAATTAAAAAATACATCCATTTTAAATGTAGAAATTGATGAATCACACAGCTAAGAAATTCATTTTTATAGTATGAAAAGGTTAGTAACTGCAATTAAGAATAGGAAATTGGATCAAATGTTTGTAACATGTCTTTTTCCTAAGATTAAGGGTGGTGGTGTTTGATCAACACTGCTGGGGAGCCATGATGTAATATACTGTTTTGTTTTTAAATCCCCCGAAACAGTGTTTCATGGTAAACAGCTGATGATCCCTTGAAAAATAAATTGGTACTATAGTAAATTCGAGAGCGAGTTGATGCAGTGATTGCAGGTGATTAAATAACTTACTGACTAGATGGTTTTCTAACGAATGATAAAAAATATTTTTTTGCATAGTTTTAAAAGTTAAAAACTTAAGACACACACATATATATATATATAACAAATGGTCAAGTTAAAAGTTGTGATGTAACAAAAGCTTAGTTATCTACATTACCACAGGATTGCTTCTCTACTAATTATAACTTATCTCATACCATTGAATTACTACTCCTATAGTGTTCCTCATCTTTTGGTTGTCAATTATTCTGATCTCACTAAACTTTATTCTCGATTGACTCTTGGTCTTAGTAAGTGGTGACCCAAATAGCAAAAGAAAAAAAATATCACTTTTCTTTACTGTCTCCAAAACAGGAATCACTTTACAATGTTTTAATTTGAAAATGGAATCCGCCTCTACTCTGTAAAATGTAGGAAAGTTAGTTGAACATTTTTTTACATGTATAACTCTTCAAAGGCATGTGATTGATCCAAAGTTCTGCCATAAGATGCTGTTATGTAATTCTTATTTCTAGTTTAAGTGCTTTTTCATTTTTTTCTATTGACTCATAAAATTTCGATTTTAGCTTCAATGCAGTTTTAAGTATTGCTTTTAAAAATGTGTTTGACATTTAACCTTATTTTGACTGAGATCCAAATAAAATTTTAGCTTTCAACTTTGTTCTGGAATTTTCTTTTTGTATTCATGTTCGCATATACTCTTAAAATCCAGCTGAATTAACTAACGCATTCTTTCCTACAGAAAGACTTTCATGGATTCGTCCTTGTAGTTGTCTCCCTTGTCTCTTTAAGGTTTACATGGATTGGACAAAAAGTAAATCCAATCACCGCTTCCTAAGGAGTCACATGAACCAAATTTAAATGCTTAGTGCTTCCACTATTTATCTATCAGTTTTCAATTAATTTGGGACGAGTATTAATTTAGTGATTTAGATTTTTCAATTTTTATTTTTTTTTATTTTAGAGTTGAATGTCGGTTTCCAACTTTAATTCATAGTAAAATGAATGCTGACTTACACTGGAAGTGTGTATAGTTTAGTGTTGGAACGATTCCAATATTTTTTCTGACTTTTTTTTTTTTTTTTTTTTTTTTATGGAACTCGCTCCAGGCAAGGTATGAAGCCACTTGATGTAAGAAGCTAAAAAAAAAAAAAAAATCAACAAAATAACCCCTTCAAGGTCCAAAAACTAACCAACTATAAATATTGGATGGATAGATTCTGCCCCATCTGATGCAGTTACTGACTGTTCTAAATTCCTGATACTAATAAAATTGATTCTTTAAAAAAAAATTTAATATTTACTTGTAACTTTTTTTTTTTTTTTTTTTTTTTTTTTTTTTCAGATTACTGTAAAAACCTGATCCATTTTTTTCTAGTCCATATTTACCTAAATTCGTTATTATGATCAATAGATTTTAGTTTTATTTATAGTTCAAAATCTATAAATATTTATCATTTTATCATTAGTGCCAGAAAACGGGAAACTAAGCTCCAAACAAGCAAAAAATATTCGAATGGAATTGGAAATTGGGCTTAAATTTCTCATATATCTTTTCTTTTTTTTTTTTTTTTACACAGTGATCACCACTTATCAAGGCCCGGAAGCCACTCAGGGATAAGGGTTATTGTAAGTACATCACGTTAGTGAGATTTTATGAAGTGTTTAATTAGGGGGGCGGTTCATTAGGAATTTGTTAACATTAGACTTGAAGACATCCAAGTTGTAGTCCGGAGGGAAGCAGGCAGACGGAACAGAGTTCCACAGGCGTGCAGTTCTAAGAAAGAAGCTTTGCTCATGAAATCCGCGTTTTGATTTAGGCACAGATATAGAGTGGGGGAAATTTTTCACAGTGGATTCAGCTAGACGGGTGTTTTTCGTGAAAGATTGGCGAGGGGGGACCAGGGATTGGAGTTCAGACGAGCACCTGCCATGAAAATAACGATAAAACAAGGATAGGCTCGCAACGTCTCTTCTGTGGGAGAGGGGTTGCAGGGTAGAGAAAAGGGCATCCCCCACTAAACCACGAAGTCTATTTTGTACTCTGTCAAGGCATGATAGGCTGTTTTTGGCAGCTCCTGCCCAGATATGGCAACAGTATTCCATCCTTGGCCGTACTTGGCTTTTATATAGACAGAGAATTGCATCAGTAGTGAGATATCTTCTGGAGCGGTAGAAGGATCCCACCATCTTTCCTGCGACCTTGGCCACAGACTTGATGTACATGTTCCATTTCAGATCAGGAGTAAAGGTCAAACCCAGAAGCTTGTCAAAACACGGGGCCTCACCCAGACGAGAGCCATCCATCACAATTGATGCCAGCTGGGGATCAGAGCGTTGATGATGTAAGGATAGGAGTTTGGTTTTGGATGCATTAAAGGTAACTAGCCACATCTTCCCCCACTGAACCACGCGCTCGAGATCAGAGGAGAGAGAATCCGAGAGAACTTCGTCATTTACAGCCTTTGATGTGTTGCCGTAGATGGTCGTGTCATCAGCATAGATGTCAACGAATGATTTAAGTATGTGTTTAGGGAGGTCATTGATGTAGATCAGGAAGAGAGTTGGGCCCAGGATTGACCCCTGAGGGACTCCAGCATTTATATTGCAGGCCTCCGATTTTTGTCCATCTACCACTACTCTTATGAGCCTATCAGAGAGAAATGATTTAATGATTGAGAAAACATTTCCAGTTATACCGTAGCTGGAAATCTTGTGAAGTAGACCCTTATGCCATACTTTGTCAAAGGCCTTTGATATGTCGAGAGCAATTGCCCTAGAAAGGAAGCCTTTGTCAAGAGATTCACTAATCCTGTGGGATATAACCGTCAGCACATCTGCGGTAGATCTTGCAGAGCGGAAACCATATTGTGTGTCACTAAGAAGGTTATTCCTGCTGAGGTGGTTTACTATTTCTCTATTTAATATTGATTCAAGTAACTTACTCATAACACAGAGAAGACTTATTGGTCTGTATTGAGAGGGAGATGACTTATCACCTGAATTCTTAAATACAGGGCAAACTGAGGAGGTCTTCCAGGGGGTCGGAAAGCACTTCTCCTTAAGGCAGCGCTTAAATAGTTTCGTAAGTATGGGAGCAAGTTCTGGTTGAAGCTTTTTTAACACTATAATTGGGATGCCATCAGGGCCAGTTGCTTTACTGGAATCTAGGTTTTTTATTAGCTTGGCGACCTTATGTGATCCAGTTTTTAGGGTTGTTCATGCCAGTTTTGGGATTTTACTTTAGGGTGTCTTAGGGAGAAGTGTTTTTGAGATGAGCTGGATTCAGAAAATATTTTCAGTGAAAAATTTTACAAGTTTTATAATCAAATGTGAGAAAAAAATGAGTTCAGAAAGCAGATATTCAGAAAAGAGATATATTATGTTTAAAAATGGAAGTTTACAGGAAAAGGAAAAAACATAGAATGTTTAAATATTTTAGAGTTTTTGTAAAATGGAGGAGGATTCATTAGCTGAGATATTAAAGAAGTCTGAATCGATCAATTAAGTTTCAGAGGCCAGGAAAAAAGTGTTGAAAACTTCTTTGCTCATATAAATCGTAATTCATTGAAAGTTGTTCATAAGAGTCAATGTTCATTTGTTTTTATATAAAATAAGTGAAGCATGCATGGTCCCCCCCCCCGTGAGTGCACAGTGAATGAGGCATAAAAAAATAAGTTCAGCACCCCGTCCCCTCATATAACCTCAAAAGTCCCCAGGGGACGTCAAATCCTGGTGAAAATGGATAAACGGTGCAGTTTTAGGCCTTAATATATGTAAATTTGAGTTCTGCACCATGCAAAAAAAGAAATGACTAAGTGTTTTTATTAGCCTGAAAAGAGCCTCTGGGGCACATCCAAGAGCAAATTATAGACAAACAAAATTATATAGAAATCCGTTAGTTACAACTTTTCAGAAAGTTGTATAAAAATCGTAAGCCTCCTTTTGCTAATTTTTATTTTATTTTTTGTTGCTAAGCACAAAAGTGTCGATTTTAACCATTTTAACCCAAAAGCACCCCTAGGGGCAGCCGGAGTTTTCTTGGAAAATCCGTTCTGTTATTTTTTTTACTCATATCCTGTTTAATGTTTGTGCAAAATTTTTTTTTTAATTCCAAGGCGTAGTTATTGAGAAAAGTGTGGACGGACAAATGGACGAGGGTGAATTTACTGGTCCACCCTCCTTTTTGTTGGGGGACCAAAAATAGTTCAGTGATAAAGATTGGAAATATTTCAATTGATGAGTTGCTTTAGTAGGCAGACGATATTAAGAGATTCAAGCAGTCATTGTGTGTGTCTGTGTGTTCGCTAATGTTTGTGTGAGTGGAGAGATGTTGCAGAGATCAGTGCCCAATAAAGAGGCAACCAACGACACCAATCTGTAGACTCGGTTCAACTGGTTTACTGAAGAAAAATGTGGCTTTTTAAAGGATTTAGATGGCTTCCAGAAAAACCATTTCAAATAAATTCAGAATTTTTTCTGATTGGTCCAAAATATACTTGTTTGTTTTTTATTCAAGATAGTGTATGTACAAACGATGTGCATACAAACGCATTTATGCATTTTGATTTTGTACATCGATGTGTAAACATTGACTAATAACAACCGATTCTAATGCCCCAAAAAGTTTCAGTTTTACCAACTTCGATTCTGATTAATCGTCACAACACAAGCATGTTTTTGTTGTATCATCTGACTTCCTATTTAGGAGCAACTGCAACATCTATAATATGCTAGTAAAACTTTTGACTTTGCTTCCTTGATTGTCACCGTGCACACTAGATGATGTTAGCAAAGATGAATAACATAAAGTGTAAATGCTAGAAATGGTGGTGAGAGGAGGCGAGTGATGTAAATAGTTGAAAGAGGGGGAGGAGAAAGAAAGGAGAAATAAAAGAGGGGGGGTCTATGATAGGAGAGTAGTTTCATAAATATTTGTGTTTTAATCTGGTGTCACCTGATCAGGCGTCCTGATCTAAAATGCACCAAGCATTGATGTTATTGTTTTTTTTTGGGTTTTTTTTTTCCTTTTTGCAAAACTCTATCATGTTCTGCAGTCAAAACCAAAAACAGTATTCTTCTACAAAACAAACCATGAATAAATATTTGAAGAAATAAAGAACTGGAAACATAAAAAAAATAGTCCAAAATTACTGGATTCGGCATTAAATAACTTGAAAAGGTTTGATATGTTGTAAGACAAAACAACCATGTTTGTTTGGGAAAAGTAGCAGCAGCCTTAACTGCTGGATTAGAGATTGAGATGAAATCACAATGAGAGAGTGAGTTAAAGAGTGGATAAAAGTAAACGAATGATTATCTATGTGTGTGTGTGTGTGTGTGTGTGTGTGTGTGTGTGTGTGTGTGTGTGTGTGTGTTTACATTTCCCTACACAATAAATTGGCTGTTAAGGGGTCAAAGTTCAATGATTTGACTTTTGAGAACTCTACCAAACTCCTCCGACAATTTTAGGTCTAAACACTTGAAATTTTAGATATAGGTTCCTTGGACATGGATCTAACTTAATAACTTGATTTGAGCCCAAAACAAATGTTAAGGGGTCATAATAGGGGTCAAAGTTAAAAAAATTTGACTTTTACGGTCTCTACCAAATTACTCAGACAATTTCTGGTCTAAACCTCTTTTTTTTTTTTTTTTTTACATAGGCATCACCACATTATCAAGGCCCAGAGGCCACTCAAGGATAAGGGTTAAAGAGTGTACAGTAGAAATTGGACAATATAGTAATCATTAGTAATGAAAATTTGGTAAATTTGATAACTTATATGGAATGGCTCATCAAGAACTTATTTTTTTTAGACTTGAACACAACCATATTGTAGTCAGCCGGAAAGCAGGAAAACGGAAGACAATTCCACAGGCGTGCAGTTCTAAGAAAGAAGCTTTGTTCATGGAATCTACGTTTAGGTTTAGGCACAGATAAAGAGTGGGGGGAATTATTGATAGTGTTTATAGCTAGACGAGTGTTTATTGTGAAAGTTTGGCGAGGGGGGACCATAGATTGAAGCTCAGTCGAACACTTTCCATGAAAATAACGATACATCAGAGACAAACTCGCAACATCTCTTCTGTGAGATAGAGGTTGCAAGGAGGAGAAAAGGACATTTCCTACAAGGCGACGAAGTTTATTTTGGACTCTATCAAGGCAGGACAAGTCCTTTCTAGCAGCTCCTGCCCAGATGTGGCAACAGTATCCCATCCTTGGACGTACCTGGCTCTTATATAGATAGAGAATAGCATCAGCAGTGAGATATTTACCGGATCGATAGAAAGATCCCACCATTTTTCCAGCGGCCTTGACAACAGATTTGATGTACGTGTTCCATTTAAGATCAGGAGTAATGGTTAAGCCCAGAAGCTTGTCAAAACTTGAGGCCTGCTGAAGACGAGAGCCATTCATTTCAATTGATGCCAAATGTGGATTAGAATGTTGATGATGTAAAGAGAGAAGCTTGGTTTTAGATGCATTAAAAGTAACCAGCCACTCCTTTCCCCATTGTACTACGTGCTCAAGATCAGAGGAGAGAGAATTGGAGAGAACTTGGTCGTTTACTGTCTTAGATGTGCTACCATAAATGGTAGTGTCGTCAGCATAAATGTCTACAAATGATGTAAGGATGTGATTTGGAAGATCATTAATGTAGATCAGGAAAAGAGTTGGGCCCAGGATGGACCCCTGAGGGACACCGGCATTAATACTGTGAGCTTCTGATTTTTGCTCCTCAACTACTACTCTTATGAACCTATCAGAAAGAAATGATTTAATAATTGAGAAAACTTTTCCAGCTATACCATAGCTAGCGATCTTATGAAGTAAACCTTTATGCCATACCCTATCAAAGGCTTTAGATATGTCAAGAGCAATTGCCCTAGAAAGATTGCCACCGTCGAGAGATTTGCTAATCCTATGTGATATAACTGTAAGCACATCTGCTGTAGATCTAGAAGAACGGAAACCATATTGAATGTCACTAAGAAGGTTATTTTTGTTGAGATGGTTGATTACTTCTGTATTTAACACAGATTCTAGCAACTTACTCATGACGCACAGGAGACTTATTGGCCTGTACTGAGAGGGGGATGAGCGATCACCTGAATTCTTAAATACAGGGCATACTGATGAGATTTTCCAGGGAGATGGGAAACTATTCTCCTTAAGACAACGTTTAAACAGTTTTGTAAGTATGGGCGCTAGTTCAGGTTGAAGTTTTTTGAGTACTATAATTGGAATACCGTCAGGGCCAGTTGCTTTACTGGAATCAAGGTTTTTGATAAGCTTGGCAACATCACGTACAGATATACGTATATCACATAGCGTGTTTTCTGATACAGGAGGAAATATTGGGGGTTGGCGGCCTTGGTCGCAAAGGGTAGAATTAGCTGCAAAGTTCTTGACAAAGAGTTTGGCTTTGTCTGATGCTGACGAGATTACCTCAGGTCCATTGATAATAGTTGAATGGAGCACACGCTTCTGTTCAGGATTCTGTTTGCTATTTGCCAAAACTGGTGGGAACCAAGCCGCTGCTCAGCTACTTTGGACTTAACAGATTGAGCATACAACTCTCTTGCGTTCCTTATTACTTTCTTACAATGGTTGCTGGCAGTCCTGAAAACGGCTTTAGTTTCCATACATCTATTACGTTTGAAGCAGTGGAAAAAGTGATTTCTGTGCGCAATGGCAGCAGCACATTCTGGAGAGAACCATGGCTGGCTGCTAGGTTTCTGCTGAAACTTTTTAGAGGGTATGAAATGGTCAATACCTACAATTAACCATTCAGTCAGGTCTAATACTATTTGAAAATATTTGAAATTTTACATAAAGGGTATTCAAAGATAGGGCAAGCTTTTTCATTGGTTTGGGTCGAAAATTTTTAGTTACCGATATATATAAATGTATGTATGTATGCATGTTTGCGTATCTGCCTAATACTTTCAACAGAGGCAATGGATTTTCTCAAGATCAGTATCGTTTTGAATTTCGACCTTTCAGATGACAAATATCGAAAATTTGGCTAAAAACATTAATATCTTCACCTTCAACTAGGCGCTTTTCTATAGGGAGGGGTCGCTTTTTTCGCCGATATTTTTTAAAGTTATCCTCTCCTTTTGATTGTCTAGCCTAAATTTTAACATAAGTCACTTCAGGTTTGGCAGTGGTCGTAACCGCAAAGACGTCATGTTTTTTCCCGTTCTTTTCCTTCTTCGCGGTATGGGTTCGAGCCTGCCTTCTTACTACCACTTTTTTTTTTTTTTTTTTTTTTTTTTTGCTCAACATACATCCAAACACCCGGTTAACGCCGGGCTGAAATGCTAGTATATCTATAAAAGTGAAAGTGTCTGTCTGTCTACATTTCCCTACACAATAACTCTGTCAATTTTCAGTCTACAGACTCGAAATTTGATATACAAGGTAGTGAGATTTGGGAAAATCTTTGTAATCAGTTTTCGGCCAGAAATTTGACTGTTAAGGGGGTCAAAGTTCAACGATTTGACCTTTGAAAACTCTACCAAACTCCTCCGCAAATTTTGGGTCTAAACATGGGAAATTTTAGATATAGATTCCTTGGACATGGATCTAACTTAATAACTTTATTTGAGCCCTAAACAAATGTTAAGGAGTCATAATAGGGATCAAAATTTTTTAAAAATTTGACCTCTGTGGTCTCTACCAAATTACTCAGACAATTTCTGGTTTAAACACTTGAAATTTTACATAAAGGGTATTCAGAAATAGGGCAAGCCTTTTAATCGGTTATTAAAATTTCGAAAATTTGAGCTACAAGTATATAAATGTATGTATGTTTGCATGTCTGCCTAAAACTTTTGACACAGGCGACGGATTTTCACAAGATCAGTATCGTTTTGAAGTGCGACCCTTCAGACGACAAATACCGAAAAATTGGCTAAAAACATTAATTTCTTCACTCTCAACTGGGCACTTTTCTACAGGGAAGGGCCGCTTTTTTTTGCCGATATTTTCGAAAGTCATCCTCTCTTTTCAATTGTCTAGCCTTAATTTAAACCTATGTCACTTCCGGTTTGGCGGTGGTCCTAACCGCAAAGAATACACGTTTTTTTTCCTGTTCTTTTCCTCCTTCGCGGTACGGATTCAAGCCTGCCTTCCTACTACCACTTTTTTTTTTTGCTCAACACACACCTCCAAACACCTGGTTAACGCCAGGCAACCACGCTAGTTATCAAGAAAATTAATTTGTAAATTTGATATTACAAAATCATCTTTATTTTTTTAAGTTGCCAAAAACTACCTTTCATTTTTCTTTTGACTTAATCCATTTTCAAATATTTTATCAAAACCTGGTTATCAACCAATGTCAAACTTAAGAAATTATGTATCCAAATAGGTCTGTGCTAAATGAATGCCGATGCTCAAAATGTATAAACATTTTGACCCCTCCCTTTACTTAAATTCACCAAAAATCAGGAAATCAACCAATTTTGAAGTTTTCAGTATTTATCAAATAATGATCATGGAATATAATGAACCCATTATTTTTATTTGAATCTTAGTGAAAATGTATTTTGTTTAGACAAAAAAACCTTTTCTAAAATTATGGTTTTCAGTAGTTAAAAAAAAAATGAATTTATTGAACTACTGATATTATCATTGAATTAAGCATTGTTTAATATTTTTGCCCCCAAATATTGTAATTGCAAAGAATATTTGTACCTTTTTTTTTTTTAATTACATGTTTTGCATAATTTTTATATGTAAGCTTCTAATATTTTTCTTGCTTGAATGTATGTGCCACTTTTAGCGTAACAATTTTAATATAATCTTGAAAAATAAAAAAAATAAAATTAATTTGAAAGCAGGAACAGAAAAATAAATTTTTAAATTGTAAAACTTATACAGACGTCCACGATAGGAATGTACAGATGCGTGGCTGGGGGGGGACGAAAACCAGCACTCCCTACCTCCCTCCAACTACTTGACGTCATTTTCAGACAGCCTTTTGACTTTCTGACATTTTGGTCGTCTGTAAACAGGTTTAGATGACTTAGTTTGTTTTTGTTTGTGCGAAACCAGAATAACTTGCTTTTGGGGGCTAATTAAGCTTTTTTTTTTTTTTTTTTTTTTAAATTTAATATCTTAGGACTTTACTAATTATATTTCAAATAGACCGAGAAAAGTAATAGTTATCTTTCAATGAATTTATTTAACTTCAAAATTTAGCTGAACTTGTCAGTTTCCGAATGTTGCTGGGAAACTTTTTTCATTATAACTTTTTTTTTTTTCTTAATGTGTACAAATATTTTTTCCCCTTTGGAAATTAACTTTCAGCTTAAATCTTTCAAATACAATCAAAAAGTAATCGGAAACCTACAAAAAAAAAAAATATGATAAACCGGTTTTCAAAACTGTCCATCTTTTTCGGCCATTATTGCCCGTACCTAGTATTTAAATACTGCCGTATGAACTGAGTAAGGGTGAATAATGTGAATAAAGGGGGATTATGATGAGAGAAAATGGAGAGAAAAAGCAGCTCATATAAGTTATTGAGAGAGAAATAAAAAAAAAAATGGTGAGACGAACTGGTGAGAAGAGATGGGGAAAGGAAGAAAGGTTTATGATGTCACAAAAGCGTTTCATAAATATGTGTATGTTTGTTTGAAAGGAGCGACAGTAAGTTTGGAGCTTTCAGATATTCAATAATATATATATATATATATATATATATAAGTTATCTTGCCTTTGGTCACATTTATTTGTTTTATCCTTTTTTGTTAACTACAGTTAAATACATCCCCATTTGTTTATATATATATATATATATATATATATATATATAATGTCTGTGTTTTACATGCATAGCAGTTTCTATATTTTCGGCTTGTGCCTGTAGCTCATGTGTTTAAGTCTCCATATTCAAGAGTTTTCTTTAATATTTCAGATGTTTTCTTTATTTTTATACATTGTATCTTCTCAGCCACCCCTCTGATTCCAGATCAGATCTGGGTAATCATCATGCACTTAGTATTGTTAAAGATGGTCTGTTTATTATTTATTTACTTCTACTTATTAAACGTTTCTGTTACATTTACTTTTGCTTATAAGGGTACTTTTAAAGTTTGTGTTCTTACGTTCTTATGTGTGTGTGTGTGTGGGCGTTCTATCCTTAAAGTTTCTTGCCTTGAAGGGTCTCAACATGTATGCGCAAATATATAATGTGTACATACTTGCTTGCCTTGTCCAGCGGATATCTTGTCGCTGGGCTGCCATCTCATGGGGAGTGATCACTGCTGCAGATGCATCGATAACACGAGATGGATTTGAAGCTTCAATTTGTTTTATTAAAAAGGCAAGCCTATGTCTCGAACCCGTGGTTGTCTGAGGAGAGACCCTAATGTTACATCTGCTTCATCTGCAATCCAAAACCAACTCTGCCCCATGTGGTCGCCAACCGGAAACCAACGACCACAATTCCCTAATTTCCGGTGCACATCACCCCTAATTTCCGGTGCATCTAACTAGGTTGACAAAAGGTGACTTTAGTTTGATGGATATCAAATCTAACCTATGACCCTACTAAACTCACTGATGGTAATCGAAAATATACCTACATAACTTGCTATTTCTACAACTACCTAGATAGCATTTAAGCTGGGATTCCCAATACTACAATATTACCCTTGTCAAAATTCACACAACCTAACTTAATTGATACTAACATAGGATGCCTAATATATAACAAAAGTTTTTATATTTTCACCTATCTTTATGGTCTGCATTACAGGGATAAATTCACAAGAAACTAACTTGGAAATGAAGTCTTAGACTTTTCTAAAATGTAGGATGAATTTCACTGCTCAACTCCTTACTTAGTGGCCATATATACAGGGACACTAATTCACAGTAGCCTTTCATCCCAATGGCAGTGCATCTTGTTTGGAATGAAAGTAATTCTAAAGGGTATATGATTGATATAATTGATCCAGAGTTCTATCATAAAGATGTAATTGACGCAAAGTGCTGTCATAAGATGCTTGTAGGTAATTCTTATTCCTATTTCAAATTTGAAAATTTTTATTGATTCATAAAATTTCGATTTAAGTTTTGATTCATTTTAAGGAACTTGTTTTTCTTTTCAAATTTGTTATTTTGTTGTTTTATTTAATTTGTTAAATTATATATTTTTTTCCATTCAAATAAAATTTAACTTTTTCCTTTTGTATTATTTAGACTATTGTTTTCATCTTGAATGTTATCTCAGTGTTGTGAGACTAGCATCCTCAAAAAAATGTGACTGTGATGGTGTTTCTCATAGGATATAATGTAGCATTTTATTATCATGACTGAATGTGTCTAAAATGGTGTTCGAAATTCAATACATCTAGGCTAATAACCACTATCTTATGTATAAGATAGTGGTTATTAGCCTAGATATATTGAATTTGTATGTGGCATCAATTGTTACAAACCTACGGTACTTTGGTCCAGAGGAGAATTTCTGCAATCATTTTATTATATACTAGCAGGGGTACCCGACGTTGCTAGGGGTTAGTAGGTAGGCAGGCTCGAACACGCAATGCAAAGGCAGAAAAGAAAGTGAAAGAAAACGTGATATCTTACCACTATGCAAGAAGCCATGGGAAGTGAAAAGCTCAAATTTAGCGATGTCAGTCAAAAAAGTTGACTTGCTAAATGAGTTAACACAGGTGCAGAAATGGACATTGGCTGAAGGCCAGTTCAGCTTTCCGCCGTTTCATTTATTTGTTTCCCCACGATGTTGGGGAAAACCAGCTCCTCCACAAAAAGGGAGTGTCCAAATGAATAGCTATTGTCTGATATGAGGGGTTTTCCCCACATTGATTGAAGCTAATTGCTTTCTGGACGTCCCTGGCATGAAAGCCGGGAAGCTGCCTTTGTTTTTGATTAGTTTCACTTTTATATTAAAAACTCCAACAAACACGCAAGAGCGTGAATTTTGTAAAAGTCGCTCAAATAAAAGATAAACAAGCTGCGTTCGCAAATCGTAGATATTATAATCTAGGGAGTATATAAAAGTTCTAAGAAATAGTATCCCCCCCCCCAAAAAAAAGCCTTTGCTCGGCATACAAAAACACACACACACACATATATATATATATATATATATACACTTGTGCCCGATATTATTCATACCCCTATGATCTTTGAGATTTCTATAAGAATATTGCTCAAACCAGAAGGTAGACAATATTAAAGGGATTTCAGACAATAAATCAAGCATAGGCATTTAATTTAAACTCAACAAATAAATAAATTATGCAAGTTTGAAACATTATACAAAGAAAAACAATAATGGCACTAGTTCAAAATTATTCATACCTCTCTTACTAATAGTCAATAGCATGCCCTTTATTCTTTATAACTGCCTGTAACCGTTTTGGATATTTATCAACAAGGTTTTTACAAGCATCAACACTGATTTTTGACCATTCTTCAATGCAGTAGTTCTCCAAATCCCTCAAATTTCTAGGTTTCCGCTTTTTAACCTCAGTTTTCAATATGTGCCAGAGGTTTTCGATAGGGTTCAGGTCGGGACTCTGGCAAGGCCATTCCAAAACATTAATTTGATTATCCTCAAACCATTTCTTGACTATTTTGGCAGTATGTTTTGGATCATTATCCTGTTGAAGGGCCCAGTTTGGTCCTAAATGGAGATTCTCCGCATCCTGTCTAATGTTTTTCTGGAGTATCTCCAAATATTGCTCCTTCTTCATGGTTCCATCTATCTTGACCAAACTACCTGGACCACTAGCCGAAAAGGAGCCCCAAAACATTAGGCTACCACCACCATGTTTCATCGTGGGTATGGTGTTCTTTGGGTTGTAAGCTTCTCCTTTCTTCCTCCAAACGTAAGAAGCATCCATATGGCCAAACAATTCAATTTTTGTTTCGTCAGTCCACAAAATACTTGAGAAAACGGACTCTGGAGAATTCACATGGGTCCTAGCAAACTTTAGACGTGCTGCAAGGTGTTTTCCGGTGTGCAATGGAGTCCTTCTTGGTCTTCTTCCTTTCAGACCATTTTCATGCAGAGTCCTTTGCAATGTTTGCCTTGATATTTTTATGCCAGAAGACTCCAGATTTTCTAAAATGTCCTTAGTAGTGGTGGTTGGATTTGCATTAACACTTCTTACAATATTCCGGGTGGCTCTAGCAGACAGTTTCCTTTTCCTTCCTCTACCAATCAAGTTGTTTGTTTTGTGGTGGCTCTGGAATTTTTTGATGATGCTCTGTACTGTTGCTGTAGGGACCTCAAATTTCTTGGAAATTGACTTGTAACCTAAACCATCCTTATGTGAATTCGCAATTTTAGTCCTAAGATCATTACTAAGCTCTTTTTTCTTCCCCATTCTAATAATTTTTATTCTTTTATTGGTTTTCAGTTGATATCATTTTAATTTCTGAAAAATGCAAAAAACGAAATGAAATTAATCAAAGGTTGTATAAAAGCATTCAAAATAAGAATCAAACAGGAAACAAACAGTCAGAAATTCGATTAATACTGAAAAAATAAGGGGGTATGATTATTTTTGAACATTGCAGATTTTATAAATAGCTGTATATTTCTTTTATTACAAGTATCCCGAGATTTTAAAATGACGAAAATGATCAGAAGAGGTTTATTAAGAATATGTATCAATATGGACGTAAACAATAAATTCTTACAAAGTTACACCTAATAAACTCAATTTTCAAGGTGGGGTATGAATAATATCGGGCACAAGTGTATATATATATATATAGAGAGAGAGAGATTAATAAAAAGAAAACTAGAGGATTTTATATCAATGGTTTATTTTGAAGGAAAACTGAATCCATAGTAGGTATTTACTTCCTTCCCACTGCAGGAAGATGTGATACAAGGTTAGAACGCGCAAGAAATCAAGTTAGTGCTTTAAAAGGTAGAGCATTTTGGCCTTTTAAAATTGCCTGGGCAGTATATTGTCAGCATATCCCGGTAGGGGCGCCTTCTGCGTAAGCAATAAACTTACTCCACCTGAAAGATGAGACAACGACTTAGGACTACGCTGGGCCATACCTTAATCTGACA
>NC_136482.1:23286078-23313578 GCF_053919585.1 Euprymna scolopes
TTCTTTCTCTTTCTCTCTCTCGCTCTCTCTCGCTTTCTTTCTCTTTCTCTCTCTCGCTCTCTCTCGCTTTCTTTCTCTTTCTCTCTCTCGCTTTCTTTCCCTTGCTCTCTTTCGCTTTCTCTCGCTCTCTTTCGCTTTCTCTCGCTCTCTTGCTCTCTCGTTTTTTTTCTTCTCTCCCTTTCGTCTTTTCCATCTCCTTTTTCACTTATATATATATATATATATATATATATATATATATAAATAGAACGTGCATCAGGTGCGCTTGAAAGCCAAATCACATAGTAATATTGCAAAAATAAACAAATAGTTTACTCGCTTGAAATTTATAATTTGAATACGTTTCGGCGTCAAACGTATTTTGTACTTTTCTTTTTCTTTCTTACCATGTTGTAATGTTGAGAAAGAAGTCAGTTAGTATAGATCCGCGTGTTGTCTCTCAGTGGTTGTATTTTGAAATTCCGAAATGTGTGTTGGCTGTGCAAGATTTACATGATGAGAATTCCGTTATAGAAGCATTGATTAAAATTTGAATAAAATAGAATAAGCATCAGGTGCGCTTGATATATATATATATATATATATATATATATATATATATATATATATATATATATTTTGCAGGTTTTATCATTTAGATTTTTTTCAGAAAATATAATTTTCAAAACAAAAATTTATTGCTTGAACAAGCAATACACATTTGAAGTAATTTCCTTAATCCATAGATGTTGATGTATGCTCATCTCCTTAGAGAAGTCATTAGCATTGTTCTGGATTGATATAATTTTGCTATTTAGCTTTAATACATTGAAAATGTATTAAAGATTGAAATCTTTTAAAGGGACATAGAAAAGGAAAAAAGGATTGAAACAAAAAAAATATGGGATTCGGGTATCCGATTAGAGTAGTAGTCCTGGAATAGAACAGTATGTTTTTAGGTTTCAAAATGGTTGAAGATTGTGCCACATTGAAGGTAAAATCCAATTATGTTCAATCAAGTATCCAGAGTGAAAGGCAATATTCCTTTGCGAACAGATTTTTTATATATTACGTCGCATTTTTTTTTTTTTTTTTTTTTTTTTTTTTTTGTGAAGTCAGTAGAAAGACATTCTCTTACTATACGGTAAATCCATTTGGTCAAAATGAAAATTTCAATTAGCAAAAATAGCCATGATAAATATTACCTCCCAAAAATATTTTGTAAGACTTGAAACCACAAGATTAATCTGTGATCTAATTCATCTCGTTATTCAAAGATATATGTATATATTTAATATTATTTTATGTATCTATTTTCAGTATTTACTTTGAAGTAATTTAGCTACTGTGCTATAAGTCATATTAACTGACTAACTATCCAGTTGTAGACAGAATTTCCATAACTCGCAAAGATCTACCTCTTGGCTGCTGCTCTGACATTCGTTTGCCCCCTCATGAAGTTGCTAAACTTTCAAGCCCTCCTTGAAAACTGTAGCTCAGGTTTGGTGTGGGTGGCCAATGCCAGACAAGCCATCAACTGCCATGACGTAGGCTTTGTTTGTCCACTTACTATTGCGTTTGACATGACTAAACTAGTGGAAACTAGAAATCACATAGTGCTACATTCAAAGGTGGAATTTGGAGTTTTCCTCAAGGACAGAGTTGCTAATATGTTCGTTCACCTTCACATGGCATATCCAGCAAAGGGCTGGTTCACTACACAGAAGTCGTTGCTTGTCCTGGATTCTGAGAGGCCAGCACTCACTAACAAGTAACATTGTATCGTTGATGCATATGGACATGGTTATGTAAGATTAAATGTATCAGCTGTTGAAATTAATTTTATATGAATAGTCAGTTACCCTTCTGTGTCATTTTGTTGTCTGTAGATTTCATTAAAAAAAAAACATTTCTTTGTCGGTTTTGCATTTTTCTCTTTTTGTTTGTTTTTATAAAGGAAATTCGTAGATGCAGATGTGTAACGGATCGACACAAATTGAAGCAAATTAAGACATAACCGTGGAACAAGTTTGGAAGTTTCCACCTTTTATATAGAAAGGGTGAGAGATTAATAATTGTGAAATTATCGATGAAGTTTTCATAGGAGGAAACATAACAAAATCATTTATGTGTACGATCGTTTCGGAAACGATATCCTTTTATTCATTCGATATTTACAAATAAAACCATTGAGAAATAAGTAAAATATTTCTTGATATCGTCTCCTCATAAGCATAAATGGAGGGGGGGGGGAGAGAAGACCAAATTTTAACAAGCGTGTTGAAGTAAATAGTTTGAACCTAGAATAAAACAAAAAAAAATTTGAAGTGGAATTTAATTTTTTTGTTCATATGATTAATATTAGATATATTTCTATGTGAGGCAATTGTGTAACGATTTTTAGTTGGTTGAATGGTAAAAGGAGAAAAAATAGTAATTAGATTTTTGATTTTGTACTTGGATAAGGTTTTTATAATGGAGAAATTAACTATAAATATGAAAAGCTGGGTTTTTAGAATTTTTCGATATGAGATTTAAACAAAAATAAGGAATTATATTTACAAAAAAGTTTACAGAAAGTTGATAAAATAAGTACCTTTTGTAAGGGAGTCTTTTTTTTTTTTTTTTTTTTTTTTAAACCGTAAGGAGGCTTCTCGGTGCGTAAACCTTATTTGATAAGGATATTTTTTTTTAAATCTAAAAGAGATCGTTGGTATTTGTAACCATTATTATTATTTTTTATTTTTTTTTAAAATCTAATTGCTGTGTTAGTTAAGAGGAAGTAATTGCCATTAAATAGTTGCTTATGTTGGTTTATTTTAATTCTAAGGTAAGTCATTTTAAGTTATAATGAAAGACGTTTGTTAGTGGATTGCTTAAGGATCGAATCTTGTGATTTCCGAAATATCATACGTGGAACATATCTAACCATGCTGACGCAAGTAAGAACAGAATGCACTTGTAAAATACAAAAAAAAATACTAAATACTAAAAACATATTGTATTAATAAAAAGTTAATGTGTATAGCTTATTCCATTGTTATGTCTTGATTTGTGTTGATCTCTTACATTGTATTGCCTTCTATAAATTACCTTTTTATTATACACACTAGACAATGCTTCAAATCCTTTTTTATTAATATTTTTAAGCTTTTAGGAACTAATCTATTTACAATTTGTGCCTAGGCATCATCATGGGTTGGATATCTAGAAATACACAACCTCTCTAGGTTAAATGAGGTGTGCCCTTTTCAAAGTAGACAAGTCCGCAGGATTTGTGTGTATATTTAATTTTATAAATTTGGCCATCAGACAACACCTAGTACTTAAGTGTTTTATTTTCATGTCTTGGCAAAGTTTTTCTATTCCCCCCCCCCCCCAATTAAACCTTACCATCTTGGCCATTGGTCAAACCCGGTTCCAAAACTATCTTCAATTCTAAACGGTCATTCTATTCTTTCCACCAACAGAGGTGAGAGGAGTATGTTGGATTAAATGCCTCAGTTGTTCACATGGCTGCCTCTGGACGTTCTTGGAGAACGAAAAACGATCACAAACTGACCTGTAGGATGTAAAATTAGATTTTGTAAATAAAGATTAGATTGGACTGTAGATGAAGGTGTAGCTGTTGCCTCCCTTTGTCAAAAAAAATCTATAAGATATACGTACATGTGACAAAATGAAAATATCATATTCCAAAAATCACAAATTGATCAAGTAGTTTTAACTATTTAATCTGTGATTTTTGGAATATATTTTCATTTTGGTATATATTTCATACACATTTTTTTCTTTATTTTTTGTTTTTGCCCCCCCCCCTCAAAGGAGGGATTGGACCTAGTAATTCACTTCTGATCGTTTGTTCGCTCTTTTCTCAATAACTTTTTGCATGTATTTGTGGAAAAATTAATGTGTGGACAATTTTTTTTATCAATTTATGGGCACAATATGTTTTTATATAGACTAATGTCGTTCTCGGTTGATTGACTGTCTTACTGTGTAGGATATATATTTGAGTCAACAATGAAAAGAATATTCTGTTGTCACAACCTTAATTATGACTAATGTTTATGCAAAATTTTTTAAAGAGAGGAAAAGGAGAGAAAGGGGTTAAAGGAGAGAAGGGGGAAATTTAACTTGCGATATCTCGGCTATTTTTCAGGTTATATTTATGAAATTGATATGCACATAAATTCTATATTTTCTTTTTTAATGATCTAAATTTTTTTATTTTTTTATTGTACAATTAGTTTTTTTTAATTCAGGTTGATTTGAATAATGTAACTATTTTAATGACAAATGCGTTTATAGTTCTTTTTTCAACAGCAAATTTTCAGTGCTGTTTTTTAACGTTTGTGCCGTCCATGATGTAAATTGTTCCACTTAGGAAAATCATTCTCTCTTATAAAAGGTTATTCCTTACTAACTATAACATTTTATGCCAATCTTCATTAAAAAATTCCAAGTTGAACATTTTAGTGAATAAAATTTTATAGATGTTTGGTTTAAAAAAAAAAAAAAATGCTTTTCATGCCATTATATGAAGTAAGATTTCACCAGTAATAACTGATAGAATTTATATTGGCAGACCTAAACGAGAATCACCAATTTTTATAGTATATTTTGGTATGTAGTATAATTTTCAAGGTGGGGGTGTTTATTCCGAAAATTGTTCTTAGCACTGAGAGGTTGGGAGTGTCTATACCATGCTGGGTTAAGTCATAAAAAAAATATCAACTGCAGAATACCGGTTAAAATTATAGGGGTGGGGGTGATTCTTGTTCAGGTCTGCCTTCATATCGATCTTATGTAATACTGTGAATGGCTTCCTAATAAAAGAGACTGAGATTTACATTTTTTGTTCATTTTCAAATAACTTCAAGACAACGCTTATGTAAACATGTCTTCCCTTCCACATGTAAGCATAACCCTTTCCCTTTCAGTCAGCAGCATTAGAAAGATTTGTCCTTTTAATTTGTCAAATGTTGATAGAGTGGAAAGACAAAAAACTTGATAAATGGGTGCCTCACGAATTGAGCAACCAAAAGAAACGCCATTATGAAGTATTGTCTTCCATTTTATGCAACAAGAGTGACCTGTTTCTTGACTGGGTTGTGACTTGCGATGAAAAATAGGTTCTTTATAACAATCAGCGATGCTCAGCTTGGTGGCTAGATGCCAACGAAGCTCCATGACTCTTTTCAAAGCAGAATTGCACTAAAAGAAGGTCATGCTAACTGTTCAGTGGTCTGCGACCGGTCTCATTAATTAGATTTTTTGAATGCAGGTGAAACCATTACAGCGGAAAAGTACTGTCAACAAATAGATGAAATGCATCAGAAACTTCAACAACAACACTCAGTATTAGTCAACAGAAAAGGCCCATTCGCAATAATGTCTGACTGAGTATTGCTAAACCAACTCTGGAGAAGTTGAACGAATTGGGCTACGAAACTCTGCTGCATCAACCATGCTCTTCAGACCTCTCACATGTCGACTACCAGTCTTTCAAGCATCCCGACAACTTCCTACGTAAGAATTGCTTCAAAAACCTAAGTGATATCAAAAACACCCTCAGCGACTTCATCATTACCAGAATGCAAGATTTTTACTGACATCAATACACTTGTTTTGCATTGGCAAAACTGTTGATTCTGATGATGCTTATTTTGATCAATAATATATTATTTGAGCCAAGATATGTTCATCTGAATTTAAAAGTTAAAAATAAGAACTTTCCTGTCAACCATTGGTGATAAGAACGAACCAATCAAATGCCATGATAATGCTTTATAAAATATATTGAATATCTTTGAATTTAATTAATTTTTTGTCTCAACATGTGAAGACCACTACATTCTGCTGATTATGACTGGATTAATTCTTTACCTGGAAAATCTTCTCTGACTGGCTTGTTTTTCTATTTTGCTTGGCCAATTACATTTTTCTATTATAGGAGTGCACTCAAGATTTCTGTTGTGATAAGCCATTTCTGTTTGTATTATGACATCTCCCGCTTTCTTATAACTCTCACCCTATTTACCTATACAGTGTTTTCACATATTATACTGACCTTATTGGACTTTCTTTTGAAAAAGAAACCATGTTGTCTTTTCAACTAACACTTTGTCTTTCTTCTTGTGAATTTCCAGGTGTCCGTCATAGGAATGGTTGTGTTGGACCTTGATATGATCAGCATGGAACTCCCAGAAGTGACTTTCCAGAATGTTATCCGTTGGGGTTCTGCATCAGCAATGATGTTTGGGGGTGTTGTACCCTTTATCCCACAGTATGCTGATATCAAACGGTCATCAAATGTCGAAGGGTTCTCGACGTTTGTCTGCTTAACACTGCTGGTAGCCAACATCCTACGAATAATGTTCTGGTCAGTAGTTGCCTCGATTATTTTTCTCTCTCTTTCTCTCTCCCTTCCTCCCTTTCTAACTTTTCCTCTCTCTCTTTTCCTACCGCTTTCCCCCTATCCTTTTCCTACCGCTTTCCCCCTATCCTTTTCCTACCGCTTTCCCCCTATCCTTTTCCCCTCTTTCCCCCTATCCTTTTCCCCTCTTTCCCCCTATCCTTTTCCCCTCTTTCCCCCTATCCTTTTCCCCTCTTTCTCTCTATCCTTTTCCCCTCTTTCTCTCTATCCTTTTCCCCTCTTTCTCTCTATCCTTTTCCCCTCTTTCTCTCTATCCTTTTCCCCTCTTTCTCTCTATCCTTTTCCCCTCTTTCTCTCGTTTCATCCCCTTCTCTCTCCTGTTTTCTCATGCAATCTGTCTATATCACCCCCCCCTTTTTTCTTTTTTTTAATCTGCATTATCACATTCCTTTCACCATTCTCATTTATTTCAATTCGTATTTACTTCCACAATTAAAAACATTTAAATAAGTGTTATTAAAAAAAAAATCTTACTCTGAATCATAAGATGGTTTCACTTCGGCACTTGTAGCAAATGTTTTTTTTTTTTTAGGCAGGAATAATAGATATGGAACTGAAGAAATGGTGGTTTTAAATTTCAACCTCGACCCTTTTACTTACCAGAGTTAACTCTGACTTCTTCTTTCCATAACTCTAATTTGTTCATGGTTTCTGTTTTAGAAACAATGAGTTCATGTATTTTGGAAGAATTTTTGGAATACCAGGATGCGATCTTCTTTCTGTAATTGGACTAGTGACATCAGATCATCCAGTCTGAAGATACTGGTTAAAAATGCAGGAACCATTGATGTTATTGTTTTCCCCCTTTTCCCTTTGAAAAACTCAATCATGTTCTGCAAAGCCAAAAACAATTTTCATATACAAACCAAACATTAATAAATATTAAAGATATAAAGAACTTGAAGCATAAAAGCTTTTACCAATTTGTTAAATAATTTCAAAAAGGGTTGATATGCTGTAAAACAATCAAACCAAATCCTGTGATGGGATTGCAAAATGGCTGAATAATTGCATTCATTTAAAATGGCGAAGCCCTGTTTTGTTTCTCTGACTTAGAACATTTTGAATGACCATCGTACATTAAAATCTGAATAAAATATTTCAATTCAAACGTTCTGTTCAGATTCATGTTTGTTTTCAACTTTTATTTATTCAATTGTAAAATGTTTTAAATTTGAGGAAAAAAAACAAAAAAACTTTAAAAGCTTTCTCCATTTTAAAATGTAACAATACACCTTATTATATACATTATGTGCAACTGTTTTTGTAATTCAAACTATCCCATTTATTTATGTTTCAAATGTATATCTTATACAGGGTGACTAAAAAACAAAAGCTAAATGGAGGCCATCTAGAACATATGCTGTAGATCGGAGAATAAAATGCCAAAGACCCTAGTGTTTTGAATATAATAACTTAGTTATGACCAAAGTTTCATTTCATTTGGATAAAACACTAAGAAACGGAGCCTAATTAGAGTCGGGCCCGTTTTTTTTGGGGGGGGGGGTCACCCTGTATAAGATTGTCCATTGACCCATTAAGTCCCAGGGTAACTACATTTTTTACTATTGAGCTGAAACTTTGTGTAATCACTAAAAATTGGTTAGAATACACAAATTAAAAGGAAAAAATTATTTAATCTATTTAAAAAGTAAAATATTGACTAACCTATAAATCAGAAATTTGTATAGAATTTCAAACAAAGCACTTCATTTAATATGCATTTTTCTCTCATTTCGTTAGCCATGATTGAGTAGCTTTTTAGTAATTTATAGTTGCATTCTTAGTTTTGCCTATACTGAGGATTGAACCTTAACCTCTAGAAAACTGTCACTTAGAACTGATTATTACTTTCATCTGCTCCATCATGGGTCTCAAACAGTCTTCTCAGAGTTGAAGGTTCAATCTTCAGTATGGACAATACTGAGAATACAAAATTCTGTACTGATTCCAAGTTCGACAAGATGCACCTGAGAAAATAAACTGGATGTAAATATTCCAACCACAATTAATCTACAGAATTTTGAACTAGATTTTTTATTTAATCCAAAGTAGTAGATTGTTCTTGTTCCATCAGCCATGATTTAGTAATAGTAATATCTTCATCTTTCTGTCCTTAGACAACATTGCAGTAATGGGGCAGGAGCTTGGTAGACAGTTCAGGATCTATTAGGTTAGAGTTAAAAATGGGGCAACAGTATTTTACACATGAACGAATGATGTTAGAGATATAGGTTACTGGGATGTCTAAGAAGTTTTTTTTTTTTTCTTTTTTTTTTAAGCTCAGTAAATGAAGCCCACCTTCTTTACAGAAGGCTTGGCAATATCTTCCATGCATTTATTCCAATTCCTATTGTCTCTGAATGCTAGGTCGAGAAGGAGTTTGAATGTTGGACTTGAAAAGGATGTCATTAGCCATTTGCACTTATTTTGTTCCAGAGAGTGCATTTATCTGTTCGCATTGATAACCTTCTGCAATAGATTTCAGGTTAACAAAAAAGTACATGCCACATAAGACGTGTTTCGATGTAAGAAAAATATCCTGGTACTAAATCTCACCTTTATTTTTCAAGATTAGGCATAATTATAATGTACTATAAATCATATTTTATTATTCTTGATTATAAATGGAAAACACAGAATTATTAGTTTGTCCTCTTAACCCTATGTGTTGAGTGTCATCCATCCTTTTTATATTCCAGCAGTAGTCTGCCAACATATCAGGGTTCTATTATTCTTTAAAACGTTCTCCATCACTGAAATATCTTGATGCAATCTCCAATCATGTTCATCACTAAGAATACCCTACAAAATTCTTGAAAGTGAGAATTTTGCATAAAAACTGTACCTAATCCAATAAAAAGGTCAGAAATTAATTTTCCATGCTATTGTGCGTATAAGAATGGCCACAGATTTTCTGTACTTTTTTTTTCTGAGTGTTGCACAGTGTAAGGTCCCTGAGATAGTTTACATAGACGCACATTGGCTCCAATTAGATCTGTTGATTCTGATTGTTGCTCAAGAAGCCATTCTCCCAGGCATTACTTTTGCTTTTCAAGAGATGGTGAAGAAGTTATCCCCTTTCATTAGTTGTTGCATATTAGCCTTTATCATTGTGATATGCATATCCTCCTCCCCTATATTGGAATTTGACTTTGCATTTGGTGGAATGTTCATCCCGTTGGGTCACTGATTCCGTTTCTCCTGACCCTTTCATTATTTCTATCTGGAACTTTCTTTGTTTCATTTACGTTAATCGATTAACTCTATGACATTTTAATCTACATGATTAAATACAAAATTCTTGAGATTTTTTATACATTTCTATGCTCAAAATATTCAGTATTAATTTCGTTTGAAGCCTATGAAAGTTATCTCCCTTTAATCAGTTCTGACTAACAATAGAATGCGCTCTTCTATGCAGAAGCATAAAAAAATACTTGATCCACACATGTACAATTTAAAAAAATCTTTTTTTAAAAATTTCTTTCCTTTTTCTGTCTCGGCTCTTATATCGGCTTCCAACATGTAAAACAGACAAAATAAATATGCTGCTCTTTCTATGAAGAATTCTTTCTAGGAGGATATCTGGTGCTTACAGGAGGAACAATATGAATATTGCCAACGTCCCTAAGTGAAAAGGTTTCTATGGAATGACATGAATTCGAACTAGGCACACATGGATTGTCAGTATCGTCAACCACTGAGCCACCATCACCCCCTTCTGCTGCTGATAATGCTAAAATAGATATAGCTATATTTTTTTATGGTTTTCATGCCTCTAAGATCCTTTCATCAGATCTCGCTTATCGTCAGAGTGAGACAAAACTCTCAGACGGTTAACTGTCTTAGCATGACCCTTTTCTACTGATCCCCAAATAGTATCTAATTAAATCGTATTTACTTACATCACCCATGCGTCATCTTATAAATTGTTTACTTTGTGAATTCATAGATTATTCTGTTTACACTTTTTTTTTTTTTTTGTATCATGTTTTAATATTTTATATGCTGTAAAGTGCAATGAGATGCAGATGGTGAAGAGGAAAAAAAGTTTACTCTTCCTCCATGCACCTACCATCAGATGGAATTTCCATGAACAGTGTTTCTTTCCAAGAGGTTCCCATCTATGGAACACATTACCACAGAACTATTACTCTGTAGACAACAAACTGGTTGTCTTCAAACCCATTGTCAGTAAATGCTTTACATAAACCATCCTCATAAGTCATCAAACTTTGTTCATTCTATTCATTATTTTTAATCCTCTCGTAATATTCATCATCACTCAACTCAATCTGTATGCTGTATGTACTCATGACCAAATGAAAATATATTCCAAAAAAAAAATCACATAAATTGATTCTGTTGTTTTATCTTTAAATGAGAAAATCAAATTTTATGAGTATCCAAGAAGCAACTGTCTTGTCTGCCATTTTGAAAACAAACTCTATACACAGAGATAACTCAACAATAATTCAAAGTTGCAAGATTTATGTTGTAATGTCTACAAATTCCCATTAATTGCTTAAAAATGACGTCCTTTATAAAACTACTTGATGAATTTACATGATTTTTGAAATACGATATTTTTACTTCATAGATACATGTATCACACAGATTTTCTTTATTTTTGTATTTTAATGTAGGGGGAATTCTGGAAAAGAACTGAGCCTTGTTAACCAGGTTATGGACCTAATACATGTAGACCCCACAAAGAACTGAAGTTTCAGAATATATAATTGTCAGGTGGCATTTGGCCTTGATAAATAGTGATTTATTAGTAAAAATAAAAAAAATGGATACTTGTGCAGTTTATGGGCTATGCTATTTTTAAATTCAATTTTTACAGTATCTTTTATGCATTAAATTGTTAGGTGTAAGTACAGAATAGTTTAAAAAAAAAAAAAAAAGCAAACATGTTAAAATAGTTTTCTAAATAATTTCAGCACGACCTTTAAACTGCACAAGTACCAAAAGATGAATAAATAAATCTACCATGGTTTTTTTTTACAGTTTGAAATTAATCTGATCTGTTGATCTTTGTATTTTTATTTATTTTTTTATTCTCCATTAAAACTTCAACTGTCTGTTATTTAATGGGTTTTTTTTTTTTTTTTTTTTTTTTTTTTTCCTGTTTCAGGTTTGGCAAATTCTATGAATTCCCACTGCTGTTCCAAAGTATTATAATGATACTTACAATGATTGTTATGATGCATTTGTGTGTGACAGTCAAAAACAAGACTGAAATTATTGCTTCCAAGTCCAGAACATTCACAGGTGAGTTCATTTTTGCAAATCCAATCAAAACTCGCAATTGTTTTGGGTTTACCATTGCCGAGAACAGCATTTAAAAAAAAATTATTTTTTGAGATTCTCCTCTATCATTTATCTTGACAAGTCATTCTTAACCAGAATCCATATGGACCCTCGGAACTTGTATAATATTTTTTAAGGTCCACATAAACAAAGCGTTACGAATTTCCCAGCAACTGATAGTTTGGCTCCTCTTTTGATCCGGACAAAATCATATCCTGGTAATTGATAATCCCATTGTCAACAGATTAATTTATTGGGCAGTCAACAAATGACTCTGTATGTAGTGTGCTATTGATTTGTTTACACTGCACCTGCAGGTGGTAGTATTCCTTTATTTTGAAATTAGTAGTGCAACCTGGCATTGCCCAGGTTATAGAAACAAAATAGAAGAGGTTAATCCTATCTCTCTACCCACCTCAATTTATCTCTTTCTCCTTTCCCTGTTTTTCCATATCCCTCTTATCTTTCACCTCCACCCAGCCCATTCCTGTCTTGTTGAAATGATAAAATAGTGACTTACTAGTCTAAAATGCAGTAAATATTAATGTTGTTTTTTTTTCCCCCCTTTCCTTTTGCAAAGTAAAAGATAAAAACAATTTTCCTCTACAAATCAACCAAACCACATCATGAATAAATACTTAAAGATATAAATAAAACATAAAAACTTTTACCAAAATAACTGGATTTAGCATTAAATAACCTGAAAAGGGCTGATATGCCGTAAACCAAAATCATCAAACTAAACACCATGAATAAATATTTGAAGATATAAAGAATTTGAAACAGAACTTTTTTTTTTTTTTTTTCAAAAATAATCGAATTTAGCATTAAATAACCTGAAAAGGGTTGGTATGCCATAAAACAATCAAAACAAACTATTTCCCCAACACAGTTTTCATGTAAATGAGCTTTCTCTGCCTTTTCTATTAGAATTGTCTCCAATCTTCAACACCCACAAGATGGGATTAAACTGATTTACACTTATGACAAACCTAAATCTGATATTGTCACTTATAACAGATCAGCATGAATTATCCAACAACACCAGCACTTCTATGCCAGTTTTAGTGAATCTTGTTGGTCTTTTCACTTCTGTGATACTATGGACATCCCCCCCTCCCTTCCTCCAAAGTTTTAGGAAGTGACAAAAAGGGGGGGAAAACTATAGTAAAAAAAAAAAAAGGAAATAAGTTGATCGACGCAGTAAAGACATAGGAAGTGAGGTCAGTAGAAAGATAACAGGAAAATTGATTCACAAATGCACGCAAAAGGAAACTGAAAATGGTTGTTAATCAAGGTGTAGCGGTACCTGGGACAAACGACCATATGTAGAGGTCAGCATATTTAGTTAGTTTACAGTTTTAGGACTGGAGGGATTTTTGCAACAGGGCCAGTTTACAGGCACTCGGTTAATTGTTAAAGTTTATGTGTAATAAATTATACTTCTAGTTTGGAGGACTTCCACCATTACTAATCAGCAGAGCATTAGCACTGTCGGCCAAAGGAAGAATCTATTATGCATGTGTGCACGATATGATTATGTATGTAAGTTAAACCTGACCAGTGAGGGTTGAAGACATGTGTTGCATGGAAAGAAATAATGAGAATGGACATGAGTCTTAAGGACAAGCTTGATGACTTCAGAGGAAGATTAAATCTAGACAGTATAGTGATATGTGTACATTGGTATGGTCATGTTAAAAGAATGGATAAGTGCTCTTGGGTTATTAGATGTAAAACAGTTGAGGTAGCAGGGCCAGTTTATAGGGAATGATGAAGAAACACATGTATGAAGTGATAAGGATGGATTTGAGCGAAAGAGAGATAAATTTAGTTTTAAGAGATAGGTTAGTTTAAACTTGATTGTTAAGCTGCTCATCACCAGTCGGCATGTAAAACAGACTGAATACAATAATGAATGAATTGGATTGTTTTTTTTTCTAAAGAGCTCCCTCAGTATTTTTGCATTTTTTTTTTTGATAAATAGTTTTTTTTTTATGACATGTTGTTACTAGAATTTTATTCATAGAAAAATATGTACCCTGCTCTATTTATTTTTTCATTTAACTTGTATAGGGAGACTTCATTAGTATGGTCACATTAAAAGAATGGATTGCTCTTGGGTTAGTAAATGTAGAACAGTTGAGGTAGCAGTCTTTTTATAAAGGTCAAAGAAAATATGAAGTGCTGAGGATTGATTTTGAGCAAATGGGGCTATAAAAACCTGGCCAGAGATAAGTTAGTTTGAAAGTCAATTTCTAGAAACCATTCAACAAAGCCAGCATGTAAAACTGAAGTTAAACTGGATATCATGTTGAATCAATTGAGCCTTTTTTTTTTTCCTTTCACATTTTTTTTTTTTTTTTTTTTTTTTTTGCATGTTACCCTCCTTATTTACTTATTTATAATCTGAACTTTTTTACCTGTGTTTCTCATCAATATTTCCTTACATGAAGTTTCTTCACCTTCTATTGAGAAGTGACCTAGTTTTCATCCACTCTAAACATTGTATATCAGCCATCTTCGAAATTTCCATTTATTCAATTTGAATTTGTTTTCTTTTTCTGAAAGTCTCAGTCCCTTAGCAATACTTTTAATGGCCTCTTTCCTATTGGGAAATAACTATGAAATTCTTTTCACCATACCCACCCACAGCATTACACCATTCATTAAATTTACTTATTATAATCGTCTGTTCCCCTTCTCTCAATTGTTTCTTCTCTCTTTTATGCGATTTTCTCTTTCTTTACCGTTCCTTCTCTCTTATTTTATTTTTATTTTTCCCTTCACCTCGCTCTCTTTTTCCCCTTCCCCCTGTCTTGCTCTCTTTTTCCCCTTCCCCCTGTCTTGCTCTCTTTTTCCCCTTCCCCCTGTCTTGCTCTCTTTTTCCCCTTCCCCCTGTCTCCCTCTCTTTTTCCCCTTCCCCCTGTCTCGCTCTCTTTTTCCCCTTCCCCCTGTCTCGCTCTCTTTTTCCCCTTCCCCCTGTCTCCCTCTCTTTTTCCCCTTCCCCCTGTCTCCCTCTCTTTTTCCCCTTCCCCCTGTCTCCCTCTCTTTTTCCCCTTCCCCCTGTCTCCCTCTCTTTTTCCCCTTCCCCCTGTCTCCCTCTCTTTTTCCCCTTTACCTTTTACCGTTTGGTGTCTCTCTGGTCTTTCTCTTACCATTTGACTCTTTTCCCACTTGTCTTTCTCCACTCCATTTATCCGTTTTTTTTTTTTTTTTCATTTTTTATTTCCTGCTCTCTCGCTCTATTCCATCTTTATTTCCTTATATATCCGTCCTATCTCTGTCTTCTTCTCTCCCCTCTCTTCCTGACTTTTCTATATGAGAACCTTTTATTTTACCCCTCAATAACACCACCGAACACTTCATTATTCAATGACTGTACTCCTTTTAATATTCACCATCATCAACAGATATATTCGCCTCCACCTCCGCCAATGCAGTTTTCATTCCTTTTATTTTGATCAATTTCTTTTCATAATCTATTTAAATCTATTTCCCCCCTCCCCTTTTTAATCTTGTGTAAATATTTTATTGCATTATTTATATTAGAACCCCCTCCCCGTCCATCCTGTTTATACTTTAAAAACTATTTTTAATCGATCTTGAAATAATGGTCATCTCTTTTTATTCTATGGAAACTATAATTTTCATTATTGGAGATTCTTTACAAATAAGAGGTGTGCATAGAAAAGCTTGAAGAACAAAGTTTAAACATCAGACTGTATGTATAAATTGAAGTTGTTACTAAAGTCAGTTGTTTTATATAAAATGGAAGCTTAACATCAAAATTTAGTGGTAAATCAGCACGGTACATCTTTTAAACATGGCATACTTATGAAAATAAATCTGAAACAGTATAAGTATTTTGTGGAAGGAATCAAATCATATTTTATTAACATGCTGAAAACAATGCTCAACTAAAAGAACTGACAAATCAGAATTGGATATTCCTTTTTTAAAGAAAACTATCGATGACAAAAATCATGCAGGAGACCTACTCTACTTTATATATTAGACTAGCAAGGCTCCCCAACATTGTCCTGGCAAAAATATAACAAAAGTTCTATCTCTGTACCCTATATATCTGTCTTTATCGTCCACCCAACCCAACCCTCTCTCTGGACATCCACACACAACTATTCTTTATTCCTTGAAGACTAAGTTATATTTTAGTACATATCTCTCTTTACCCCATTGAGCGAGGGTTCATCCACGATGTCCTTTTGCGAATAGGGAGGTGAAACAATGTTTGTTATCAGCAGGTCATGCTCAGAGCAGGTTTGAAGGAGAAGACCATTGCTATTACATTTTCCAATGCCATGTTTCCTATAACACCTTCCCAAGCAGCAATGTCACAGCCTACTCGTGCATTAAAATCACCAAGTATGATGAGTTTGTCTGGATTTGGTGTTGCACCTATGATGATCTTCGAGTCTTCGTAGAACTTGTCCTTGATGTCATCAGGGTTTGTCATTGTAGGAGCGTATGCACTGACAAGAGTAGCAAACTTCTTTCCATTTGAGAGAGGGAGTCTCAGTGTTAGTAGACGATCATTCACTCCTTTTGGAGATCCAGCCAGTTTACTCACAAGCGCATTTTTCGCCGCAAAGTAGGGATGCAGGAGCTGCCGGAAGAAGACTAGTATGCCAGCCAACCGCCTATGGGCTCCCCTCCGAGGTCCACGGCTGAAGTCCTCCTCCTTGGTAATGAAGTTACTCTACACAGTTCAGTCCTGGCCGTTAGTCCAGTCTGGTAAACTTTCCGCCCAGCAACGTCCCCTCACAAGGTTTGGTAAGCCTGCTGAGACCAGTACCCAGGGTATAGCTCTTGGAGCTAGTATGTGAGAGATTTAGGAGATACGCAAGGATCAGTGACCCCTATCAACCTTGTTGGACTCAGCAACTAGGTATCGAAAGTTGCTACCTCTACCAGAGCTCCCTACACCCTACCCCTCTCTCTCTTTTTACCCCTCTCTCTCTTTTTACCCCTCTCTCTCTCTCTTTACCCCTCTCTCTCTCTTTACCCCTCTCTCTCTCTTTACCCCTCTCTCTCTCTTTACCCCTCTCTCTCTCTTTACCCCTCTCTCTCTCTTTACCCCTCTCTCTCTCTTTACCCCTCTCTCTCTCTTTACCCCTCTCTCTCTCTTTACCCCTCTCTCTCTCTCTTACCCCTCTCTCTCTCTTTACCCCTCTCTCTCTCTTTATCTCTCTCTATTTACCCCTCTCTCTCTCTCTCTCTCTTTACCCCTCTCTCTCTCTCTCTCTTTACCCCTCTCTCTCTCTCTCTCTTTACCCCTCTCTCTCTCTCTCTCTTTACCCCTCTCTCTCTCTCTCTTTACCCCTCTCTCTCTCTCTCTTTACCCCCTCTCTCTCTCTCTTTACCCCCTCTCTCTCTCTTTACCCCTCTCTCTCTCTCTTTACCCCTCTCTCTCTCTCTTTACCCCTCTCTCTCTCTCTTTACCCCTCTCTCTCTTTACCCCTCTCTCTCTCTCTTTACTCCTCTCTCTCTCTCTTTACCCCTCTCTCTCTCTCTTTACCCCTCTCTCTCTCTTTACCCCTCTCTCTCTCTTTACCCTCTCTCTCTCTTTACCCTCTCTCTCTCTTTACCCTCTCTCTCTCTTTACCCTCTCTCTCTCTTTACCCTCTCTCTCTCTTTACCCTCTCTCTCTCTTTACCCTCTCTCTCTCTTTACCCTCTCTCTCTCTTTACCCTCTCTCTCTCTCTCTCTTTACCCTCTCTCTCTCTCTTTACCCTCTCTCTCTCTCTTTACCCTCTCTCTCTCTCTTTACCCTCTCTCTCTCTCTTTACCCTCTCTCTCTCTCTTTACCCCTCTCTCTCTCTCTCTCTTTACCCCTCTCTCTCTCTCTTTACCCCTCTCTCTCTCTCTTTACCCCTCTCTCTCTCTCTTTACCCCTCTCTCTCTCTCTTTACCCCTCTCTCTCTCTCTTTACCCCTCTCTCTCTCTCTTTACCCCTCTCTCTCTCTCTTTACCCCTCTCTCTCTCTTTACCCCTCTCTCTCTCTTTACCCCTCTCTCTCTCTTTACCCCTCTCTCTCTCTCTACCCCTCTCTCTCTCTTTACCCCTCTCTCTCTCTTTACCCCTCTCTCTCTCTTTACCCCTCTCTCTCTCTTTACCCCTCTCTCTCTCTCTCTCTCTTAACCCCTCTCTCTCTCTCTCTCTTAACCCCTCTCTCTCTCTCTCTCTTTACCCCTCTCTCTCTTTACCCCTCTCTCTCTTTACCCCTCTCTCTCTTTACCCCTTTCTCTCTTTACCCCTTTCTCTCTTTACCCCTTTCTCTCTTTACCCCTTTCTCTCTTTACCCCTTTCTCTCTTTACCCCTTTCTCTCTTTCCTCACCCCCCCCTTTCTCTCTTTCCTCACCCCCCCCCGTTCTCTCTTTCCTCACCCCCCCCGTTCTCTCTTTCCTCACCCCCCCCCGTTCTCTCTCTCCTCACCCCCCACCCGTTCTCTCTTTCCTCACCCCCCACCCGTTCTCTCTTTCCTCACCCCCCACCCGTTCTCTCTTTCCTCACCCCCCACCCGTTCTCTCTTTCCTCACCCCCCACCCGTTCTCTCTTTCCTCACCCACCCGTTCTCTCTTTCCTCACCCCCCCGTTCTCTCTTTCCTCACCCCCCCCGTTCTCTCTTTCCTCACCCCCCCCGTTCTCTCTTTCCTCACCCCCCCCCCAAGTTCTCTCCTCACCCCCCCCCAAGTTCTCTCTTTCCTCACCCCCCCAAGTTCTCTCTTTCCTCACCCCCCCAAGTTCTCTCTTTCCTCACCCCCCCAAGTTCTCTCTTTCCTCACCCCCCCCAAGTTCTCTCTTTCCTCACCCCCCCCAAGTTCTCTCTTTCCTCACCCCCCCCAAGTTCTCTCTTTCCTCACCCCCCCCAAGTTCTCTCTTTCCTCACCCCCCCCAAGTTCTCTCTTTCCTCACCCCCCCCAAGTTCTCTCTTTCCTCACCCCACCAAGTTCTCTCTTTCCCCCCCCCCCAGTTCTCCCCCCCCGTTCTCTCTTTCCTCACCCCCCCAGTTCTCTCTTTCCTCCACCCCCCCAAGTTCTCTCTTTCCTCCACCCCCCCAAGTTCTCTCTTTCCTCCCCCCCCAAGTTCTCTCTTTCCTCCCCCCCCAAGTTCTCTCTTTCCTCCCCCCCCAAGTTCTCTCTTTCCTCCCCCCCCAAGTTCTCTTTCCTCACCCCCCCCAAGTTCTCTCTTTCCTCACCCCCCCCAAGTTCTCTCTGTCTCCCCCCCCTCTAATTACTTTGTGTGTGTGTGTATATATATATATATATATATTCCCCTTTTTCTTTCCATATCTACTTTTCTTTCTTTTTTATTTATAAAATATCTTTTTGTCATAATAATTATAGTTAAAAGAAATATATGAAGCGGAGCAAGAATCTAGAACTCCCGGATAACGCCATATAGTTACAATTGATGTGATATAAAATCAATCATGTGATTCTATTTCAATTTATGTTTTGTATTATGATTCATAACTCTAAAGTTGGTATAGATCTTCCCTCCCCCGTCTCCACATTTGCGCCACTTTCCTCCACACGCAATTGACTTTCTTCTCAGGGATTTAGAACTGCAGCCAAAAGATAAGGAGGTAAATGTTGATTGTTGGACAGTAGTAGGCCACCAGTGATGCGCGTTGTCATAAGACTCTTACTTTGGTTAATTAGCTATAAATAGTGATGGGACGATTCAAATATTTTTCCTAATTCCGATACAACTACTGATTCTGGTTCTAATTATAGTTTTTTTTGTTTTTTTTGTCCCCCCCCCCAAAAAAAAAAACCCATGTTATATATGCATATATAAAAAATTTCCATGTGTGGAGGCAATCTTACGGGTAATTTAATAGCAATAAATATTTATCATTTTATCATCAGTAATAGAATATGAAACTGAAAAAGAAAAAAAACAAAAACAATGGAATTGTTTTTGGAATCAGAAATTGGACAGATTTTTTTCCGATTTTGATACCGATTCCATGATTGGAAAAAGTTCCAATTTTTCCTACTCAATTTAGGAAAAATTAATTGTCCCAACACTAGCTAAGAACAAGCTTTGTTTGCAAATCCAGCTGATCTTTTTGGAGGACTAAGGTGTTCTTAAAGGGATTTAAATATTTTTGAATTGTCCTACATTGATCCTTTAGGTCCCAGGGTATTACCTGAAGAATTTTTATTTTCTATCAATTTTAGATAACATAAATATACTTATATATAGATTTTGATCCCTTTAGGTGCAAATCCATAAATCTCCCTCTCCTCGTATAAAAAAACAAAGATACTAAAAATAAATTTTTGGTCTCCGTAACCCCTGATGGAAATAAAATATTGTACACCAAAAAAATCATGTAAATTGATCAAGTAGTTTTATTTTACAAAAGAAAAGAAAATTTTATGGTTAAACAGCAAGTGACTATCTCTTGACACCATTTTTTAAAGACAAGAGAGATAATTCCAAATAACTTTAACTTTTGTGAAATTTTAGAAAGCCATTCTTAACATGGGGAGAGGGACACCGGAAAATATAAATTTGCTTAAAAATGCTTTTCTTTATAAAAATAAGCTACTCTATTAATTTACATGATTTTTTTAAAATACAATATTTTCTTTCTACCGTAGGTACATATATTATACAGATTTTTTTTTTTTCTGGGTCTAGTTAAATCAGCTTTTTGTGTACATTCATAATATAGTTTGATGTGATCGTACTGTTATGGAGGTGCAAAAAATTAGAAAAATGACAAAAAAAAATCTGAATTTTACCGGTTTTTCATTTTTGGTGATTCAAAAACACTGAAATTGTTAGCTTGAATAACTAAATCGACTTTTCCTGAAAAGTATCTCTGCCAGATTATAGAAATGTAAATAACTGGGAGGTAACAGATATATCAAATTTATGAATTTTAAAAATTTTGCTACCAAAACTTTTTCAAAGTTTTTGCCACGTGCTATTGGGTTAGGTTGTCTGAAGATACTGAAAATGCACCGAATATTGATGTTATTGTTTCTTCCTTTCCCTTTTCAAAACTCTATCATGTTCTGCAGAGTCAAAAACAAAAACATGTTCATCTACAAAACAACCAAACCAAACACCAGGGATAAATATTTAAAAATCTAAAGAACTTATAGCATAAAAACTTTTACCAAAATGACCCGATTCTGCATTAAATAACCCAAAAAGGGTTGATATGCTATAAAAACAAAACCTAATAAAACACCATGATTAAAAAAAAAAAAAAAAAAACTTGGAGCATAAAAGCTTTTACAGAAAAAGCTAAATTCAGCATGAAATAAGCTGAAAAAAGGTTAACATGTCATTAAACAAAAAATAACCAAACCATTTAAATTTTCATTTTTTTTTTTCTTCCAAGTTTCGAATGGATTTTTTTTTTAAAACTTAAGTCAGGTTCAGAAAATTCAGACGGTGGGCTTTTGAAAAGTAAAAAAACCAAAGTCATAACATAAAATATATGTCAACTCGTAAAACAAATGAAGAATTTTTAAAATTGTCCATTTCTAAGATTTCAATAACAAGTAAGCGCTTTATACATTCACATGAGGTATTTATACAGTCTCTTATCACCTTGTCTGACACTGCTATTTCTCTTCACTGCATTTCATGAATGGCTGTCGATCGTCTGTTTAACTAAGGCAAATGAAACTTTTTATGAAGAAAGGACACAAGGGGACTTTATTTTGAAAGAAGGGACTCTGGAGAGAGAGGGGAAAGAATGTTATCTTTGCTAATTGTTTCATTTTTATCTTTACTCTTTAACTGAAATGAGTGATGCAGATGGACATAAATGGAGCTAACATTCCACTGATTATTTCTACATTGTCAGTATCTTGTTTGCATAGCTTTCATAAATACTGACTTGAAAAACTTTATTTCTCCTAGCTTCAAAACGTGACATCATTTTTCATCATTCAACTCTGTTTTTTCTACCGTTTCGCTTATTTCCTTAAAAAGAAATTATTTTACTTGTTGAGAAAATTTGAAAACAAATAAAGAACCTTGTTTAATCAATTGGAATGGCTTCCATGCATGGTATTACATGCTTGTCTTCAAATCTAATGTCAACAAATTAAAAAAAATATTTTTCTTCAAATTTTTTTTTTTTTTTTTTTTGAGATGAGAATTGATAATTTCTGTTTGGATTATTCAGACTGCCGTTCCCATTTTGTGTGTTATTCACAATGCTTTGGTCGATGTAGCATCCAGCCTTCTTCAGATGTATCTTGTCAAACCCTGGAATCTTTCTGCCAAACTCTGGAATCTGTATGGAATTTCCAAGTCTTAAGCAATTCACAATTGTATTCTTCGTATCACCTGCTATGAGGGTTGAACCTTCAACCTCCAAAAGAGTTCCGCTTAGAATTACTTAAGACTTCTACTCAGTCATGATGATTAGACAAGAGCATGTTATCTCCATGGAATAAAGACTTCCGGTTAAAATTCCGTACAGATTTGTGAGTCTGATAGAAAGATTTCAGAGTTCAGCACAAAGATACACCCGAAAAAAGTTGGAGGTTACATTGGCCGAAACATTGTGAGAATAACTCAAGAACAATAGTTTGAATAATCCAAATAGAAATATTTCTTGCAGGATCAAAGAGTAATGAGAAGGCATTTAAATATGATTCCCCTAACTAGCAGTTTTGTTTGCTTAACCAATAGAGCACCAGATGCTAACCACTAATGTGATTCTTGCTACATCTAGCTACACTGATGAGCGATGTTCAAAAAGTGGGTAATATGCATGCTGTAATTGATGCTGATACGGATTATGGACATGACCTGAAGCTGTTTCATCAGAGATTTTGGCTAAACTGACACAAGACCACATTTTCCATCTGCATATTGGCTCCCTGGAATAGACTGTTGCTTAAGATGGTCACCACACCAACAACGAATCAGTTAAAGATAAAGTTGGACAGGTGCTGGTCAACTGTCTTTGCGATCGTCTAAATTTACAGGGCTCCTCCCTCTTTCTTTGCGTTTCTCTTATTTTTCTCTCTCTTCCCATGTCCTTCTTAATGGCGATGAAACATGTAATGTTTTAAACTATGTCGGATGAATTGAATTGAAGTTTGAATGCATTCAAATCTATTGCGTGCACCTTTTTTTTATAATATTATTGGGAAGGGTATAAATTCCCCCTCTGACCATAAGTAAAAATAGCAACTTGTGTTCATTGAATTGTTTACATAAGTTTTATTTCTGCAATCGGAGACTATCACATTTAAAGTGTGATTTATAAAAGTGAAACCTTCCTAATGAAGATTGAGAACCTGGGTTGAATGGAGATAAATGAAATGAAGATGATGGATATGTAACACGAGTTTTAAAGGCAGGTTTAGATCTGATGACCAAGTCTGAACAGTATAGAGATATGGATACTTTGTTGGTATGGTCACATTTAAAGCATAGATAAGAGTTCTTGGATTATTAGATACAGAACAGTTGAAGGGTTAGTTAGCAGAGAAAAGCTATAGAAAACATGGTAGGAAGTGATAAGAATCGACTTGAGAGAAAGAGGGATAAAAAAAGACCTAGCCAGAGATTAGTTTGGAAATCAATTTCTAAAAACTATTCAACAGTTGGTAACATATAAAACAGACATTAAACTATATATGATAATGAAAAATGCATTAGAGTGCAGAACAGATGAAGTGGCAGGGTCAGTGGGTCGAGGAAGGGTAAAGAAAACATAGAAGGCGTTGATAAGAGTGGATTTGAAAGAGATAAAAACCTGGCCAGAGATAGGTTCGAGATTAGGTATGTAAAACCGGTGATGATAATGAATAAATAACCTGACAATAGTTGTCGTAAAGCAGACACCGGATTCAAGATACATTCCACCATCCATATATACCCTTACAGCTTTGAAATGCGGCCAAATTGATGTAGATATTATCTTATTAGTTTGTTTACTTAGAAGCCAATTAATTAATCCAGAAAAGCGTCTAATTATGCTAGATAAATAGCGTTACCATAGTTACAAATGAAAAAGAAAAGCTCCAATGACGTATTATTTCATTAACTCATGAAAAAGTGTTCTAGTCCCTTCCCCTTTCTTTCCTCAAAACATCCTTTTCATCTTCAGTTTGCCTTTTATACTTCAATAGATTTCTCTCTCCTTTTGGAACTTTTTGGAAATCCGTGCCAGTTCCCAGTTCTATAATGAGTTTAATTGTAGTTATTTTGGCCAAACTACGGTCGTTATTAATTAAACACTGGCTGCGGCTTTTAATGTTTACTGTTGATGTATTTGCAGTTATTTTCATCCATCTGTTAAACGTGTCTCATTGTAGCACTGCGGTGAACCAATTCTTTAACTCTAGTAGATCATCCAGAAAGTTCTAGAATTGTCATCAACTGAGCTCCCCCACCTCCATGTAAGTCGCTTAAATGTAGGGAGGATCATATGATGATGCGCTGGTCTTAACAGCTTACACAATGAAAATGACAGACAGAAATTGGAAAACGTTCACGAAACGTTTAACCTCAATATGAGACTAGATGAAAAATAAAATAAAAAATGATTTAAGTTTAAAAAATATGAAATAAATAAAAAAAAAGAAAAAAAAAATCAAAGTAGAAAGACTTGTAGCAGGAAAACCAGCTTTTCACAGAAAAGCAAGAAGATTTTTTTTTTCACAAGAAATTGTAAAATAACTGTACCATTTCTTTTCTTCTCTATCGGCTTTCTGCCTAAGCAGGGGGTGATCTAGCAGTCAGATCTATTTTCTCTGGTGAATCAATGCCTCCCCCCTCTCTGAGTTCTCTGGTCACATGCTGACCTATCAGCTAACAGCGCACATTGATTCATCTGCTCCCTAAAAGACTTGAGGGAACGTCAGCCAGTCAGAACCGGACCGCCAGCCTAGCAACATCTATCCTCTTTCGTCCCACTGCCCACTGGACATCTCGCTATAGCATTGACGGTCTTGATTTGAGACAACTGCTATCCAACTGGGGACGACATGTTACTGACTGACCTTCTTCCCTTTTAGTAGCCTGACCTGCCAGTTGCTACTACAAATAAAATACTCTTCATTGTTGTTATTTAAAAAGAAGTTTGTGTTTCTTTTGTACCTTATTCTTTGCTATAATTTATTAGGAAGGTAAGACAATTACCTCTCTTAAAGACTCCTGGGCAACTCTGTGTTTGGACAGCTAGTAGGTAATAAGAATAATAAAAGCAAAAGTTTTATTTTAGTGAATGTTTCTTGTAAGAAGATAATTAGCATTAAAGCTGATAAAAATAAATTTATATTCGGATTTCATCTTGAGTGTTATTTCCACAATGTTTTGGTTGGTGGAACCTCTGACTTTAAGTGTATCCTGTCAAACTCAGAAATCCACATGGAATATCGAATGGAATCCTCTAATCCAGCATAAACAAATTTCTGATGAACCGCCTCCCCCCCCCCCAGTAATGACTTTATCAAATCTCCAATACTGCAACACTATCCCATTGATTACTGTACACAAAATAACCCCTATTCCCAAGTGACTCCTGGGCCTTGATAAGTGGTGACCTTCATGTAAAAAAAAAAAAAGGTAGCATGCTCTCGTTCCATCAGCCATAACTAGGTTCAAGCCCTAAGTAATCCGCTATGACTGTATTCCCTACAGCTACATACCCCCAAAAGAAAAACTGGAATCTTAGGAAGATCTTTATTATTCCAGTAATTATAGAAGCAATCAAATTCATGAAAAGGAATTTCAAAATCTACCTGGGGAACCATGTGCAAGAGAGATATAAGCAATTGCACTGGAAGGGATGATTTAGAATCTTAAAAATATCTCTAAATTCAAATGTATGAGATAACGGATGAATGCCCCCATCCCCAACTAGAACAAAATGGTTAAAAAGAAAAATACAGATTTAATATTATTTGATGAATTTTTTTAAGAGAATTTAATTTTATATTTTACTAGCATGGATACCCGGCGTTGGCTGGGTGGAGAGATGTGGTATACTAAGGATATTGAGCAACCCCCAGAAAAATAAAATGCTTCTATCAAAATAACAGCGAGTGCCCATGCGGCAAAAAAAAAAAAAAATACCAGCAATAGGAAGTCAAGTTCGAATCTAATGCGAAAGAAAAAGGAGGTGAAAAAAGCTAAGATGTTAGTTACCACGGCAACATACAGTGTCATGGGCCCTTGAAATAATGTTTTATAAACATGTTTCGATTGGTAGGCGTATGACTTCCAAAAACGTTGACGCAAAAATTGATCTCTCCTTGCAAAAAACGGCCCAGTTGACCAGCTCAGAATTAATCTTCTTGGTCAATTTTTAGATATTTTTCATCAGAGAGATTGAGCTTTCTAACGATACCAATTTTGTCACAGTCTGATGTTTGTCAAAAGGTTTTAGTAGACATACAAATGCACACACACATTTTGCCTTTTATATATTAGAAGTACTAAAATATTCATATAAACTCATAGAATTATTTACAATGATTGTAGTAAGACGAGTTTTTGCTGTGAATGTTTTACCATAACTTGGAGCTCAGTTGAGCAACTACTGTGAAAATAACGATGGAGAAAAAAAACATCTACGAGATTTCGAAGTCGCATTTGTGCTCTATCAAAACCCTCCATAATATTAGCAACAATACTCCATAGGTGTGCAAGATAAGACACACACAAGTACAAGAATATTAATAATCAGAAATTTAGAACAGAAACGGTAATTGTATTAAAATCAGGCAAAATATTGGAATTGTCCCATCATATATATATATATATATATATATATATATATATATATGGAATGTGTAGAAGGCGGTACAATGCAGAGGTAATGGAAAGACACAAGCTGAAGCAGGTGAAAGTTTTATTAATACAACTTACAAATACATGTGTACATATTCAATTATTTCTCATACACATATTTATATTTGCACAGTGGCCACCTGGGAAAGTCGGTCTGGTGGTATATCCATGTTATAATATTTTGAGAAAAACTTTGTGAGATATTTATTTGACTTTGGTTCAAACGTGCTGTTATAAACAGTAACAGTATCGCGGTAAACAATTGCCCGGAACTTGTAGATAGCATTTTAATTTAATATGGTTAGGGTTTTTTATTTTTATTTATTTCTATTTCTAATTTATTTATTTTTATTTTATTTTTTTTATTATAATAGTTTATCTTTGGTTCAAACGTGCTGTTCTATACAGTAACAATCTCGCGGTAAACAATTGTCTGGAACTTGTTGATAGCTTTTTAATTTAATATGATTAATTTTTTTTCTTTATTTTTATTTCTAATTTATTTTTTTATTTTATTTTTTTTATAATAATTTATATTTTATATTGAGATTTAATTAATTTATTGTTTGTGTTTCTGCGTTCTGGTTGAGAGGGGGTGGGGGGCATAGACTTTGAATAAATCGGTTGGTAACAGGAGACTACTTGATGAGCTGCTCTAAGGGGGATAATCGTTACAGATATTTCTTCTCAGTTAAGTGTATAAAGTTGCATTACTTTTTATGTATTTTATTTATTTGTTTATTTTTTATTTTAGTGATATTCCATTCTGGGGGGGTATTTTATTTAATTCGTTATGTAGTGTATATATACTCATTTATAGATTCTTTAATTTAATTATATAGTAATATTCTATTGACTATGATTATTTATATATGCAATGTGTTATGATGAAGTGGTTAGAAATATTTCGAGAGTTTTTCCTTTTTTTTTTTTTTTAAATATATTTACTTA